>NC_060124.1:222119936-222456007 GCF_021461395.2 Schistocerca americana
CTTGCAGTAGTATGTCCTTTTAGTTAACTCGAAAGTATAGCGGATACTGGAGGAAGATGTTAGTAAAAACAGTGGCAAAATTTGCGCAATGCAAGAAGGCTTACTACAAAAAGGAACTTTACTTGTTACCAGAAGAAGATTGATGAAAAGATATGTTTGGAGAACTGCTCTGCTTGGATGAGAAACGTGGGTGGTGGGGAAGACAGAGAAGAAATGATTAGAAGCCTCTGAAATACGGTGTTGCGTGAGAATGTTGGTACTAACGCTGTTATATGATTTTAAAACATTAAATTTATTTTTCCGTAAATACCTTATCACGTCACCATTTAGGATTCTTAATAACATCGTTTTCTGCGAATCCAACATTTTTCTACGACATGGGATCTAGCTTTGGGCTGACTTTCTTATAGTCTTTTCAAAAATGTCATAAAGAAACGGGACTACAGTGAAGCCATATAACGAGTCTACCATCTGTACAGCGTGAGTCACTAACTGTTGTCACCTAGAATAACTCCGAAGGTGTTCGAAGTGATGACCATAGGTCATTGCAGTCCTGAAATCTTCTGATCAGGGATTGAGTGGTATTCCTTACCACATCGGCACTTATCGAAGCACATGCTCTGACAATTCTCTCTCGCACGTCTTGTGTAGTTGGAACTTCTTTATAAACAAATTCTTTCACGAATCCCCACAAGTAAAAACCAGAGGCGTCAATTCTGGCGAACGAGCCGGCCACGACACATCTCCTCCGCGTCCAGTCCAACGATTTGGGAATTGTCTCTGCAACTCATTTAAAGCTATCAGCGAAAAAGTTGCCGGACACCCATCTTGTTGATCGCCACATTCTGTTGTTTGTTCCTGAAGGTATTTCTTCCAATAACAGACCTAATGTTTCTTGCAGGAATGTGGTGTACTGCCATTAAGATTTCCTTCAATGAAATAGGGCCTTTAATTCTGTCCTCCAGAATCCCACACCATACATGCACTGACCACGGTTTCTGGTGTGCAAATTGCCGCAGCCAACATAGATTTTCAGTTGCCCAATGCAATGTTATGCAAATTAACATTTCCATGGTTCGCGAATGTAGCCTCGTCAGTAAATAAAATCAATACATGTGTCATCCCTCTGAATCTGAAGTTGAACACATAGGCAGAATTCAGTGTGAAGCATACAATCCGTACCAATTAATTCTTGGTGGAGACTGATATGGAAAGGATGATATTTATGGCGCTGCTGAATACCAACAACACTACTGTAGCTCATGCCAGATTCTCTTGTGATTTGAAGGGAACTAACACAAGGATCTCGAACCACAGTAGCAAGAGTATCAATTTCCGTTTCCTCGTTAGTAACATTCCTTTGCCGGATATGTTTCCAGTTGTTCTCAATTTATCATACACATATTTAAATGTACGGCGTTTAGGATCAGTACGTTGAGGGTATGGTACGAATGTTACACCATTCGTACCTTTGAGGACCGATGCCGAGAACATCAACGGCACGCTAGACTGCAACAGCCCAGTAAGTCGGCAGTCGCTGAGCATTGCCTGTCGGAACTCAACAGCATGGATTATGACCAAACTAAAGTCCTAACACAGACTCCCAAATACTGGGACTGTGTCATCAAAGAAGCCATAGAGATCAGAGTAAGGGAGCCACAACTAAATCGTGGCAGCGGTTATCTTCTTAGCAAGGCGTAGGAACCCGCGATCACCCGGATTAAGAAAAAGTATATTTTCCAGAGTGTACCGAATTCGGGAGAGGCGGGAAGAATAACGAGAGCGGTGCCGGCAGCCACACTCCTGAACGAAAAGACCTAGGATGCAGCGCCCAGACGGCGGGAGAACGGACGCTGTACCTGGACCGCACCGATTCATAGGAAGCGCCTGAGGGAGGAACGGGAGGGGGATAGTTGTATATATACCTGGCGCCGGCCCACCGCCGGTCAGTACATCAGCGCACCTCATGATGGCAACGTGGTCGATTGCCGAAATATTGTGTCCTATGCACACTCATACCAGGCTGTTCACCCGAGATTTATTTCGTTATTTTTGAAAACAGTGCAATGTGACCAATCGTTCTATCGCTGTTACAGTTCCAATAAATGATAGAAAAAGTACTTAGTATTTCGTTGCAGCTTTGGGCGCGAACCCACTGGGAAATTTTAAGCTGATTAAACATGACAGAAGTAACTGTATGAAGTTGTATGTGCATCCAGTATGTAAAATCTATTGAAGTGACTGCGGATGCGCATCCCATATACTAAGAAACCCATAAAAGCTTCTCGTGTGATGTATTGTCGAATCGGGATATAAATATTGGTACTGCTTTCTCCCTCCAAGCATTGCACTGTAGCGAGAAACGTGTGTACTCGTATGTAACAGTAACTGCTTTGCTTATTTGTAGACGTTCCTCACTCGTATGTGACTTCCATGTTCTTAAGTTTCCGAGACAAGATGATAATCTTCCTCCTCGCCCTCTTTTACCAGACATCTTTTCTCGAATGTTCTGCAGTAGGGTATACCTGTTTCTGTTCCTCATCACACAGTTGAGATGTAGTTTTATGCGTTTTATTGTATTTGGGACTCCCTTTTCTTTCTTCACTTTACGGAGAATGTGGTTGTTAGTAATTTTATCTGTCTTTGGCATTCTTAGCATTCTTCTATGCAGCCACATCCAAAATGCTCTCAAGTCGTTTGCTGGTCGTCGCGGTCAAAATCCAGGGCCCAGCTCCATAGAAATAGATGGGAAACCTAGACAACTTTATTTCGATTGGTTGTGGTACGTATTAGTCATTAAAAAAAATGTGGCTCTTCCATTCTCAATGTCGACTTGATTTTTTCTTTTTTACGAGCTATGCCATTGGTTGTTAATGTTAGTTCCCCGATGTGTGTATTTGTTCACTTGTTCAGTAAGTTTACCATTAATGTGTAGATGACAGTTTCGTATATCTTTCTTGCTCATGATAACCATTAATTTGTTTTACTTACGTTGATTTCTAGGCTATCGCGTTCACAACTTTTCCTTGATTTGGGGGTATAAATGAAGACTATTTAAGCTGCCAACAGATACTAGATTATCATACTGTATATTTTTCAGCTTTTCTTCATTGAAGACGATTCCTTCATCATTTTCAAGGGCTTCTTTGAATATACATTCCGAATAAAGATCAAATACCGCTGGCAACAAAATAGAACCATGTCATACTTCTTTAATGTATCAGATTTCTCTTTTTTTGCTCTCAAAGCAGTCTTTGATTCCATTATAGATTATGATCAGGAGGTGTTGTTGTATATCCCACGGTTTTTAGCTCCATGGTCATCTTCTAATGTACGCTATCAAAAGCCTCTTCTCCCCCCCCCCCCCCCCCCCCCCCCGCCTCTTTTCTTTTTCAAACTCTGATGGAAGACATTTTTGAGTAATGATACTCGAATTATAAATTTTTTTGAATAGTTTTGTCACAAATTCATTTTTTCAACAGGAACTGATAATACATCCAATACGGTCCTTGCTGCCGATCTCACTTCTTCTGTTATAATATTTGGTTGTGTTTATCCAGCGCACTCCGGTGGATGTGGTCTATCGTCATGACCAAGATCTTCTTCCTACTTCTTCCAACGATGTGTTCATTGGTTTTTTGTCATGATCGGCTTACCATCATTATCCACAAATGTTTCTTATGAACGCTTAAGTTCTCGTGCTTTGTAAAGTTTGTCTCTGGGCATTTTTGTTTCAGTTCTTCTTTTGTTCCCTTATTTTCCCCTTGATAATTTTATTCAGTCTTATATATTCACCTGGGTTTGCTTTGCAACTTTCTCTTTGATCCATTAGTTATAATATTACGTCAGTCATCCATGAATTCCTTATTTCAGACTGCAACATTTCTTTTCCATGATCCCGAGTGTTTAACATAAATTAGTAATCATTTCTGGGAACTTCACAACATCAGATGGTGCTCTGAGATGGATGGATAAATTAAGCGTTGTTGTCTGTTAGGCGCTACGACACTACGGACAGGTTACTGTAAAAAATGGCTTCATAAAATAAATAATTTAAAGTAAAACTTCCGAGCAGCGTATTCTAAATTATGGACTGAATATAAAGAAACTGATTTGTGGCTCAGTACCCCATCCTATCATTCTAAATGAAAAGGAGCGAAGAATACACAGTTAAGCAAACTATGTTATGAGGGTGGGAGTTAGACTCGAATTACGCCCCGGATAACAGGCAAGAACAGCATAAAGACGCTACATAGATGGTATTAACGAAAGACTTACCGATAATGGCAACCATTATCTTACAGGAGAGGTGTAGAAAAGCCTCTGGTCAGCTCGGCCAAAGTAGCGAAGAGAACGACAGTATTACATTTTAATACCTGTATGTGCAAGTGTTGGGCAAAGAAAGTACGAAAAGACTAATTAAAATAAAAGAACATAACTGATTTCAGTCTCTTCGGTAAATTGCGTGTTATTCTCAACGGTTATCTGCTCGAGCACCTCGTTTTGCCCTACAAGGCTGAGTCGACCCCCTTTCTGTGCCTTACCATCCGAGGAAAATGAAAATGGGCATGCAACCCGGAATTTCAGTCAGTAGCATTCTCTACTATCCATTCAGTCGCGAAGGCAGCCCTTGACTAGACTAATTCTCATGAAGCGTAGAAGATAGGAGAAACCAACTGAACCGTAGTCGACCTGGGAGCAACCACTCTACCTCCAAGAAAATCATAAAACTCGCACAAATCCTAACGTTATGCATGAGGAGACGACATCGCACAGTGATTGGCACAACGTGTTCGTGTTCGGAGAAAATGGGATACAAATGCGCTTCATGATACTCTTTGTGTATATTTTCCGTAGTTACCGAAAATCTTTCAGGGGAAAAGTGATATTCTGTCCTTTGCAAAAGGCGATTACGTTGTTTGATTCCGCTATCGTGGAAAAATATGTGGAAACAACAGTACGTACGAGTAACCGCCCTGAATGACATTAACTGGAATGACTACCTAAACGTAGTTGCAGAAGTAGGAGATGCTGAGTTGAGATTAATTGGAAGAAACCCAAGGAAACTTGTTTCACGAAAAAGTGTGTTACGAAACCATTTTTCGATCAATTCTTGAGTTTTCCTCGTTGATCAACTAACTAAAGTGGGTTAGTAGAAAAGATGGAGAAGATCCAATGCCGGCTGGAGTGGCCGTGCGGTTCTAAGCGCTACAGTCTGGAGCCGAGCACCTCTACGTTCGCAGGTTCGAATCCTGCCTCGGGCATGGATGTGTGTGATGTCCTTAGGTTGATGATGATGATGGTTAGTTAGGTTTAATTAGTTCTAAGTTCTAGGCGACTGATGACCTCAGAAGTTAAGTCACATAGTGCTCAGAGCCATTTGAACCATGAAGTTCCAATGAAAAACTCCACGGTATCTTTTAGTAAGTGCAAGTGCATACCGGTGATGCTCAGCAAACTCCAGTGGTCGTAATGTCAAGAGAGCAGTGGTTGTAATGTCAAGAGAGAGACGATGTGCAGCATTGAGAGGTTTGCTGCTGTGATTCCGAGAGCGTATGTTCCAAGAAGAGTCGGTTGACATATTACTTCCTCTCAGACACGTCTAGTGAAATAAAAGCAACAACAAGATCAGGGAAATTAGAAGCCATGCTTTTGTTTATCGACGGTCATTCTTCCTGCTGGCCAGCGGCGCCTGGAACAGAAAAGTGAGGAAACAATAGTGGCACTAGAAGTACTATCCGCCACACACCGTGAGTGGGTTTGTGGGGTATAAATGTAGCTCTGGATGTTGATAGTTCCCATGTAGAAAGTAGGTTAGATCTGTCAGTAACGTCATGACTGTCGATCGTCTATGAAACTTCAAACGTTCTTCGTAATGTAATACGTGTAACTGAATCGTGGTTAAGTGAAGAAACGTAGAAGCGGCCATGGGTGTATATATTGACACTGGGGCCGGTAATGCAGTGGCACACTTGGTGCAGACGTGACCGGGAGGGCTTGACAAGAATCTGGTGTAGTGTATGCCGCGTGCAGTGTGGACGAAGACCCGGCGTCTGCGAAGCGTGTTATTGCGAGCGCGCCTGATGCATTCAGATTGCGGCGGTACGCGGCCCGGTGGGCTGCGCAGATTGGACGTCCCTCCGCAAAGCTGGCGCGATGGCGCGGGTCCAGCAGCGGTCTCGCGCCATGAATGGCCGATGGCGGCCGAGGTGTTCGAGTTGTGTGTGCTCGTCTCGCCAGGAAACCGTATTTGCTACCGCACCGACAGGGTATCCTGAGAGATTACGCAGCAACGCTGTTAATTGAAAAGGAGAACAGTCGATTTGGTACATGGCACGATTTTTAATCGTTCCACCCCTATATATTTTGCTAAATGTTATTGTAATATGTTTTTATGCCCCTAGTATCAACGTTTATCTTGCAAAAAGTACTTCTATTGTGGAAAAAACCTTGCGTGGCATGAGAAAAACCTTGTCTAGCGTCTTTCCAGGTTAAGGGGACGTGGACGTCATGATCTGTACTGTTTACTAGTATCTTGAAATATAAAACTTAATACTTCTTATTGAAATGAAAGTTCAACCAAATAATAAGTTTTGTTATGTCTTCCTTTGCACGCTGGTTCTATTGCGCATATAGGAGCGAGGAACAGATGCTATTCATGAACAGAGAATTCAGATATTAATTTATTCTACACTTAATATCAAATAGTAAATATAACACACAACTTTGTTGCACTAGTTGTAGCGTCATTTGCTAACAGTAGATTTGAAACTTGTAAAGGTAGTGCAGATTTATACATCTTTCTTTCTTCAGTATAATGTCCATTCAGATGATGTCGAGCCCTGTCCACTATGAAAGTTTGTAAATGTTATTCAACTGGCAGACACACAAAATGGGTTCAGTGCATAAATGTTCGAGCTTAAGTGCACTCGTCCTTGGAGCTCCGAAGATGCTTGCATGTCATTGGCAGCGGCGTAATCATTCGTGGCAGCGCCCTCGTGCCGCGGTGGCGGCTGTAGGAAACGCGGCGACGTAACTGGCGGCGCGCGTATTTGAAAGAGTGACTTGCCGGATAGCGGCCGATTGTGACCTGAGTGTGACAAAAATTTAAGTACTATGGAATTCATAATGAAGTGGAAATTGATGTTTATCTTACATACTGAATTACGTGGAATTTTTATTTTAGGTACCCCCACACTATTCAAAATAAAAGGTGAAAACAAAATTCATTATTTTAATTTCTAACGTACTAAAAGAATAAACGAGGGATATTTGCCAGTATCTTGTTTTGTGTATTTAATAGAAAATTTCCCCCAATAATTTCAGAGCATATGATATGCTGCAACTTATAATTAATACATCATTGAATAACCTGGTTCACTGTGAAGGCATTAACTGTATATTATTATTATTATTATTATTATTATTATTATTATTATTATTATTATTATTTCCGCAAAATTTTGTTCTTGTAGCTTTAATATTGGATGAGTTTGGGAAAATGTTGATTACAGGTAACTCAAACGTGTCGTTTTATTCTCAATGATAACATGCCAAAACATTCCAGCTCCACGATCTTGTAGATTCTGAGTGTACTTTTCATCTTCTGTTGTTTTATTTCTTTGTTATTCTGGCTTCCTTTGTCTTGCTTTTCAGAAGCTCTTAACTTCAGTGACACTTTGCCTTTCCACAAGTAGAAGCAATTTTTCATGTTGTCCTCTGTTTTGATGTCTAGGTTGTTTGTGGTTTATAATCTGCTTGTTATTTCACCGTTAAAGCATATTATGGCGTCCATCACACCAATCTGAAAAGCCGATACACCAACAAAACAAACAGCTTTTGGCAATCACTCCCAAATGCAACCACTGAAACTTTCATTCGGATTCTGCATTTTGCCATACAAACATTTTTCTATGAGTTCAGAGTCTGCAAGATTTCTATACATGTTGGCTTTAGTTCGAACATGTTTGTGGCATAGGGTGTGCATGTTTGTTTTTGTCCATAGTCTGACAGCTAGGCATTTACAAAAACATGCCCCGCATCTCCTTTAAAAAGGCATTTAAACAGGAATATATATAAAGGTGATACATATATAATTAGTACTGTTAGAATCAGAGTTTTATTAAATAAAAAACAAAATGTTCTATTTTTTGTGCCCTGATGACGTCCAGGTCCCCTTAAGTTAAAGCACTTTTTCACGTTACATACGTCAATTTTTTATATAAGAAAAAGATGCGTTTTTCATTGTTTTAATAATTACTGGAAAACTGGAACAAAATTGCGAATGTTGATTCGAGGTAATAAATGTTGTCCAAAGTCTGAAAAGAGAAAGTAATCACACCAAATGATTTTCACGAAATGGCTTCGTGCTATATTTTTGAGCAACATGTGCTCTTAGGTTGGAATAGCCACGTGATTCGTAGGTAACGAAAAGCAGTGCGTTAGATCGATATCACCACAGTCATGCACTCATTTGCGTTGCGAGTAGGGTATTGTGTCTTGGTAAAATTTACAAATTAATACCACGATCACTATTTGAATAGGATAGAATCTTCTGGATCCTTGAAGTTTGTCAGACACAGGTTGTGGTGTCAGCAGCACTGAGTGTTTCGCAAAGTGTCTTTTCCAAGCTTGATTGACCATTCAGAGACAAAGTAAATGTTCATCGCAGATCAATAAAAAGTCTACCATGAATAAGCACCCCCCTCTGTATCGAGTTCGGACCTAATTCCATGACGTTCAACGGTGAAAGACAGCAAAGTACGTCGCACGCCCGGCACTGTGTCCATCCGTGTTGCAGAGGCGTACTCATTTACTGTACAGTCCTAAACATCGAGACTTGGTTATGAATGAAGGAAAATGGTCTTCGCATTTCCGAACGGAAATTGGTTGCAGGTCCAGTTATAGGAATACAGTGCGAACAGACACTTCGTGAGGGGGTGGATGTATGTATGAATGTACGAAGCTTAACATCATCGTTGGAGATAGCAGGAACGCTGTCAACGCCCAGCGCTACAAATACGAGGTTTTGCATAACTACACGTGCGTCTTTTCAGTGCTCCTCTGGAGAAATTCTGTCGCATCAAGGAGTCACTCTGATTTCCATTCAGCTGTTTAACAGTATTCAAAAGAAGACCGAACGACTACATAAATTTGTTACACTGAATACTGAAGCAAAAAATTATGTGATTAGTTATCGGGCTCCCCGTTACAATTACCAACCACAGAACTATTGTGTTAGGGATGATGCCACGTCCCTCCAACCACTTCAGAAAACTTTGTTTGACCGTGTAAGGTGGCAGAATAAATGGTCAGATTCGCACCTTACATGTGACCTTTAAAAATCGCAATGAGATGGTGAAGATGACACCTAACGTAAATCGACAGTTATGAGAACATTTGCCTATCAATATGTAATGCAAAAAGGGATGGCAGTCAATCAACGGTAATTAATACACCATTCCTATACAATGCATGTCTTTGAGTGGAAGGTAGAACAGGGAACGCGAGTTGAGTCTCTTTTGGAAAGCCAGCTCGACAACGGCGTAACGAAACCGCGCTGCGGGAGTTACGCCGGCGACCACTTAAAGGGGGTGGCAGGAAAGAGGACAGTGACCCTAGGTCAGGTGATTCAAGCTGGAGGGCCGCCTGTAGCGAGGGCATCGGTAGAAGAGCAGAGAAGAAGCTTTAGAAAACTGCGTTTAGAAATTCCAACGGGATACGAAGAAAAGCAAGTGACGCATTTTCGTCCAGCGAGTGCGACACACGGAAAGGTCAATATATTTTAGGCGTCTAGAATGGGCACAAAACGTCCAATTGGCGGAAACTCACTAGGAAAGAGAAAACTACTTAGGTTTCGACACAGTTTGATAGAAGGGACGTTGCGATTGGTAGAGGGTGTTTCTACAATATAAGAGGAACGCTCCTATTGGTCGAAAAAAGCCTTGACGTGAAAAAGGGACCCAAGTGGAGGGAGGCAGTTCTGCCACGAGTAGGACAAGAGAGAAACTGGTGTCAAGTGCAGAACGGAGCGCTTAACGCTCCGTACGACGCAGAGAAGAAATTGGTGTGGACACTGCGTTCACAGCGGCTGCACTCCAGCTAAAATTAGCTGTAGCGACGTTTAGCTCCAACTGTGAAGAAACGAACCAGCCAAATTAGTTAATTGTTCTTGCGAGAACTGAGAGGGCACTATAATGTGCACGCTGCTCCAACCATGCGCGTGTATATCGCCACATAATAAGACTAGGGCTGAGTACATTTTTTCTCGTATGACGAGAAACATAGGGAAAGTTCAGCAAAGGCCAGATTAGTTTTGTAGGAATTTCAGTGGGAGAGAGCGGCGTTGCAGACAGTAGGACGTCGCAAATTAACGTAAATACCGTGTGCAGCGACGTAAATTTTGTTAGTTTACCAGCTTGCGTTCACCGTAAACTCGAGCGGCCTTGGGTAATCTTTCACTCAAATTTGTCACTTGACTAACCATTCACCGTAGACTTGATTGTCATCCTAAATAGTACCGACCTTTGAACCGGAATCGGACGAATTTCGTATTACTGACCAACATGATAACGTATGTGTACGAGCGATTTTGTAAAGAAACGTCCAATTAAACTTTCATATTATTGTGCTTAGGATTGGTGTAAAGAGACTTCCAACTAAACTTTCATAATATTGTGCTTAAGATTGTTATTTCAGAGAGTTAATATTTAACATTGTTGTGTATAAACTTATTTCACTTTTTGATGTTGGGAAGATGCGTTACCCATTGCGCTGTTTTTATGTTGGCGAGTTGAAAACTGTGTGAAAAGCTGTAATTTGGTGAGAAATATTACGACATTAAACTTGTCATTTCACCTCACACAGTTGTTCTCAATTCAAGAATAAGCAAGCAAAACCAACAAAAAAAACCGCAACCCTACAACCGTATCTCTTATTGCGTTGTTATAACAGATTTCATGAATTCCTAGCTGCTGTATTTTTCCTCAAATGTGTTACCGTGATTTCCGAATTGTTCTAATTACACATTTTGAGACACACCTCAGATAGACGAGAGCCTTATCTTGATATCTTCACATGTTGACACCCTGTTCAAGAAATATGCTTTTATTTCTTGTACATGGACATGTGTAATTTTGAAAGGAAGGTCATAATACACGTCCGTGTATAACTACTAATTTTTATATTGCTGAGCGCAGAACAATAATTTCTGTTGATTTAGGACAACGATTTTTTAATTGCAACGAGGATACCTATAATTAATCACGTGATTTTTCGCTTCATTTTCAGTGTAAACAATCAGTATACTCGTTCGATGCTCCTGTGAATACTTACATGGAAGGCCAAGTTTAACATTATTTTTGATGCTGTGTTTATGTAAAATGTCTATTTCCCAGTCTCCATTCAGAAATAGTAATTTTATAGTTCGTTTAAAATTACTTGATAGTTAACGTCTGATACTTGGCGCTACAGTGTTGCTACATCTGCTATCGCTCGTTTAGAGGCGACATGCAAACATGGCGTGTCATTACCAAGTGCTGAAATGAAATGCTGTTCATATAACGCGGAGCAATGTTGGAAGCTACTGCCATCAGGTCTGGCGGAAACGCAAGATGATCTGCCCACGACTGATTTTAGATGACCGGTGACCGAACTGTGGCATACAACGCGTTTTGTACCCTAAATTTATACTCGTGTTTTAACCTAACCACAGCCTCTTGATGTGCATGTATCCGAGAAAACGGCGGTGAGCAACCTGCGGCCGAACTATTAATCACGCTCGCTTTGCTCACGGCTTTTAAAGCTGACACGTTACCACTGCGCTACGGAAGAGAGTGAGACTATAATGCTATATTTATGTATCCATAGAACGAGTTGCAACGATTATTTTCTGCCGTCAAAAAGTTTGGTTGTACACCATGTCGTACGAAGTTTACCTGCGCTAGTCTGATATCTGTGATGGTAATGGAATATGTAGCCGAATCGCGTCTTTTGCGAAAGAATTTAGCAGTCTTCGGCTAGTGGTGTGGTGTGTGTACGACTGTGTGTGTGTGTGTGTGTGTGTGTGTGTGTGTGTGTGTGTGAGAGAGAGAGAGAGAGAGAGAGAGAGAGAGAGAGAGAGAGATAAATGAAATGCGATATAAAAGGGACGATTCTTCGGTATTCAGACACAACATGAAAAGAAAGCCAGACAACGAATTCGTAGTTAACTGACCGTTGTTGCGGCAGTTTGGCAACGACGAACAGTTCAGGCTTGATGCTGACCGCCCTAGTTGGAGGAAGGCACCTCCAACACGTAAAGTGTCAACTATCAAGTAATTTTAATCAGACTGTAGTTGTACAATTGTTACCAGCAAATACATTTATCCTGATATGACCGTTACAGATATTAAATGTGGTTGTTTCCTTTCACAGCGTGTTTACCATACCGTAAGCTATCATGAATTTCATGCAGTAAGGGGTAAAAACTAGTTTGTTGCTCGTAAAACATTACCGAATCCGGTGGCTGCTTTTTAACACATTACCGAGTGCTGTGGTTTAGTATTTCAATCATTGAACACGTATTTGCCTCTGCCCTAGTCTTATTTAGGCTTTTGTATGGTAATACATAAATGATACCAACTAAGTAAGTTTCAGGATCGTCCAAAATGGGGTGACGACATACACGTTTTCCCCCTTTTGTCCATTTGAGAAAGTGTTCCGTCTCGTAATGACGTGACTGTCGCTGTAATGTTCAAACTATTCCCCCCCCCCCCTCTCTCTCTCTCTCTCTCTCTCTCTCTCTCTCTCTCTCTCTCTCTCTCTCTGTAGTGGGAATAGTTGACACGTTCTCTTTGGCTGCTCGCTGCCTGACTACTTTGCGGGTTTACTTTGGCAAGCGTTCGTAGTTCTTCCAGAGGGACTTCACGTTCTCAGAAGTCTGTGCGCCAATTAGTGACCACATTATTCTCTGGAGGAAGACGCATGTCGCGCTTTTGATTCACGAGCCACGCATCTGTTTGTCGACGAAGTACTTTAGCTGCAGTGAATAACAAACTTCTCGATCTTGTTTTTCACATAATTACGCTCGTATCATTTAGTTAATATTCACAATGTTATTTTTATACCTGGAGTTTTGCCACTTTGAGACATCATTCACAGTACTGAAGTGAGCAGAACACTTTTTTTCCAAAATAAATAAAAATGATTTCATAATGCCCGTCAGTTGGCAGCACGCCGCGTTATAGTTATTAATTTTGCTCAGAACGTGATGTTACGTCGCATTTGCCAATTTCTCGGACAGATGGGTGTTAAGGTTAAAAGCAAAAAGGGCGTGACTTTGTCAAAAAGAAAACAAAAAATATACGTGGTTAAATTGCAGTACACCAACTGCAAGGTTCCTTATGGACGTAACTTGTTCAACGTTAACGTTAGTGTCATGAAACCTGATTTTCTTCTCTACATGCGCAGTTGAGTATTGTACATTAAGAGCGAACTTGATTGAGCGAGACGTTATGGGTACTAAAGTTTGAGTCGCATACAAACGAAGAAATAGAGAGTCCATCTCTCTTCCATCTTAACTGACAAGCAGAACGGCTAGAATCGCTTATCTTCAAGTGCTGCAATTCTGTCTTTACAGTCGTTTACTCTTCGCAGTATTTGCCCATCTTAGAAGTTAACACTGATTTGTGTAGGTATGTAACAATATTTAGGGCAGTGGCCGTCACTGGACAAGTAGGTCGGAATTCAGTATTACTCGATGAAGACCATCGTCTTAGTGTCACGAATAGAATGTATAGTAATCCACAATGGGCAGATAATATTCGATTTGCCCGCAGTACGATGGATATGTGCTGCAAGAAACATCAATGTCGTTTTTCTCAGAATATAGTCTCAAATGTGAAGAACATTGCCTATCCGTCTGCCATTAGCTACCTTCTGAATTTTCGATTAATGTATAACAACTTCCTGCCCCATTTTATCCACGTGAAAGTAAACTCTTTCATGAAACCTCTTTGCCAGTCACCATAATCTCGATGTTTTCGTTGATTATGAATTTCAAAATCGCACTGATGTTTCTCATTGTCATGTTGCGCCTCAGTGGCGAAAACATTTCGACAAGAATTCAAATTAATTACTCATAAACACATTAAAATGTCAGAATTATTTTTATGTATTTATTTATTTGTCGTCTGTCTACTGATTGATTTGATGCGGCCCACCACGTATTTCTCTCTTCTGCCAACCTTTTCATATCAGAATAGCACTTGCAGGCTCTGTTGTTGATTATTTGCTGGATGTATTCCAGTCTCTGTGTTCCTCTACTACCTGACATCTTAACAGATGTCCTAGCATCCTGTCCCTTTATCTCGTCAATGTTTTCCATATATTCCTTTTCTTACGCGATTCTGCGGAGGACCGCCTCGTTCCTTACCTTATCCGACCACTTAATTTTCAGCTTTCTCTTGTAGCACCACATCTCAAATGCTTCGATTCTCTTCCGTTCCGGTTTTACCGCTGTCCATGATTGACTACAATACAATGCTGTGCTGCAATCGTATCTTCTCAAAAGTTTCTTCCTCAAATTATGACGTATGTTTGATACCAACAGATTTCTCTTGAGCATTTTCGTCCGTGCTAGTATACTATCTATGCCCTCATTGCTCTGCCCATCACGGGTTTTTGCTGCCTAGGGAGCAGAATTCCTTAACTTCATCTACTTTGTGATCACCATTCTCATATTAAGTTTCTCATTGTGCTCATTTCTGCTACTTCATTTACTTCTGTCGTCCTCCTATTTGCTCTCAGTCCATATTCTGTACTCATTAAACTATTCGTTCTATTGAACAGATCCTGTAATTCTTCTCCACTTTCATTGAAGACAGCAATGTCATCAGCGAATCTTCGCCTAGAATGAAATCCCATTCTTGAACCTTTCTTTTATTTCCTTTATTGCTTGTTTGATGTATAGATCGAACAGTAGGAGCGAAAGACGACATCCCTGTCTTACACTCGTTTAAATCCGAGCACTTCATTCTTGGTCTTCCACTCGTATCGTTCCCTCTTGGTTGTTGCACATATTTTATATTACCCGTCTCTCCCTGTAGCTTACATCTATTTTTCTCAGAATTTGGAATATCTTGCACCATTTTACTTTGTTGAACGCCTTTTTACAGGTCCGCAAATCCTATGAGCGGATAGGTGGGAAGAGTACATTGAAGACCTCAATGCGGGTGAGGACTTGGATGATAACGTTACAAAAGAAACGAGATTCGACAGGGAAGAGTTAGGGGATCCAGTATTATGATCAGAATTTAAAAGAGCTTTGGAAGATTTAAAGTAAAAAAGGCAGAAGGGATAGCTAACGTTCTATCAGAACTTCCAAAATCATTGGGGGAAGTGGCAACAAGACGACTCTTAACGTTGCCGAATATTGGTAGAGCCGACAAGTGCCTACATTATCGCACAATCAGCTTAACAGCTCCTGCCTCCAAGTTGCTGACATTCTAATACAGAAGAATGGAAAAGAGAATTAAGGATCTGTTATCTGACGATCAGTTCAGCTCTCGTAAAGCTAAAGGCAGCATAGACAAAATTCTGACGTAGCGGTTGACAATGGAAGCAAGATTGAAGAAATACCAAGGATGTGTCGATCTAGAAAAAGCGCTCGACAGCGTAAAATGGTGCAACCTGTTCGAAATTATGAGAGAAATAGGGTATGTTAACAAAATGATAACCAACAAAAATACACAGTTCACGAATCCAAATAAGAATAGCAAGAAGGTACAGACGATCGCATTACGGCACCAGCCGTCAGAGTAACATCCAAAAATTCTCGCCGAGACTACTCGACATGAATTCAGGAGGCATTTCGCTCCGTTTCGTTAACGATTAGTGTGAAAGTTCAGCTTTTAAATTACAGGTAAATGTCACCCTATATAACGCCGTTGTACCGTTCAGCATGAGAAACCGATAAGGCTTGTATGGCGTCAGCTGGACATGGGGGACGGAACTCTCTTCTTTGAAGCTTTTATTTTTGTTTGCTTATTGGTTCATTCCTATGGCTCGTGGCTTGCAGGCATTACCGGTTGACGTAGTTACATTGGCTTGCGCGCGAAGGATAGCGGTTTAATTAGTGAAGCGTTTGAAGACAAATGGTGTGACTGAAATCCAGTGTCGACCGTAACCGTCTAGAAAACTACAACGGAGGTTACCTAACTTAACTTCCTCATTCGAAAAAGAGCAACACAGCGCTGGATATTGGTTTAATGTTTGCTTTATGACTGGGAAACAGGCAGATGCATAATCCGTGTATGTAAGACAACGCAGACGAATTTCAATGACGTAAAACTAATGGTTCAAATAAAACTGTAAGGTGTCAGTTTTTTGTTGCGATATTACCTTAAAATGTAAAAATGAAATACATTGTCTTTCAAAGCTGCATCAGTCAGTGCTTGGTGTACTTTTACCGTCTGATGCATCAGCTTGAAATGTTCGGAACTGTGGCATCACGTTTTGCGCTTTTAAGTGCAAAACCGACCGGCCTGTGAGCAGAATTTGATTCTTACACCCTGTTTATCAACGTTTGTGTTGATACAACATCGTTTATGGGTTGTAGATTTTGTTATACATGTAAGTTGCTGTTCGTGAAACACTTCTACACGATTTCATTAATCCGTCGTCTTAACTCACCATATGCATCGGCTAATTTGATAAATACCAACCAGAGAAGATGCCCTGTCAATCCTCTTTCAGTGTATGATGTCTTCTGAAGAGCATTCTGAATTCTGTAAGTTGCAGTGTGTTAACTAAGCGTACACGACGGAAACAGATAGTGTTTTCTGCATGGAGCGTTACATACACGCAGAATTACTAATGTCTTCAAACATCACGGTGTGATTTCTTTATTACGTATTTTTCCGTAATTAATGCCAAAGTGTCAGAAATTTACTGTAAACAGGCAGGGTGTAATCTTCCGACGACGATCGGAAAATTTTCCTGACATTTAAGGAAATGTTATGCAATTTTATTTAACCACATGTTAAGTGCTGCTCTTCAGTTTTAATTATCAGTCGTACAATTGTAGGTGTGAAATTAGACCGAATATGGGTCAAAATTACTGCAGTGTAGTGTGAAATAAAACTCAATCGTCGCGTTAATCAGTCGTTATAGCTGCAATCATTAAGAAAAAGTTAAGGTGATTTTAATAGTTCCTTTATCAAATGCCCTCTGAAGATACTGAAAGTACAACACAGCTCTTGCCTCCTAGACTCTTGTTAGTTTGCAAAGTTTTTCTTATGCGCTTGTGTGTCGCTGCATACCTTACTGTCGTGTGAGGTACGGGTGCAGTGCCAGAGGTCACGTTTGCGTTCTCGTGTAGCACTCTTGACATCTTTGGCCTCGACGGTAAATCTTCACAATTCCCGTAGCAAGGAGCTGGAGAGCGATCGGGTTTCGAAAGGATCATTCACTGGTTAACAGCTTCCTCTGCTGCACACAGAGGGAAGGAAGGTCCGCCTTCGATTTTCGATCCTCCGCGAAATGCGGCGGCGCGGCGCTGTGAGGGTGTCGCTCCCCACTGGTTAAATGTTAAAGGGAGAAGTTCCGCACTGCAAAGCGCACGCTGTTTCACAGCGTTACGGAATTTCGTTACCACATTGTGCAGAACTATCTGGCGAACTGTGCACTCGATGCTTGACGCGCAGTCGTTAACTGCCGATATGGCGGGCGCCGAGTTGATTGCGTACTGTCATTCGTTGACAGTCATTGCCGCGATTTTTTCGTTTTGCGCATCATTATGCAACTGGTTGTGATAAATCTCTCCAGACCTTTCTTCTTATTTAGTGCATACATTAAATGATGATGGAGGCAAGCCTGGGTGGCTTATTGGAAATAGCTAAATTCTCATCTTACTACTGTGTATGTCGAAACTTTTGCAGTTTGTGATAATACATAAATACACGTACTAGGCATCTGCCTGTAGGGAACACTGTGACCATCCCAGGTCACGCAAACGGGTATCAGTACTGTTTTCAACTTCCTAGCAAGTCGTCGTCTGATTATCTGGGTTACAAGAAAGAAAAAAAAGTGGGTTAGTAAAGTTCTAGGAAATATACCAACGTCAAACTAAGTTCTTAATAGACAACTACACGCACTTGAATACGCTTCGTAACTGTAATTGAACGTGTTAATGTGTAATGTATTCACGTATGTGTAACGTATAGAAGTTCTTTAGTTTTGTAATTTTAGTTATAGTATATTGCTGTCTCTCTTTTTGAACATATCTTCTGATTGTTAGGTTGAAATTGGGAATGATGTGTAATACGCGTACTTAAAAAAGTAAAGAAACATTGATCTCTCCGTAAACTACCATTGAATGAGATTCAATTTGATGACTCGTGAGATTTACTTAAACAGATCTTTAGCTTTACGAAGTCCAAGTGGTGGATTATAAGTGAATAAAACAACGATATTTTTATGTTTTCCAAAAAAAATTGCCTCCCACATTCTGTTTAGAGCGATGTTTACCGTCGTCTATGGGTCTTCATTTCTTTCTTTTTTTTCGTGTGTGGCAGACCTGTTGCGGGATATGCTTTTCAGTACAGTATGCACCCTGCAACATGGAATTTTGTATTGACGGGTTTGTAGTAGATGTTTTCTGGCAAGTTTACATATTTACAACGATATTAGCCGCAGAGTCTGTTGTTATCCTGACGTCGGGAGCAATTTTACTCCCATCTATATGAACTTCGTGCGATATACACGTAGCTAAGACACACCGTAGACTCACATACTGCTAGATATAGCAATACGAATAAAAGCCTTTTGGACAGCAAAAGAAGCATATGCTAGTGACAGGATTGCCTGAGGAGATGTGAAAAGAGGTGGGACATCGGTAATATCTTGCTTTAGCATTTGATAATGTTGCATTGCTTGCTCGGTTATAGGAGAGAGAGAGAGAAAGAGAGAGAGAGAGAGAGAGAGAGAGAGAGAAGGGGTACTTGGTGTTATATACCTTTTCTAACCGTGGTATGAATTGATGTTGCACCCATCTCATTGCAGGATGTCATTAACCGTTGTGCATCCTGAGTCAGCTTCGATACTTCTTGCCCTCGAATAGTAAGAAACTTTCGTAGAAAGGATATGGCGTTGCAAAATCACGAGTAATGCGCTGAAACAGGCCGAACAGGAAAAATGGATGATTTGGCTCCCGAATGTGGCTGATAGATGCCAAAAAGGTTGGCTGCCCGCGAGCGTCGGAGGCTGGCAATTTCTGCTATCTGCGGACGACCTGGACGTGACAGCAGGCGCCGGTGATAGCTTACGTTCGCCCGAGCGGCAGTGATAAGGATATCAGCTAAAACGCTCCGTTGCGCAACTGCACGTGGCGCGCCGATGCCGGTTTGTCGCACAGTATCTGCGTGACTAAAGTTGCCCTCACCGAGTAAGCGGCAAGACAGCTATTGAAACACGTCGAAGTAAACTAATCGAGCACGGTTGTAAAGTACGGTTTGTGGTTCAGATCCGGGAACGCCATCTTTAATGTACGTTAAATTACTATAGGACGTCGCAAGGCTTGTTCAGCAACAAATAACTGCAGAATCTTTCTGCATGAACGCGGATGCTAATGCGTAGTGGTTCAGTAGGAGATTCCAGCGTTGTCTGGTTGTTCTTTTCGGAAGCTGCCATGGTTTACGTTGTCAGTAGTGAAGTGGACCCTTGCTATTGCCACTTCTTCTGTGCTAGCGGTGTTAGAGACCGCACCTTTCAGGATACTGTTTTAAATTGGTTTGAGGGCAGTTCAGAAAGCGATGTTGTATCAGATAGTGACAACGAAATTGAAAGTGAAGATAATACAGTATAAGAATAATGCGAAAGTAGGACGAATTTATTTTGCCACCTGTGGATTCCTTGAATGAAACAAGTGATCAGAGTGATGACGGAAGTGTGGAGACTGAATCTGTAGATAGAAGTTCTGCTTTGTTCTGCTTTGGACATAAGTTCTTACAAAGACAATACTAAGGCGAACCGCTTTAATTTTTGAAGAAGCTTGTAAACGGATAAAAAGCGACTCAACAAGTATCACATACGAGGTCTGTTCAAAAAATTTCGCAACATTCGTAATTTCATGCCAGTGGTGTCTAGGAGCGAAATGCGGTTGGCATCCCTGCTCACTCCTGTGTTCAGTGTGTAACTGCCGGAAGTTGCATTGTCGTATGTCAGTTATTGTTCAGTGCTGTATTGAGTAGAACGTTGTACGCGAATTTCGAGATGACAGAGTTAGAGGAGCAACGCGCCTGAATTAAATTTTGCGTGAAACTCAAGAAAACCAAGAGGCAGGAAGCCTACGGCGATGAGTGCTTAAGCTATACTCGGTGTTAGAAATGGTTTACACGATTTAAAAATGCCCGGACGTAAGTTAAAGATGACCCTCGTTCAGGACGCCCTTCGACGTCTACCGACGACGCCCATGTTAGGAACGTCAACGAAGTTGTGCGTGCCAATCGAAGACTGACTGTCGGAGAGATTGCAGAAGAGTGTAACATTTCAGTTGGATCACGTCATGAATCCTGACACAGCATCGTGGAATGTATCGTGTTGCTGCCAAGTTCTGAGAACGGCTCATGAGTCAAGACCAGAAAGACTTTAAATGAGAACTAGATGTTCCGTACGAGAATCATAACTGATAATGAGACGTGTGTCGACGCTTATGATGTTAAGACCAAGGTGATTCTTCACTATGGGTCGGGAAAGGTTCTCAAAGACCAAAAAAAGCTCGTCTGGTCAGGTCAGGTCAAGTCAAATAAGAGAGCCTTGCAGTAAAGTTCTATGTACTGACTTGGCAGAAAATCCTAAGAAATTTTGGTCTTATGTCATAGCGGTAGGTGGATCAAAACAAAATGTCCAGACACTCTGTGACCAAAATGGTATTGAAACAGAGGATGACAGACTAAAGGCCAAAATACTAAATGTGTTTTTCCAAAGCTGTTTCGCAGAGGAAGACTGCACTGTAGTTCCTTCTGTAGATTGTCGTACAGATGACAAAATGGTAGATATCGAAATAGACGACAGAGGGATAGAGAAACAATTAAAATCGCTCAAAAGAGGAAAGGCCGCTGGACCTGATGGGATAACAGTTGGATTTTACGCAGAGTACGCGAAGGAACTTGCCCCCCTTCTTGCAGCGGTGTACCGTAGGTCTCTAGAAGAGCGTAGCGTTCCAAAGGATTGGAAAAGGGCACAGGTCATCCCCGTTTTCAAGAAGGGACGTCGAACAGATGTGCAGAACTATAGACCTATATCTCTAACGTCGATCAGTTGTAGAATTTTGGAACACGTATTATGTTCGACTATAATGACTTTTCTGGAGACTAGAAATCTACTCTGTAGGAATCAGCATGGGTTTCGAAAAAAGACGGTCGTGTGAAACCCAGCTCGCGCTATTCGTCCACGAGAGGGCCATAGACACGGGTTCCCAGGTAGATGCCGTGTTTCTTGACTTCCGCAAGGCGTTCGATACAGTTCCCCGCAGTCGTTTAATGAACGAAGTAAGAGCATATGGACTATCAGACCAATTGTGTGATTGGATTGGAGAGTTCCTAGATAACAGAACGCAGCATATTATTCTCAATGGAGAGAAGTCTTCCGAAGTAAGAGTGATTTCAGGTGTGCCGCAGGGGAGTGTCGTAGGACCGTTGCTATTCACAATATACATAAATGACCTTGTGGATGACATCGGAAGTTCACTGAGGTTTTTTGCAGATGATGCTGTGGTGTATCGAGAGGTTGTAACAATGGAAAATTGTACTGAAATGCAGGAGGATGTGCAGCGAATTGACGCATGGTGCAGGGAATGGCAGTTGAATCTCAATGTAGACAAGTGTAATGTGCTGCGAATACATAGAAAGATAGATCCCATATCATTTAGCTACAAAATAGCAGGTCAGCAACTGGAAGCAGTTAATTCCATAAATTATCTGGGAATACCCATTAGGAGTGATTTAAAATGGAATGATCATATAAAGTTGATCGTCGGTAAAGCAGATGCCAGACTGGGATTCATTGGAAGAATCCTAAGGAAATGCAATCCGAAAACAAAGGAAGTAGGTTACAGTACGCTTGATCGCCCACTGCTTGAATACTGCTCTGCAGTGTGGGGTCCGTACCAGATAGGGTTGATAGAAGAGATAGAGAAGATCCAACGGAGACCAGCGCGCTTCGTTACAGGATCATTTAGTAATCGCGAAAGCGTTATGGAGATGATAGATAAACTCCAGTGGAAGACTCTGCAGGAGAGACGCTCAGTAGCTCGGTATGGGCTTTTGTTAAAGTTTCGAGAACATACCTTCACCGAAGAGTCAAGCAGTATATTGCTCCCTCCTACGTATATCTCGCGAAGAGACCATGAGGATAAAATCAGAGAGATTAGAGCCCACACAGAAGCATACCGACAATCCTTCTTTCCACGAACAATGCGAGACTGGAATAGAAGGGAGAATCGATAGAGGTACTCATGGTATCCTCCGCCACACACCGTCAGGTGGCTTGCGGAGTATGGATGTAGATGTAGATAGTTCTCTTTGACCTTTTAAGGGTTAGTTTATCATGAATTCGTGCCACAGGGACAAACGGTTAATCGATGGTACTATCAGGACGTGTTGGGACGCTTGCGAGAAAGTGTGAGAAGAATACACAGAAATGTGGCGAGACAATTCATGGCTCTTGCATCACTATAACGCACCCGCACATGCATCCCTGTTGGTGGTTACAGTTGCACAAAAAACGAAATCACTGTGTTGTCTCATCCAGACATTTCCCCTGCGGCCTTTATTTTATTTCCAAATTTGAAAATCCCGTTGAAAGGAGGAAGATTTGCAACGATAGACGAGATAAAAGAAAATTCGCAGACGGCGCTTTGCGCGATCCAGCAAGAGGCGTACCAGGACTTCTTCCGGAAGTGGAAACGGTGTTGGGAGCGGTGTATCAATTATGGAAGTGAGTATTTAAAAAGAGACCATCCACAGTAAGCATAAGGTAAGCGTAGAAAAATTTTGTGGACAAAGTTGCCGGAATTTTTTGAATCGACCTCGTACACTGTGAACTTTGTGCAGCCTTCTCCGTGTTTTGGCTGTAGCAGAACCAAGAGTAGAAATCATAGAACGATTGAAAAAACATACAACATGCGCCACCTTTGATCCAAAAGAGAAGGGATGGACACTTTATATTCGCCTTTGTTGCGAAAAGCCAATCTGACTTGAAATTGAATTTCCAGCCATTGCAAAGAAAACCCCTCAGAGGAAACTACTAGTGCAGTTTTCAATTTTTAAAATTTTTTTTGGAGATTTTTGTTATTACGTGTGTAATAAACAATAAAAATACAGCAAAAAGTAAAGTGGAGTGCGGCGTATTTGAGTTTTCATAGCATTAACGTTATCATATAATACTATGATAATTTTGTTTTGTTTTCTGCCTAAATGCCTTTTGTTTCGTAAAAATGAACTTTAAAATTATTGGAATATATTTTTTGTGTGTTTATTAATATAAGATTTTACATAAAGTCTGATTTGTTCCACTAAAATTGCTGAATACAATTTATATGCCCCCCCCCCCCCCCAGGGGGTCCACAACTCTTTTGTGGATACGTGCGTAGCGAGCACGGGACCCCGAGCTAATGTGGCCCTCCTTCCTTCCGGGCTGCATACCTTCCTTTTCCGCATCCTTCCCTATCCCCCCCGTCTTCGCCCCCCCCCCTCCCCTCACCTCTGGCTCTTTCCTTCCCTTTTTCCCCCTCTGGAAGTATGGTTTGAGCCTACGTCCGGTGACGGACGCTCGTAAATGTAACGCATTCTTCGCCTTCCCTGCTTGTATGTCTTCATCCTTCCTTTGTCCTTCTCTTTTCCTTACCTCTTCTCTTTACCCTTTTCTCCGCTGCGGCGTTTGAGACCTCTCTTCTTTCCTTTCGCTTTCTTTGTTTTTCCCTTTCTCTTTCTTCCTCCCTGTGCGTGTCTGAAGGCCGACCCACGCATTTTCGTGCGTAGCCGGTGACGGGGTAACGCGTAATTCCCCGCCCCGGGTAGACAGGTAGGACACGTACGTACCCCCTGGTAACGGCCAGGCCCAGGGAGGGGTGATTACCCGAGCTGATACCTTCCGAAAGTGCCGATTGGTCCCTCCGTCCGTTTGTCGGGAGGTGTGACCTGAGGTGTGAACAATCACGTAAGGCGGGAGTGCCCTCAGAGAGGGCCCCCACAAGGGAGGAGCGCGCCATCGGAGACGCCGGTAATCATGGGGGATTCTTCCGCAATGGTTTCCTCACCTTCCACTATGTCTGCTCACAAGCGTAATTTCACTGAGTCTCAGCCACAAACAGTTCTTCCATCGTTGCCACAGTTCCTTGTTGTTTCTCGGTCTGACGAAGGTCACGACTTCTCCACGGTCAACCCTTTCATTATTCAGAAAGGTGTCGACGCAATTGCAGGTCCTGTAAAGTCTTGTTCCAGATTACGGAATAGCACCTTGTTGTTAGAAACAGTCAGTGCCCTCCAGGCACAAAAATTGCTGCGTACTGCACTGCTCCACACCTTCCCTGTCCGGGTTGAAGCACACCGCACTTTAAATTCCTCGCGTGGAGTCGTTTATACACGCTCCCTCGATGGATTGTCTGACGAAGAAATTCAGCACTACCTGTCTGACCAGGGCGTAAGGGCTGTTCATAGAGTTATGAAAAGGGTTGACACGAGCATCATTCCAACCCGCACTGTCTTCTTGACGTTTGACAAAGTTTAACTCCCATCGAAAATCAAAGCAGGCTATGAGATAATTTCCGTTCGCCCTTACGTCCCAAACCCTACGCGTTGCTATCGGTGTCAGCGGTTCAGTCACACCAGCCAGTCCTGTTCCAATCCGGCCAAATGTGTTACGTGTGGCAAGGATGCCCATGAGGGTGCTTGTCCACCTCCATCCCCTCGCTGCATCAACTGTATGGGTGACCACGCTGCTTCCTCTCGAGATTGCCCCGTTTTTAAAGACGAAAAGCTCTCCAGGAAATCAGAGTGAAGGAAAAGGTGTCTACCTTTGCTGCTCGAAAATTATTCGCCAGTCGACAGCCCACCGTGCCTCAGACAGGAAAATACAGCACTGTCCTTGCTTCTCCTCGGCCAACAAAGGAGGCGGCCACGCAGACTTGCGACCTCACCTTTAGTGCCCCGGTCGTCAGATCGGCCAGCGCAAAGATCGCCCGTTCAACCTCACCACTTTCGCCTGCCCACTCCTATGGCTCATCCTTCATCGGGTTGTGCTAAATCTCGAGCCCAAAAGTCAGACACCAAGATTTCGAAAAAAGAGCATACTCGTGAAGAATTTTTACGTACCCCAACTTCACAACCATCGGTTCCTCCTCCATCTAAACATCATATTTCCAAGAAGGCTACTAAGAAATCCAGTTCATCTCCTTCTCCGCCAAGGCGTGTCCCATCTACAGCACCGCCTGGCGGAAATCGCCCTCGGCCGTCTTCTGTGTCGCCGAGGCGCACTGCTGGCGGCCGATCAACCGGCCGATCGCTGGTGGTAGGAGCTGCTCCAGAACAACCTATGGATCAGGATCTTCTGCCTTCGGCTGAATGCCATTCCATGCTGTCGGTCACAAGCTCTGAGCAGTCGATGAGTTGACAGCAACCTTGATCACATTCCTCCATTTTCTGTTCACCCTATGTCCATTATCCACTGGAATATCCGCGGCATTCGAGCCAATCGGGATGAATTGTCGATCCTCTTACGTTCCTACTCGCCGGTCATCTTTTGTCTTCAGGAAACAAAACTGCGTGCCCATGACCGCTTTGTTCTCCCCCATTGTCAGTCCGTCCGATTTGATCTCCCTTCTGTTGAAGGCACTCCAGCCCATGGAGGACATATGATTCTTCTCCATGATACTCTCCATTATCACCCAATCCACTTAAACACTTCCTTCCAAGCTGTCGCTGTCCGTCTTTCCCTTTCTGGATATACCTTTTCTCTTTGTACTGTATACATTCCATCGTCCACACCAATGGCACGAGCTGATCTCCTTCATCTTCTTGGTCAGCTTCCACCCCCCTATTTGCTGGTTGGGGACTTCAATGCCCACCACCCGCTTTGGGGATCTCCACATCCTTGTCCACGTGGCTCACTATTGCTAGACGTCTTCCACCAGGCGGATCTAGTTTGCCTCAACACTGGGGTCCCTACAGTTTTGTCTGCCTCCACGACAAATTTCTCTCACTTGGACCTTTCCGTCGGTACTGTTCCGCTAGCTCGGCGCGTCGAATGGTTCGCCCTTGACGATACACACTCGAGTGACCACTTTCCATGTGTCCTTAGACTGCAGCCTCAACTGCCATATATGCGCCCGCGACGCTGGAAGTTTGCCCAAGCCGATTGGACACTTTTTTCGTCTCTAGCGACATTCGATGACCGTCATTTTTCCAGCGTCGACGATGAGGTCGCACATATGTATTACCGACGTTATTCTTACAGCTGCGAAACGTTCAATACGACGCACCTCCGAATTGCCCCGGCGCCCCCCAGTTCCTTGGTGGAACGAGGCGTGCCGTGACGCAATACGTGAGCCACGACGTGCTCTTCGTGTTTTCCGCCACCATCCTACTTTGGCCAACTGTATCCGCTATAAGCAGTTCCGAGCACGATGCCGTCGCGTCATCCGCGATAGCAAGAAGGCAAGCTGGAAATTCTTTATTAGCTCATTTAACACTTTCACTCCCTCCTCGGAAGTTTGGAGTCTGCTTCGACGGTTATCAGGCGCGCCTAGTTTCTCCCCGGTCTCTGGGCTCACTGTCGCGCATGATACATTAGTGAACCCCGTCGCAATTTCTAACTCATTGGGTCAGCACTTTGCTGAGATTTCGAGCTCTTCAAATTACCCGCCAGCGTTTCTCCCGAAGAAACGTGCAGCGGAAGTGCGACCTCTTGCTTTCTCCTCTCAAAATCGCGAAAGCTACAATACTGTTTTCTCCATGCGGGAACTCCAACATGCACTCTCTTCTTCTCGCTCCTCCGCCCCAGGACCGGATGGTATCCACGTCCAAATGTTGCTGCATTTACCAACCCATAGTCTGCGTTACCTCCTTCGCCTTTATAATCGAATTTGGACTGACAGTACTTTTCCCAGACGATGGCGGGAAGCTATCGTCGTTCCTGTTCCGAAACCTGGAAAGGACAAACATCTCCCCTCTAGCTATCGCCCCATTTCTCTCACGAGTAGTGTATGTAAGGTTTTGGAGCGTATGGTGAATTGCCGTTTAGCTTGGTGGCTGGAATCCCAAAGTCTTTTAACACCTGCCCAATGCGGATTCCGAAAGCATCGTTCTGCAGTTGACCATCTTGTTGCTCTCTCCACTTATATCATGAACAATTTTCTCCGGAAACGCCAAACAGTAGCAATATTTTCTGATCTGGAGAGAGCATACGATACCTGTTGGAGGACAGGCATCCTCCGCACACTGTTCTCTTGGGGCTTTCGAGGTCGGCTGCCCATTTTTCTTCGCGAATTTATGGCGGAGCGCACATTTAGAGTGCGGGTGAACACTACTCTCTCCCGTATTTTCTCCCAAGAAAACGGGGTACCCCAGGGCTCCGTGCTGAGTGTTGTACTGTTTGCCATTGCCATAAATCCAATTATGGATTGTCTCCTTCCTGATGTCTCGGGCTCCCTCTTTGTGGACGATTTTGCGATCTTCTACAGCTCTCAACGGACCAGCCTTCTTGAACGACGCCTTCAAGGATGTCTCGATCGCCTCCACTCTTGGAGCATCGAAACCGGCTTCCGTTTTTCTCCCAGTAAGACCGTTTGTGTTAATTTTTGGCGACGTAAGAAGTTTCTTCCACCCTCCTTACATCTAGGACCTGTCAACCTTCCGTTTTCGGACGTCGCTAAATTCTTGGGCCTTATGTTTCACAGAAAACTGTGCTGGTCATCCCACGTTTCCTATCTTTCGGCTCGCTGTCTGCGATCCCTCAACACCCTCCGTGTCCTGAATGGTACCTCCTTCTCCGCCTCTATCGCGCATTAGTGCGCTCGAAATTGGACTATGGAAGCATAGTTTACTCCTCTGCTCGGCCGTCTATTCTTCGGCGTCTCGACTCTATCCACCACCGTGGATTACGTTTAGTGTCTGGAGCTTTTTACACCAGCCCTGTGGAAAACCTTTATGCTGAGACTGCTGAACCTCCGCTGTCCAATCGGCGAGCAGTCCTTCTGAGTCGTTATGCTAGCCATCTGTCTTCCATGCCTGCTAATCCGGCCCATGACATTTTTTTCGACGCCTCCTATGATGTAGGGTATGCAGGCCGCCCCCTCCTCCCTACTACCACCGGGAGTCCGCTTCCGTCAACTGATCCATTCTCTTTCCTTCCGCTTTCCTAAAACCTTGTTGACAACTTGGGGTACAGCACCGCCTTGGCTCCGCCCCCGGATCTGCCTGCTCCGTGACCTTTGTCAGTTTCCCAAGGATGGTACCCCTTCACTTGTTTATCGTTGGGCATTTTCTGCTCTATGTGCACAAATGACGGAAGCCACATTTATTTACACTGATGGCTCAAAAACATCGTTTGGTGTAGGGAGTGCGTATATTGTTGGCGACACCACGAATCAATTTCGGCATCCCGACCTGTGTTCGGTGTATACTGCGGAGCTTTACGCTGTTCTCCAGGCTGTCCACTACATCCGCCGCCATCAGCGGATACAGTATGTTATCTGCTCAGATTCTCTCAGCTCTCTCCTCAGGCTCCAAGCTCTTTACCCTGTCCACCCTCTGGTCCACCGGATTCAGGACTGTCTGCGCTTGCTCCATCCGGGGAGCGTCTCGGTGGCGTTCCTCTGGCTCCCGGGACACGTTGGTATATGTGGAAATGACGCGGCCGATATGGCGGCCAAGGCTGCAGTCTCCCTTCTTCGGCCAGCTATTCAATCGATTCCCTTCCCCGATCTACGTAGCGTTTTATGTCGTCGTGTTGTTCTTTTATGGCACGCACATTGGTCAACACTTCCCCATAATAAATTGCGGGACGTGAAAGCTCTTCCTTGTGCTTGGACCTCTTCCTCCCGAACGCGTCGTCGGGAGGAGGTAATTTTAACTCGACTCCGGATAGGGCACTGTCTTTTTAGCCATAGTCATCTTTCAAGCGGCGATCCTCCCCCACTCTGTCCCCACTGCTCTCAGCTGTGAACGGTAAGACTCCTTTTAATTGAGTGCCCCTATTTTACTCCGTTACGCGCCCGTCTACAGCTGTCGCCTGATATATCGTCAATTTTAGCAGATGACACGCGCTCGGCCGATCGCGTTCTCGAGTTTATTCGAGCCAGTGAAATGACGTCAGTCATTTGAAGCTTTTTTTGGGGACAACCAACCCCTTTCTGTAGTGGATTTTTAAGCCTTCCTTCTGATTTTAGTTTCTCCAATTTTTGAGTTTCGTTCCCATTGCTGCTGGTTTCCATTTTCGGTTTTTTACTGTTTCCTAAGTCACGGACCGTGCGCTAATGACCATAGCAGTTTTGCGCCCTAAAACCACAACAACAACAAAATTATGTGGCTGTTTAAATACAACCTACCATACCCTACCCTACCCTAATCTAACCTCGTAGCGTTCACTCAGACCGCACGTGGGACCGTGTGTGACCGAAAAATGACCTGGGAAGCTAAGGGTTAAAAAACGACAGTGTTGCACACAACAGAAGTTTGATACTAAGCTGATTGTGAGGGCAATGTAGAAACTAGACTTAGTTTTCATTGAGTATCGATAACACACTTCATTGTTTTTGGTTGAAAATTGTATTAAATGTGCAAACAAAGTTGACACTTGGCGCGCTGGCTGATAGGAGCGGCTGTGAATGGGAAATGCCTTTGTCGTCGCCCCCATCAGCTTACGCGCCCAGTGTCAACTTTGCGCGTGCAAAACATAGTCCTCTCACGGTTAGCACCGTATCGACTTCACACGGTAGGAGAGGTTCTAAGGGAGGGCGCACGACCAACTGTCGGACACCGACTATTCTGTCGATTGTAAGGGACATAATGCACGAGTGTGCTAATAGAGGCGAGTACACGACCTACAAAATACTCGGTACCACAAAAAAAGATATCCGATCCGGTTGTCTGTGATGACCATTAAACACATTTAATAGCCTTAAGTACACGATCATCAGTTTAACAGTCATCCTGTAGTAGTCATGCTGTGTTGATGCGATAACAATGGATGTTGATACAGGGAGGCTGATTATTGAAGTGCAGAAACATCGGTCTATGTATGATACTCCCAGTACAGAATATCATGAGAGATCCATAAAGAAAAAACTATAGTGGACATATAATGTATCTTCAAAGCGAATACCACATTTCTTCTCTACATAGCTGTGTCGAATACACGTTGCTTACTTGTATGAATAGAACGTTCCAGTATGTTCATAATTTTTACTTATACTTATGAAACGTCTGACAGCAACTGAATAAAACACAATTTTAGTGCCAAATGCGTTTCGCCTTTATTTTCTGCAAGGCATCATCAGTGGTCTGGAATATGTATGTATGTTTGCTATTTAATTTACATTTTTCTCGGTGTACCTATAGGTTATAAACAGTTCTGGTGGTTGGTATTACCTATTAAGTAGTAATGTTTTGAACGGTACTTACAGGTTGCGTGGACAATTTCTTACATATTACGGCCCTGTTGCATTTTTGGTGGTGTTCTTCTTATGAATGCCAATTTACGGTTTTTTCCCACATTCCACAGCACTATGAACTGAACGCTTGTTTCAATGCAATGTTTTGGTTTCTGTTGCCGACTGTCAAATTTTTTTTGCCAAAGACAGGAGCGTAATATGTAAGAAATTGTCCTCGCAACCTGTAAGTACAGTTCCAAACATTACTACTTAGTAGGAAATACCAGCCACCAGAACTGTTTATAACCTATAGGTACAATGACAAAAATGTAAATTAAATAGCAAACATATGCACATACTCCAGGCCACTGATGATGCTGTGCAGAAAATAAAAGCGAAACGCGTATGGCACTAAAATTGTTTTATTCAGTTGCTGTCAGACGGTGCATAAGTAAAAATTATCAATACACCGTAATATTACACGCAACTGAGGAAGGCAGGACTACAAAAGTTGCAGAATGTTCCAGACTAACGTCTAGGTTTTTGTGGGATACCCTCAATTTTCTAGCTACAATTCTAAATTAGCACTCAGTCATACGTCTTGGTACATAATCTATAGTTAAAAATAAATTTCTTCACATCCAGGTATCGAGTAGGGTAGCGTCTCAAAATGTGCATTGATGATGCAAGTGCCTGACCTATGGAAACAAATCGCAAAAGTTTAGCATGTTCATCACGAGGTAATTGTCGACCACATGTTATATTCAAACGACCTTTAGTCAAACGTTTCCAAGAGATGTACTTCGAAAAACATTAGAGTCGCTAGATTTGTCCTAATATCGTATATCAACACATATGAAGCAGTAAGCTGAGTTCACCACAGCTGGAAGTACCAAAGATAAAAGTTGTTGATAACTGAAGTAGTTCGAACCAAACATAGGCGGCATTTGTGTGCGTATGTGCATACCATCAGTGGCCCCTAAACAGTTAGGGAAACTGGTCGTTCCATAAAAATCGTTCGAAATTTCCAACCGTGATACGTTTACTGGAGATGGTATGTGTGATTTCATTAAGATTTCCGAAACAGCTTGGCATATTTCCAAAAGAGTTTTGCGTATGGTTGATGCATCAAGCAAATTTTGATCATTTAAAGATAGGAAGGAGCTGCCTGTTGCCAAGTACCTACAAAAAGATAGAAAAACAAGTAGCTATGTACGTATACCTTGTGTTACATGTATTGAACTTAACAGAAGACGGGGTTTCCTACGTGACTGCTTCAGACGAGAACGAGCTCTGAAGGAGAAAGCATCTTCGGGAAGCTCTGCAAAGAAAAGGCGGAAGTACATCAACTTCGAATAGCTACTGTTCCTAATGCCTCATTCATAAATAGAAGATGGCCATATTGTAAAGAGAAAAAGAATAAAAAGAGAATAGAAAGAGAAAAAGATACAGAAATTTTGCAGGTCCTTAAAGAAGAAAATAAGTCACCCTCAAACTATGCCAAGAGCAATTGATGAAGATGAGTATCTTTCTGCTCTCGATAATTCCTGCTTTCAAGTACGATCAAGAACAAAAGTAACCGTTGAGAATATAAATTTTCAACACTATCGTCAGATTCGGGCAATCTCAGCCGGTATCAAACCACGGGTCAGGAATATTTCAGCACACACCATCAAACACGCAGCAGATAACATACATCCACCAGTGAATAGGCCCAACAACATGGCATGCCTAGAACTGCTACATTCATCTTATAGGTTTGCAGATCTTGTATGTCTTCCGTGTTTGCAATTACAGTTACTGGATGTTGGTTACGCCTTTTATGCAAAACACTGTTTTTTCTTGTTATCCAAACGTATTTCAGCTCCTCTGTGCCATTATCAGTGGGTTTTGTTTATTGGACAACTGTAAAAGTGAACATGTTTCAGGTTGTAACTGAACCAAACAGGACACGATACAGATGATCCTGCAAAACCATATAACGTAAAATCACGGTAAGAACAACAACGAACAAAAACTGTGTAGGTGTCATTCTATTAGATCAGTTACAACCTAAAATACGTTCAGTCTCTCAGTTGTCCAATAAACAAAGCCCACTGATGATAGCACACAGGTTCTGAAACATGTTTGGACAACAAGAAAAAACAGTGCTTTACATTAGAACCTATATTCAAGAGTTTAAGCTGCTACATTCAACACAGACGAACATTCAGCCAGTGCCTGGGGTCAACGGCATTGCCATGGACGATAACCTGTAGTGGCAATACCCACACCTGCGGCGAGTCGTCCTGTGATATCGCCACAGTATCTTAATGTGATATTTTTGTGACGTGTGCGCCCTATCTATGCTTAACCATATCAGCCCATTTTACTTCGAAGGCTAACAAATATTGTGCTTAAAAGGGCTGAGATGACGTTCTGCGAGCACCGATTGAATGTGACTCCGTAGTAAGTGGAACTTGGCTTATATAACCAACTGGTTTTGTATTCGAGAACCCAACTCATTGCAGATGATTGCCAGAATGATCCCTCGTTACATACTGACTGAAATTGACACCGTTGTCAATGGTTCGTTACAATTCTTTAACTCTCTCTCTTCATATAGGACCAGTCAGCTAATTTTATCGTTTAACTTGGCTATTAATTCGAATCAGAAATTGGTACGGAACCCAACATCCCTTTACATATTAAAAAACTCGTCAGTATTTTTACTAACGGGAAGAATTTACGCGCATTCTCACATTTTTGCCCCTCTTCAGTCTATTGATATTAAACTAGTGTGGTGGTGATGTCCAGTAACGAATTACAAAATTATTTTTCCTTGGTGTAATGTCTGACGTTGTGTTTATGTTAAAGTACTATACACACTTTATATACCGCGACATATGTGCTATACGTGAAAAACGATATCATTTATTTATTGCTCCCCATGACGGTATGCCATTTACTTATTTGTTCCGTAGTGTAACGCCTTCGATAGTCTCAGTGTTTATTTTTATGTAGCTCATTTGACTTTATGGATAATTTAACTATTTCTGGTGAAATGACTCATGGTACTAGTAGATTAATCTCAGGAGAAGACGCTTCCAACCCTTTTCAAAATGAGAATACGTCACAGTCACACAGAAATGCCAACAACGTGGACTACCGTACGGTGACGGGGTCACCTGCTCTCGTTCGTCAGCTCGTGACCCACCACACCTGTTCTACTTTAAAGCGCGCAGAGCTGCCAGATCGCTCAGTCAACACACGTCCTAACTAAAGGCCTTTTTGCGCACGCGTCCACTATCGCAAGCGCCTCTGTATCAGACGCAGCAGAAGGGGCAACAAAAAACCGCCACCCGTACAAATGACTGCAGCAGAGCATCGTCAGATTGGGCGCCCGCACCACATTGCATACTGGGGCCAACTGTGCAAACACTTCGCCCATGGCGGCACGACGTTTCCATGTCAGCAGCAGCTGGAGGGGAGACTGCGGCGTCTGCGGTTAAGATGACACTGTCGCTTGCTCGCTAGACCTCCGCGTGTGTGTAGTGCTGGTGCAAATTGCTGTGATGTTTGTTCATTAGCCGAGTAGTGGCTAGGACAAACACTGTAACAACGTAACACAAACAAGAACCGAGATTGGCCATGTCCACCGCGGGATATGTACAGCGGACCTGCGTAAGGGTGTTTTCGCATATCAGTGATTCAGGGATGTGGAAACCTGCACTCGAACTGTGTGGAATCCGCACACACACCCCACTTTCTCTCCAAGTGTGAACTCTGGTCTCTAGTTCCAAAAACGAAGATACTATTTCTTTTCATTTACTGTACTCTCGTAATTCTTCAGGCTTGCACGGCGATCTAATGACATCTTGGGTTGTCTTGTGTTCTGCTGGATATCAGCTTCGTTCTTGTACGATATTTCGGTAAAGTAGCTCGTATCCATCAGGTGCGACCTGAGACTGCTCCTGGAGTGGACCTGGTCCAGTATTTATGTTGTGGCCTTCTCCCTACGCCGGCAGCGCTCCAGCAGGTCGCGGTCCGCGCCCGCTCGCCGCGACCTGCTGGAGCGCTGCCGGTGTAGGGGGAAGGCCACAACGTAAATACTGAACCAGGTCCACTCGAGGAGCAGTCTCAGGTCGCACCTGCAAGAACGACGCTGATATCCAGCAGAACAAAAAATGGCTCTGAGCACTATGGGACTCAACTGCTGAGGTCATTAGTCCCCTAGAACTTAGAACTACTTAAAACTAACTAACCTAAGGACATCACAAACATCCATGCCCAAGGCAGGATTCGAACCTGCGACCGTAGCGGTCTTGCGGTTCCAGACTGCAGCGCCTTTAACCGCACGGCCACTTCGGCCGGCCCAGCAGAACACCCGACAACCCAAGATGTTACTGCACTCTTTATTTTTGACACAACCACAAGAACATTTCAGTCATACAATGGCCACCTTCATACTCTATCCGCAAACGGCGACTGCTGAGATTCCTCGTGCCCTCATATCCTTGTCACACAGTCGTGTAGTAAACAACGCAACGTGACTCCTGGTGGCACTGCATGAGGCGTGTGCGAGTAGTCTGGCGATGACCAGTTTGTGGTTTAAAGGGGTTATATTGTGAAATAGTCCAATATTGCAATAGAAAAAAAAACACTACAATAAGTGAAACACACTGGCGAATGTCTTTCAGTATGATGTATATTCTTTTTGGCATCTGATATCTTTGTATCATTTGGCTAGTACATTAAACTATTTGTGTTTGCTGATGCAGTCGCTGAAAAATAGTCACCGCACAGTCAGCCTTCAGCGTACTTCCCAAAATAACAAAGCAAACCTATGTCGCTAAATACCTAACTTTAACAACATCCTCTGGAAATAAATATCGTGATTACTATTGTCGTATAAATTAGGCTACTTGACCAAAACATAGGCAGTTAGGGGCATTAATAGTCAGGCTTCGCACAAATTACTACAGATAACTAAATAGTGAACAGCGTTCATACCATGAATAAAGTGATGAAACTTTTATCGTAAAAAAGACAGCCTGATCGAAATGATTTCGTTAAGTTATGCAGTCGACAGAAAACCTGTATCTTACGAGATGTATCCGCATTTTGCGAATCTTGAGTGACGCCAGCACACTCGCACATGTCCGCAGCTCATGGTCTAGTGGCTAGCGTTGCCTACCTCTGGATCACGGGGTCTCGGGTTGGGGATTTTCTCTGCCCGGGGGTTGGGTGTTTGTGTTGTCCTCACCATTTCATCATTCGTGACAGTGGATAGATGGGACTGTGAAAAAAATTGGACTGAGAAAAAATCGGGACTATGTCCGGTTGCTGATGACTGCGCAGTTGAGTGCCCTACAAACCAAACATCATCACACGCACATATCGTCATTCGTGCGCAAGGTGAGACAAATATTTCATCGTCATTTTATCTCGTCGAGGCATGGTTACGTTATTTATGGTTACAGTGTCTGTGTTTACACAGTGATTGTGTCACATTACAGTGTCCTTCAGATATTGTAACCATCAATAAAACGTGCGTCAACGTTGGTATAATGAAAACAAGGTGATATGCAGAAGGCATAAGTAATTTCTGGTACTGTATGGTATATTATCATAGTATTTGAAATTTTATTTTATGTTGCCTTAGAGACGAACTTAAATAACATTTCAGAGATAAAAAGAAAAAGAAAAGCGTAATACAATGAATAACTCTTGTGACATTATTTCAAATATTTCTTCAACGTGTCATTGCAGAAATCACCAGATTATCACCACACTGCTCCATGATTTTGTAAGTAGGTGTCTTTGTACATACAAATGAAGCAGCCTAATCAGATTCTTTTAATAAAACTTGACAACAAACTTTTGTTGCTCAACGGACATTCCAGGTAGCTCTATTCTGTATGAAATTAGTATACCATAATTATCGCAAATAAATATTCTGTATAAAAATGCATCATCTCTGGCTGCTCATGTCAGACGTTTCATTGCATTAATCTAGCCATTTCCGCTTAAGCTTCTGAACACTTTGTAACATTAATAATTAAACCCAGGCTGACGGTGAAAAACATTCGAGACTGAAAAGTTTATTTGAGCTTAAAGATCGGATATGAAATCCAATGCGGAAAAGTTGGAGGAACCAGAAACCTTGCCGTCATCCACAATAGTTAACAGAAATTATAGAAGAGCTGAATCGATGTTAAACAGACCATTCTATTAGGTCGCATCATCTCGCTGTTTGCTGTTGTATCCTTTGTGTTACGCTTTTATCAATATAACTTGCTGAATGACTTGTATGTTAGAGAATACTGCTGCAGCGTATTTACTTTTTCTCCCAGAGAAATGAAATCAAACGTGCAGAAGGTGGCACATCGGTGCCGATCTTTGGGCGGAAAAAAGGTATTTTTATAAAAACCAATTTTTGGTGAGGAATGTTTTATTCATTTAGATTTCTCTGATAATCTGATTGGACATTCGTGAACATTAAGTGACAATACAAATTCGGATGCGGCTGTAGGGACTACTGTAGTCGTCAGGCCGAAAAACAGTTTCTATTGTTTGGATCTTCTTTTAATTGTATTTATTTGGCCTCTAGTTGCACAGCTTTGTAGACAACTGCATTATTATTTGATATCTTTACAAATTACATATTGTCACGCCAAATTACACAGACGTATAAGCTTTCATATTATTGTCGTTTTATTTTATTTTCTGTATGAAGTACATAATGATGATGATTGGCGGTCGTAGTTCACTAGCAATTAACCCTGTGACGAAGTAAGCAGTAATGAATGTGATTGCAGACGATTTCTTCGCTACTGTGGCTCGTTCGCATGACGGAACTGAGATATGAATGGTCGTATCTTGAAAATATCTTGCGACATGGACATAGATTTCTGCATGTCCGGATGGGTTCGTGATGCTGGTCGGTAGGGTGCTTCACAGTTTGGCGATTGCCGCACAGAGTTTAGTAACCGGTCATTGGCCTATCGGGAACAATGTGAGTGATTTGCATCAGGCAGTTCTGAACGATGATCTTTGCGACGGATTCTGTGGAGATGCGCATGTCCATTTCACTTCCCGATTATTGATTCTGAATGACATTGTGGAAATTCGAACGCTGAGTACCACGTTCTTTGTAGGAATGAATGGTTGAATCGTGCAGAGTTTCTCTTCCTCTTCGTCTTAAAGATTGTCCAGATGCCTTACGTACCGTTCATCACGTTCCCCTACTTTTAGAGTAGATAAAAAAAAAACCCTAAGGAGACGGAGAAGAGGTTAAAGTTTCATGTTTATGCCTGTGCAACTTTCCGTGCGCACTAGGTGCATGCTGCCGTTCCACGAAGAGCCAAGGAGTTGGATGAAAAGGTGCAATTACGTACGTCCCTGATTTCTGCACACGAGCCACCGGGCGCAGATGCAGGTGTCATCCCCAACTCAGAGGGGGCCACACGTGCAAGAGTGGCGCCTGTCCACGTCTGTTCGTTTGGTGCCTTGTTTTACTACGTCTCGCTGTTAAAAATTTCAATTTTTTCCCATGCATTCAATTTGACATTGCGTTAGCAGTTTGGTCTATGAAAAATGCATGCAATTGTAATCATGCATGGCGTTTTTTGTGATTCATTAATTCTGGGGATTGTAATGAGATAGTGCAACGAATAAACAAAGGCAAACTTTTTAACTAAATGAAAAGTCTTCGTATATGAAAAGTACATGTTGAAGTAGAGTAATTCTGGGCCATTTATAAACGAACAAGTCCTGGTTCCTTTATGACCCGTTTTGATTAAAAAATAGTTTGCGTTCCCGTCTTGGTTCCTTTACGAATCACTTTGGTTCATAAATAGTTCGCTTTGACGAGGGCAAATAAAATAACACTGAAACCGTGTTTATAACTGAAATACCTGCTTCCATTGTGCTATGAGTGCTGCAAAATCTTATGTTTGTTACCCGAAGCCCACGCGCAATGCGGGAAATTCGGCTCACGTCAGTATCTCGCGCTCCATTAACCCCTCTTCGCTAGCGATTAGAGGCTGAAGGTAAACAAAATAGAAACTCTAAAAATTTAATTGAACTCTTTCCAGTCTATCCCTCGTCGCCCCCTCACACCACCACCACCACCACCACCACCACCACCACCACTACCACTTGGAAAACTTCTGTGGTCTTAGATCTCGATGCAGTAGTCATCTATAACTAAAACTTCAAACTTGAGGTAGCTGTCTCTAGTAGCATGAATTCGAAGTGTCAGAGGTACCCTTGCCGCCAATAGTATAGCGTCTCAATTTTGTATTTTGCTTCATTACCAGTGGTCCCTCATGACGATCTATTACTTAAAAATCACGGGTACCATCTTTTCTCCACGCTCGTACATGCGTTACACTAAATGTGTTAATTATTCCAATATATGGGCTTATTTTTACGATTTCACCTTACCGCAAAACACACGACTATGCCGGTATGTGCTGGTAGGAATGCAGACAACTTGGTCATTGGAACAGCGTGCGTGGTTTTATGTACGTTTGAATTGAATTATGAATGGGCCCAAGTCGAGAAAGAGATGCGCACCCACACGCTTGCGTGCATACCTCTTGTTGCGTGTGAGGTAGACATAGGCACGTGACGTACAAGAACGAATACATCTCAAGAAACTGAGTTCGCGTTGCGAAAGGGAACGACTTCAAATGCCCGGCCGGCTATCCACATTTAAGGTATCTTGGGACTTTTTTGATGTGGTTGTTGCTATGAAAAGACACTGCCGATTTCTTACCTCGCTACAGTCCGACCTTTATTGCTTCATCTTTTACTAAGTTCGACCTCTGTGGGACTCCTCGTGTGAACGAAGTTGTAACGGTGTTGCGCAGTTACGAATCCCGTCAGACCGAAAAGCATCGCAGCTGTGATCCATCTGGAATCGCCCTCTCAGCACTTACCGAAAGTGTGCACCCGAGACCGCAGACGAATGGGTCTGGTAGTGAGTAGTCAGGAACCTTAACTGGCCGCAGGCAGCGGTCCATAACTAGTACTTGGCAGGCGCGGGGTGCGCTGCTGGGGCAGTAAGCGTTTACTGGGGGTCGTTAGCCCGGTCACACGGCTCAAGTTACTGCCGAGGATGCGAATGGGCTGTAAAGTAACTCGGTCACTGGGGGCCGTAGCCCAGCCGAGGAAGCGCCGGCAGAGCGTCTGGAGGTCGATCTACGCTAGCAGAGGCGCCGTCTAATTCGCGAAACTAACCCCTGGTCCCAATTACGAGCTGTTCCTGGCGTACGGGGCACCAACCTGTCCGCATCTCATACAGTTTAGTACGTATCCCAGAAAACTTTCTTAACCGCATCGGTGCTATTCAGCTACATTTTACGGTCTGGACAACCGTTATAGGGGAGTGCGACCAACATTGTTTCTTTTTCACAACAGTAACAAGTCAATCTGTGGCCAGGGGTCGGCGCGCGAAAGAGAAAAAGATATGCGCACCGCAACCGCCGGTGCGGCCACTAACGATAGTTAAATCTGCATCCGCAAATATTACAAACAGTGTAAACCATTATTATAACCCGTTAGGTATGCTAGAGCTATGACGGTAGAATTATCCCAGGCCTAAGTTTTGGTCTACTGAAGTCCACCTCGTAATTTACGTTCCATTGACAGAACACTAACACCAGTCATGACCATACTTTAATACAGCATAGCCTGTTACATTATTGAGACATTCTGTAAGTTACAACTTTATGTCGTCATTAAATACAAATATTTGTGAAATTGCCTGTGGAACAATCCTGCAACATTGGAAAGTCAAATGAAGCATTCTAGCAATTTGTTACATATTGCATACTACTCGTATTTAAGTTATGCGGTTCATTTATCAAATGTACGTTAATTCACCATAATGTTAAGTCCTGTTCGTACACTTATTAATACGAGGCGGTACGTTTTGTAGGAGGTATATTGACTGATTCACTGAACCTGCACTAAACATAATTGGATTTGTGACGAATGTGATACAGAGGCAGGACTCGGACCATAAAACGATGATTTCAATGGATACTGACCTAGAATGAGATAAAGTGTAGTTATCTGTGCTTATGTCAGTACATTTTACTTCTGCATTCAAGAGGTTAAGGGGCTCGTACCAGTTGATATCTTTAACTTTTCAGTCTGTTTTTCTTTTTTTTTTTTTTCATTTATCTTAATCTACAGAATTTCTTCCTTTCAATGATATACAATACATATATACAGCTGCCTTATTTCTGGTTTATTCATTCATTTAAACAAAACACTGTGGGCCTCGAGGAAAGCAGTATGGACAGTTTCGTTTCACCTCTTTTCAATAGACGATAAACCCATTCACGGCCTAAGCTCTCCGCACGGCGGATTTGTGCCGAGGTCCGGTGAACCGGCCAGTCTGTGGATGGTTTTTAGGCGGTTTTCCATCTGCCTCGGCGAATGCGGGCTGGTTCCCCCTATTCCGCCTCAGCTACACTGTGTCGGCAATTGCTGCGCAAACAAGTTCTCCACGTACGCGTACACCACCATTCCTCTACCACGCAAACATACGGGTTACACTCATCTGGTGTGAGACGTTCCTTGGGGGGTCCCACCGGGTGCCGAACCGCACAATAACCCTGGGTTCGGTGTGAGGCGGCGGAAGAGTGAAGTGGATTGCGGTAGTCGTCGTGGGGTTGTGGACCACTGCGGCTGCGGCGGGGACGGAGCCTCTCCGTCGTTTCTAGGTCCCCGGTTACCATACAATACATACAGTACAATACCTTTAGCCATAGTCGAGGTCTTCAACGAAACTTTGTGATATTTGTCAGTTGTAAGACCGTTGAAGAAATGTATCCTGGCCAGCACCCGGAATCCTAACGATTCCGTCAACAGCGTAATCTGGACCAGAATTCCTAAGAGAGTGTTAGCATAAATTAGAAAACTGCATTTTTTTGCGTCTTTAACGCAGTGACAACGACCAGTGAAGGGAATGTTACAAGGTGTGAAGTCCTGAAAAGATAGCTACAAACAGTTGCTCGTTTCTACATTTACATTTATACTCCGCGAGCCACCCAACGGTGTGTGGCGGAGGGCACTTTACGTGCCACTGTCATTACCTCCCTTTCCTGTTCCAGTCGAGTATGGTTCGCGGGAAGAACGACTGTCGGAAAGCCTCCGTACGCGCTCGAATCTCTCTAATTTTACATTCGTGATCTCCTCGGGAGGTATAAGTAGGGGGAAGCAATATATTCGATACCTCATCCAGACACGCACCCTCTCGAAACCTGGCGAGCAAGCTACACCGCGATGCAGAGCGCCTCTCTTGCAGAGTCTGCCACTTGAGTTTGCTAAACATCTCCGTAACGCTATCACGGTTACCAAATAACCCTGTGACGAAACGCGCCGCTCTTCTTTGGATCTTCTCTATCTCCTCCGTCAACCCGATCTGGTACGGATCCCACACTGATGAGCAATATTCAAGTATAGGTCGAACGAGTGTTTTGTAAGCCACCTCCTTTGTTGATGGACTACATTTTCTAAGGACTCTCCCAATGAATCTCAACCTACCCGCCTTACCAACAATTAATTTTATATGATCATTCCACTTCAAATCGTTCCGTACGCGTACTCTGAGATATTTTACAGAAGTAATTGCTACCAGTGTTTGTTCCGCTATCATATAATCATACAACAAAGGATCCTTCTTTCTATGTATTCGCAACACATTACATTTGTCTATGTTAAGGGTCAGTTGCCACTCCCTGCACCAAGTGCCTATCTGCTGCAGATCTTCCTGCATTTCGCTACAATTTTCTAATGCTGCAACTTCTCTGTATACTATAGCATCATCCGCGAAAAGCCGCATGGAACTTTTGACACTATCTACTAGGTCATTTATATATATTGTGAAAAGCAATGGTCCCATAACACTCCCCTGTGGCACGCCAGAGGTTACTTTAACGTCTGTAGACGTCTCTCCATTGAGAACAACATGCTGTGTTCTGTTTGCTAAAAACTCTTCAATCCAGCCACACAGCTGGTCTGATATTCCATAGGCTCTTACTTTATCAGGCGACAGTGCCGAACTGTATCGAACGCCTTCCGGAAGTCAAGAAAAATAGCATCTACCTGGGAGCCTGTATCTAATATTTTCTGGGTCTCATGAACAAATAAAGCGAGTTGGGTCTCACACGATCGCTGTTTCCGGAATCCATGTTGACTCCTACAGAGTAGATTCTGGGTTTCCAAAAACGACATGATACGCGAGCGAAAAACATGTTCTAAAATTCTACAACAGATCGACGTCAGAGATATAGGTCTATAGTTTTGCGCATCTGCTCGACGACCTGTCTTGAAGACTGGGACTACCTGTGCTCTTTACCAATCATTTGGAACCTTCCGTTTCTCTGGAGACTTGCGATACACGGCTGTTAGAAGGGGGGCAAGTTCTTTCGCGTACTCTGTGTAGAATCGAATTGGTATCCCGTCAGGCCCAGTGGACTTTCCTCTGTTGAGTGATTCCAGTTGCTTTTCTATTCCTTGGACACTTATTTCGATGTCAGCCACTTTTTCGTTTGTGCGAGGATTTAGAGAAGGAACTGCAGTGCGGTCTTCCTCTGTGAAACAGCTTTGGAAAAAGGTGTTTAGTATCTCAGCTTTACGCGTGTCATCCTCTGTTTCAATGCCATCATCATCCCAGAGTGTCTGGATATGCTGTTTCGAGCCACTTACTGATTTAACGTAAGACCGGAACTTTCTAGGATTTTCTGTCAAGTCGGTACGTAGAATTTTACTTTCGAATTCACTGAACGCTTCACGCATAGCCCTCCTTACGCTAACTTTGACATCGCTTAGCTTCTGTTTGAGAGGTTTTGGTTGCGTTTAAACTTGGAGTGAAGCTCTCTCTGCTTTCGCAGTAGTTTCCTAACTTTGTTGTTGAACCACGGAGGGTTTTTCCCGCCCCTCACAGTTTTACTCGGCACGTAACTCTAAAACGCATTTTACGATTGTCTTGAACTTTTTCCATAAACACTCAACATTGTCAGTGTCGGAACAGAAATTTTCGTTTTGATCTGTTAGGTAGTCTGAAATCTGCCTTCTATTACTCTTGCTAAACAGATACACCTTCCTCCATTTTTTTATATTCCTATTTACTTCCATATTCAGGGATGCTACAACGGCCTTATGATCACTGATTCCCTGTTCTGCACTTAGAGTCGAAAAGTTCGGGTCTGTTTGTTATCAGCAGGTCCAAGAGTTACCTCCACGAGTCGTTTCTCTGTTTAATTGCTCGAGGTAATTTTCGGATAGTGCACTCAGTATAATGTCACTCGATGCTCTGTCCCTACCACCCGTCCTAAACATCTGAGTGTCCCAGTCTATATCTGGTAAATTGAAATCTCCACCTAAGACTATAACATGCTGAGAAAATTTACGTGAAATGTATTCCAAATTTTCTCTCAGTTGTTCTGCCACTAATGCTGCTGAGTCGGGAGGTCGGTAAAAGGAGCCAATTATTAACCTAGCTCGGTTGTTAAGTGTAACCTCCACCCATAATAATTCACAGGAACTATCCACTTCTACTTCACTACAGGATAAACTACTACTAACAGCGACAAACACGCCACCACCGGTTGCATGCAATCTATCACAGTGAAACAAACGTTAAATTTAAACAAAGAGTTACGACATCAGAGAGAGCTATTAGAGACCTCGAAACAAGAGCAAGAGAACGCAGACGAGCAGGAAAAAGGGCATTGCTAGATGAGACGCAAGAGTATGCAGACAACCCATCTTACGGATCTGGAATGCATTGATAATTTTAATCACTGTTTTCTATTGGTTGTATTTTTTAGGAATCTCAGCTTCTGTTTGTTCAAATTACAGAATACACTATTTTAACACAGGGGTTTTCCTATTTTGTAAATCTCAGAGAAGTTACAGCCTCGTGTACCTAGAAAAATGTAGTCAGTTTCTTATTTTGATGTCCACTTTTACAAAAATAATTATCATCTTAAAACTAATAAATAATTTTTTTAGAAATCGTATTGTTAAAGTGGTTAGAAATGTGTGACCTGCAAGCCATATTTTTTACAAACTTTCGTTCCCGGTAGTTTATGATAAAAGGTACCTTTCATATGGATAAATTTTACATTTTTTAAAAAAAAGATGGGGATTACCAACTTGCCCGGACCCTCTTAAAAGTGATTGCAGGAGCACAGAATTTGGAAACCGCGTTTGGCTGTCAACACTTCATCACACAGGAAGTCGTGGCGAAGGTTAATGATACTATTACGGGAGATAGAAAAGAGGAATGCGAACGAGATAGGAAATAAGGTTGCAAACGAGATAGAAAATAATTGCTGCAGGAGTCTTCACCGTCCGCTAAAATCGTTACGAAAACTTGGACATGAAGAGCCTCTTTGTGTACTGAGTATGGTTGTTAATGGCGACACATTGCCCGGACCAAGGCAGAGGTACGACGGTTACTTGTGTTACTACAAAACCTGGAGCTGATTTAAAGATTACTTAGACTGACACATATATCTTTTCTTTAATTCGCATTAGTTCTACTGATGTACACTTGTCCTGCCACCGCAGAACTGTTATTGCATGGCACAAAGAAGACGGTGATTACATTTCGATCGTTGTTTCGATCGTTACCGGTGGGGCCGCTAATGATGGTGTTAAGTTCAAAGGCACAGTTAGTAACCATGTATCTGGCTGTCTTCCGTTGAATCTCACAGGAGGTCCTACTTTCCTGAAAAGGAGTGTAAGTCTTCCTTTGGGGCACCGTTCTCAATTATCAGTTTCGTTGAGCAAAGCAAGTTGGCCACCCCAACACCTGTTTTTTTACCGCTCTTGAGAGCTTGTACAGAGTCCAGCGGAAAATGGTCGCCATCAGTGTAACGCCTAAGACGAGTCACAGTAACGAAATATAACTTTAGGCAAAATATACAGTGTACATTAAGGTGCTATTACAAAAAGTGCGATTTGATTATACTGATACACCATTTGTTCACATCTCTGTATAAAACTTACACGCAAATAGATTCGAATGTGCTAACACTGCAGTCCCGGTAAGGCCTAGTTTCAGTCCAGTTAGGACATGTTCTGAAATAATGGCAGATAGCTTATGAATTATTCCATACTATTCATGTACTACTCTTACAGCTTTTTCATGCTCATCCTCAGATGAAGCAAACTGATATTTACATATATGTACTTGTAGCATGATGCTGCGTACTGGAGGTTGCTTCACTCTGTCAGAAATCCAACCGCAATTATGGGTATGTAAATTTGTCTGAATAGGCTAGCAAAGTACAGTACAAAAATTAACATATTTCATATGTGGTTGGTTTCAGCTGTCTGTAGTTATATTTCATTTAATACACATGCAAGGGGACCTACATTATCCATGACGGATGAGTGAAATTCAAGGCGATGTGTACATAGTACGGCACTAGAGCAGAGCTAGTCAACCTTTTTTACCTACCGCCCATGTTTGTATCTCGATTACTATAAAAATTTTCTAATCGCCCACCGGTTCCACAGTCCCGGTAGGGAAGTATCTTTACTTTATAAAATTCATGAACCAGAATGGCAGCAAGTATATAATAATAATTACTTACCAAATACAAGTCATAATTTTAGGAAAATCTAATGAAATTTTTTAAAACCTGTACCACCTGCCACCCACAATTAAAGTCGGAACGCCCACCAGAGGGCGGTAGGGGCCAGGTTGACTAACACTGCACTATCTTCGCTGTACTCATGCTTCTTGTTTAATAAATATCCGTTTTATTTCTGTAAAACGATCAATTATTAACTTTAATATACGTTAAATTACTTCCATAGTGATTTTCAAAGCTGTTGAATCCATTAGAGAAAGTAATAGATTCCATGAATTGCCATAGATCCTAAGTTATCTAATGGATGTAAAAAAAATTGTCTGCCCGACATTTCATGAACCTGTGAAAGCTGGAACATCGTTTACAACTAAGGTTAAGGAAGTTATTTCGTGCCCAGAGAAGCCGAAACCACTTATTTAACTTCGCATGCCTGATATTTACTGGGTGTAGCGCTGTAGACATAGGTTGGTAGTAGGGGAAGGCAAATACTCGACGTCGTTTTATTTCGAGATATTCGGAAAAATTTAGCTCATCTATAAAGGAGACGACGTATAGAACGTTAGTACGACCCATTCTTGATTACTACTCGTCTGTTTCGGATGCCCACCAGGTCGGATTAAAGGAACACATCGGAGCAGTTTCAGAGCCCTGCTAGACTTACTGTCGGTACGTTCTATCAGCACGCAAGTGTTACTGAGATGTTTCGTGAACTCAAATGGAATAGCCTGAAGGGAAGACAACGCTATTTTTGTGAGGCATTAATGCGGAAACTTAGAGACCGGCGTTTGAAGCTGACTGCAGAACGATTCTGCTGCCGCCAACATACATTTCGCGTAAGGACCACGAAGATAAGATGCGAGAAATTGAGGCTGTTTTTTTGTCATCGGTCTTCTGACTGGTTTGATGCGGCCGTCACGAATTCCTCTCCTGTGCTAACCTCTTAATCTCAGTGTAGCACTTGAAATCTACGTCCTCAATTATTTGCTGGATGTATTCCAATCTCTGTCTTCCTCTATAGTTTTTGCCCTCTACAGCTCCGTCTAGTACCATGGAAATTCCCTCATGTCGTGATAGATGTCCTGTCATCCTGTCCCTTCTCATTGTCAATGTTGTCCACATAATCCTTTCCTCTCCGATTCTGCGCAGAACCTCCTCATTCCTTACCTTACCAGTCCACCTAATTTTCAACATTCGTCTGTAGCACCACATCTCAAATGCTTCGATTCTCTTCTGTTCTGGTTTTCCCACAGTCCATGTTTTACTATCTTACAATGCTGTACTCCAGACATACATTCTCATAAATTTCTTCCTCAAATTAAGGCCGAAAATTGATATTAGTAAACTTGTGTTGGCCAGGAATGCCCTCTCTGCCATTGCCAGTCTGGTTTTGATGTCCTCTTTATTCCGTCCGTCAATAGTTATTTTACTGCCTACGTAGCAGAATTCCTTAACGTCATCCTGATGTTATGTTTCTCTCTGTTCTCATTTCTATTATTTCTCATTACCTTCGTCTTTCTTCGATTTACTGTCTATCCATACCCTGCGCTCATTAGACTATTCATTCCGTTCAGCAGATCATGTAATTCTTCTTCACTTTCATTCAGGATAGCAATGTCATCGGCAAATCTTATCATTGGTATCGTTCCACCTTGAATTTTAATTCCATTCCTGAACCTTTCTTTTGTTTCCATTATTGCTTCCTCGATGTTGAAAGGCTACATCCTTGTCGTACACCCTTTTTAATACGAGCACTTCGTTCTTGGTCATCAATTGTTATTATTCCCTCTTAGCTCTTGTACATATTGTATGTGACACGTCTCTCTCTCCCTATAGCGTCCCCTACTTTTCCCAGAAATTCGAGCATCTTGCGCCATTTAACATTGTCTAACGCTTTTTCCAGATCGACAAATCCTATGAACGTGCCTTGATTTTTATTCAGTGTTGCTTCCGTTATTAACCTCAACGTCAGAATTGTCTCTGTCGTGCCTTTACCTTTCCTAAAGCCAAATTGGTATTCATCCAGCACATCCTCAATTTTCTTTTCCATTCTTCTGTATATTATTCCTGTCAGCAACTTGGATGCATGAGCTGTTAACCTGATTGTAAGGTAATTTTCGCACTCGTCAGCTCTTGCCTTCTTCGGAATTGTATGGATGATGCTTTTCCGAAAGCTAGATAGTATGTCGCCAGAGTCATACATTCTACACACCAACAAGAATAGTCGTTTTGTTGCCACTTCCCCCAATGATTCTAGAAATTCTGATGGAATGTTAACTATCCCTACTGCTTTATTTCATCTTAAGTCCTCCAAAGCTCTGTTAAACTCCGATTCTAGTACTGGATCCCGTCTCTGTTCTAAGTCTACTCCTGTTTCTTCTTCTATCACATCAGACAAATCTTCCCTTCACTGAGGCTTTCAATGTATTCTTTCCACCTATCCGCTCTCTCCTTTGCATTTAACCGTGGAATTCTCGTTGCACTCTTATTCTTATCACCATGCTTTTAATGTCACCGAAGGTTGTTTTGACTTTCCTGTATGCTGTGTCTGTCCTTCCGACAATCATTTCTTTTTCGGTGTCTTCACATTTTTCCTGCAGCCATTTCGTCTTAGCTTCCCTGCACTTCCTATTTATTTCATTCCTTAGCGACTTGTATTTCTCTATTCCTGAGTTTCCCTAAACATTTTTTTACTTCCTCCTTTCATCGATTAATTGAATTATTTCTTCTGTTACAATTGGTTTCTTCTGGTTTACCTTTTTTGTACTTACGTATTCCTTCCCAGGTTCTGTGATGGCCCTTTTTAGAGATGTCCATCCCTCTTCGAACTGTACTGCCTACTGAGCTGTTCCTTATTGCTATATCTATAGCCTTGGAGAACTTCAACCGTATCTCATCAGTCCTTTGTACTTCTGTATCCCACTTCTTTGTGTATTGATTCTTCCTGCCTAATCTATTAAACTTCAGCCTACTCTTTATCACTGCTAAATTGTGATCTGTGTCTATAACTGCTCCTGGGTTCGCCTTATAATCCAGTATCGGATTTCGGAATATGTCTTACCGTAATGTAATCTAACTGAAATCTTCTCGTATCACCTGGCCTTTTCCAAGTGTACCACCACGAGATTCTTGAACAGAGTATTCGGTACTACTAGCTGACGTTTATTAAAGAATTCAATTAGCCTTCTCCTCTGTAATTCTTTGGCCCAAGCTCACATTCTCCCGTAACCTTTTCTTCTACTCCTTCCCCTACGACTGCATTCCAGACCCCCCCTTGACTATTTGATTCATCAACCTTTACGTGCTATATTACCCTTTCAGTATCGTTATATACATTCTTTATCTCTTAATCTTCAGCTTGCGACGTCGGCATGCATACCTGAACTGTCATTGTCGGTTTTGGCCAACTGTCAATTGTGGTAAAAACAACCCTATCACTGGACCGTTCTCAGTAACACATTTTGCCATACCTTCCTATTCATAACGAATCCTACTCCCGTTATACCTTTTTCTGATGCTGTTGCTGTTACCCTATACTCTTACGACCAGAAATCCTTGTCTTCTTTCCACTTCACTTCACTGACCCCTACTGTATGTAGATTGAGCCTTTGCATTTCCCTTTTCAGATTTTCTAGTTTCCCTAAGACGTTCAAGTTTCTGACATTCCACGCCCCGACTCGTAGAACGTTATCCTTCCGTTGATTATTTAGTCTTTTTCTCATAACAACCTCCCGCTTGGCAATCCGCTCCCTGAGATCCGAATGGGTGACTATTCCGGAATCTTTTGCCAATGGAGAGATCATCATGACACTTCTTCAGTTACAGGCCACATGTCCTGTGGATACACGTTACGAGTCATTAATGCAGTAGTTTCCATTGCCTTCTGCATCCCCATGCACTTGATCATTGCTGATTCTTCCGCCTTTAGGGGCAGTTTCCCAACCCAAGGACAAGAGAGTGCTCTTAACCTCTGTATGCTCCTCCGCCGCCTTTGACAAGGCCTGACAAGGCCGTTGGCAGAATGAGGGGTGACTTCTTATGCCGAAAGACTTCGGCTGCCATTGCTGATTATTAGTGTGTGTGTGTGTGTGTGTGTGTGTGTGAGATATATATATATATATATATATATATATATATATATATTCTTGATATAAAAAGAAAAATTTTTACTCGAGTATCTGAGTCTCTTAACCGGTCAACAGATTATGGTGTCAGTAAATGCAACTCATGAGTCAGCCAGAAAATTTTCGTAATAAAAACTTTTCAATACGGTACCGTGTAATGTGCACAACGACCCTTCAGTTGACGTCGGTGCAGCCTGGAACCTCCAGCCATACAAATAGGCACCCGTTACTCGTTTTATGGGATCGTAAAGAAGGCGACAGTTTGGAGGAAACCTCTGCCAAACCTCTCTCCATTCTTAACACTAATCATATATAAAAGGCGCATCTTTCATTGGCCAGGATGGCTTTCTGGATTTAAATTTGGTGGCAGGTATATTCTATAGCTGGTTATGCAGAAGTGATTTCTGATTAGTAGCACACTTTTGGAAAACCCGTACAGCTGCTGCTTCTCGTCTTACTGGCGTGTAATATGAAATGATGAACTCATACTAGATGCAGAATCTATTGCAGTTACTGCTGATTTTCGTATTTCCCGTACCGTCAATAACAACAGTTGAGATGCTAGTAGTGCAGATTCCGAGTTCCGCAATACCCTGTCCCGCTCAAAATTTGCATGTATACTCCGTAAGTCACTACACAGTGCATGGCAGTAGTTACGTTGGATATTTTCTATTCTATTTGGTGTGGAGCGATGTGGAAACGACCGTCCTTACGCCACCGTATGTACCATAACCTCTCTCTTGTCTTCCACACGAGATACGGCCTACGCGGGAGACAGTAAAACTGTTGTTGACTTTCCCGCGTTTACCGCTCCTCTAAATGTACCAAACAAGGTTTCACGAGAAGAATGTCGCCTCTCTTCCGAATATTCGCATTTAAATTAGCAGAGCGTCTCTGCTACATTTTCATGTGGGCTGCTCCACATTATTAACACTATTAGGGTTGCAGCTCTTATTTCGTTCGATGCCTGTCCTCATGATTACTCGATAAGAACAGCACTAATCCAGTGTAGTACTCAGAGTTAGTTGCATTAGCTCCTTACGTTCCCGTCCTCAAATGATGCTTCTGACTTTCCTCAAACCCTTTTAATGAAGTTACGTCTTCGCTACTAACGTCACTTTTTCTCCGCATCTCATGTTGCTTATTAGCAAGCAGCCTATGTAACTGTGTGACGGGCTACGTAAATTTGCTACTGATGTTGCAGTCGTGTACTACGAAGTTCTTTCCAGTTGTTTCTGAGTGTTGTCTTACATTCTGTTTTACCAATCTCTTACACAATTTTAATCGTTTACCACAAAAGAATGACCTCTTAGACGGTACCTCACATCGGTCATCAGAACGACAGGCAGATTTCATGGTCTCGCTTTCTTGACAAATTCACTGTGTCAGATATTCATCGAGGATACGAATCGTCGGCGCTAAGGTTGTAGCGGCGCATCAAACGCTTTGCGTATACTTACTACTTCAGAGATTGCTACATTCCTCCTCCTCAAGCGACGGTTTCCTATCGGAATGAGGCCAGTTAAACACGGTCGCTCAATTAGCGCTAGATACATGTGTGTGACTGACAGAACTGATTTTTTAATATATTTTTAAATGCTCTATAAACATTACACTGCTTAACGTTTTTAAAGCCATTCATTACTTTTCTGCCCTTCTGAAACGAAAACACTAACTTTCTTAAACGTCGAGCCATCAATTTCTCGATTTGAACTTGTTACGGATTGAGGACGAAATCAGTGGTGGGTGACTTTTGGGTCTGTACCCCCAGTTCAGATGAAATGAGGGTGATGCTGTTTAATCTGGATGTCTGAACTCTCGAGTCGCTCTGTAAGTAGTGAACGCCATTTAATTATTCTTCTGAGAGAAGTATCTAAATATAAGCGTGTAGAGGGCCTCCAGTCGTTGCATCATCACAGTCGGGTACTCCCTCAGACCTCGAGTATTTCGAAATGAAGCTGTGTGCAGTCTGAAAGCGACAGTTAATTTCTTTCGCAATATGACTTACAGCGCCTATAACGCTTTCCTTTACTCAGTAGCTCAACAGATCGGAACTACACGGGGTGGTCTGAAACTGTTAGCTGGGAAGCATGTTGCGGGTTAGGTTGTGCTGAGAGGTAATTGTTCAGAAAAAAGGTAATTGTTCAGAAAAAGAATTCGTTAAGTTGCGACATTTCAGCGTTAATTGGCATTGAACTTAGCCAGTCAGGCCATTGCGCACACAAATTCAAGCGATCCGCCAGAGACGATGTCGTCAAACATATTTGTCGTTTGGTTTCCTGAAGCCGAAGAAGAGAGCTATACAGAATTCGACATTGGACGGTAGAAGTATCGAACTCGAACCAAAGTCTGAGCTGTTCCGTACACTATCATCTACGCTATGAGAACAACTGACACTAGCTGTTAATAGCAGTTCCCTTGAATTCGTGGGGAACGGCCTGATTGGCTAACTTCAGTGTTAATTAACTCGGAAACGGCGCAACGTATCGGTATTTTTAAAATTATTTCTCAGCGCAACCTGCCCTGCAACACCCTTAAAAACTTTTCAGACTATTCCTAACCACCATGAGATTGGGGAAGTGTGGTGCGTTCTAGATACTAACCACTGTTGTACTTTCTAATATGCTGGTGTACTGGCTCTGGCATGTATTGTTGATAATAGCTTTCATTACATGTTGTTGTGGTCTTCAGTCCTGAGACTGGTTTGATGCAGCTCTCCATGCTACTCTATCCTGTGCAAGCTTCTTCATCTCCCAGTACTTATTGCAACCTACGTCCTTCTGAATCTGCTTAGTGTATTCATCACTTGGTCTCACTCTATGATTTTTACCCTCCACACTGCCCTCCAGTGCTAAATTTGTGATCCCTTGATGCCTCAGAACATGTCCTACCAACCGGTCCCTTCTTGTCAAGTTGTGCCACAAACTCCACTTCTTCCCAATTCTATTGAATATCTCCTCATTAGTTATGTGATCTACCCATCTAATCTTCAGCATTCTTCTGTAGCACCACATTTCGAAAGCTTCTATTCTCTTCATGTCCAAACTATTTATCGTCCATGTTTCACTTCCATACATGGCTACACTCCATACAAATACTTTCAGAAACGACTTCCTGACACTTAAATCTATACTAGATGTTAACAAATTTCTCTTCTTCAGAAACGATTTCCTTGCCATTGCCAGTCTACATTTTATATCCTCTCTACTTCGACCATCATCAGTTATTTTGCTCCCCAAATAGCAAAACTCCTTTACTACTTTGTCTCATTTCCTAATCTAATACCCTCACCATCACGTGATTTAATTCAACTACATTCCATTATCCTCGTTTTGGTTTTGTTGATGTTCATCTTATCTCCTCCTTTCAAGACACTGTCCATTCCGTTCAATTGCTCTTCCAAGTCCTTTGCTGTCTCTGACAGAATTACAATGTCATCGGCGAACCTCAAAGTTTTTATTTCTTCTCCATGAATTTTAATACCTACTCCGAACTCTTCTTTTGTTTCCTTTACTGCTTGCTCAATATACAGATTGAATAACATCGGGGAGAGGCTACAACCCTGTCTCACTCCCTTCCCAACCACTGCTTCCCTTTCATACCCCTCGACTCGTATGACTGCCATCTGCTTCCTGTACAGATTGTAAATAGCCTTTCGCTCCCTGTGTTTTACCCCTGCCACGTTTAAAATTTGAAAGAGAGTATTCCAGTCAACATTGTCAAAAGCTTTCTCTAAGTCTACAAATGCTAGAAACGTAGGTTTGCCTTTCCTTAATCTTTCTTCTAAGTAAGTCGTAAGGTCAGTATTGCCTCGCGTGTTCCATTATTTCTGCGGAATCCAAACTGATCTTCCCCAAGGTTGGCTTCTACTAGTTTTTCCAATCGTCTGTAAAGAATTAGCGTTAGTATTTTGCAGCTGTGACTTACTAAACTGATTGTCCGGTAATTTTCACATCTGTCAACACCTGCTTTCTTTGGGATTGGAAGTATTATATTCTTCTTGAAGTCTGAGGGTATTTCGCCTGTATCATACATCTTGCTCACCAGATGGTAGAGTTTTGTCATGACTGGCTCTCCCGAGGCCGTCAGTAGTTCTAATGGAATGTTGTCTACTCCCGGGGCCTTGTTTCGACTCATGTTTTTCAGTGCTCTGTCAAACTCTTCACGCAGTATTGTGTCTCCCATTTCGTCTTCATCGACATTCTCTTCCATTGCCAGAATATTGTCCTCAAGTACGTCGCCCTTGTATAGACCTTCTATATACTGCTTCCACCTTTCTGCTTTCCCTTCTTTGCTTAGATCTGGGTTTCCATCTGAGCTCTTGATATTCATACAAGTGGTTCTCTTTTCTCCAAAGGTCTCTTTAATTTTCCTGTATGCAGTATCTATCTTATTCATAGTGAGACAAGCCTCTACATCCTTACATTTGTCCTCTAGCCATCCCTGCTGAGCCATTTTGCACCTCCTGTCGATCTCATTTTTGAGACGTTTGTATTCCTTTTTGCCTGCACTGCATTTTTATATTTTCTCGTTTCATCAATTAAATTCAATATTTCTTCTGTTACCCAAGGATTTCTACTAGCCCTCGTCTTTTTACCTACTTGATCGTCTGCTGCCTTCACTACTTCATCCCTCAGAGCTACCCATTCTTCTTCTACTGTATCTCTTTCCCCCATTTGTGACAATTGTTCCCTTATGCTCTCCCTGAAACTCTGTACAACCTCTGGCTTAATCAGTTTGTCCAGATCCCATCTCCTTTCATTACATGAAGTATTCATATCCGATAGCTTCGGTTTACAGCGAATTGTTTATTATTTGCTAAAAACTCGTTTTGAAAGATAATTTCTGGTCCTTGTTTTCTGGGAATAGACGGTGTATATCCAGAATGGGAGCAGTTGAACGGAATGGGCAGTGTGTTGAAAGAGGATATAAGATGAACATCAACAAAAGCAAAACGAGGATAATGGAATGTAGTCGAATTAAATCTGGTGATGCTGGGGGAATGAGATTACGAAATGAGACACTTAAAGTAGTAAAGGAGTTTTGCTATTTAGGGAGGAAAATAACTGGTGATGGTCGAAGTAGAGAAGATATAAAATGTAGACTGGCAATGGCAAGGAAAGCGTTTCTGAAGAAGAGAAATTTGTTAACATCGAGTATAGATTTAAGTGTCAGGAAGTCGTTTTTGAAAGTATTTGTGTGGAGTGTAGCCATGTATGGAAGTGAAACATGGACGATAAATAGTTCAGACAAGAAGAGAATAGAACCTTTTTAAATGTGGTGCTACAGAAGAATGCTGAAGATTAGATGGGTAGACCACATAACTAATGAGGAGGTATTGAATAGGATTGGGGAGAAGAGAAGTTTGTGGCACAACTTGACTAGATGAAGGGATCGGTTGGTTGGACATGTTCTGAGGCATCAAGGGATCTCCAATTTGGTATTGGAGGGCAGCGTGGAGGGTTAAAATCACGGGGGGGAGACCAAGAGATGAATACACTAAGCAGATTCAGAAGGATGTAGGTTGTAGTAGGCACTGGGAGATGAAGACGCTTGCACAGGATAGTATAGCATGGAGAGTTGCATCAGACTAGTCTCTGGACTGAACAGCACAACAACATTATCCAAAATGGTGGGTAAAGGAAATGATAGTCGTGATATGAAGCCATATAAAGAATTTTTAGAAGGTGAATACAAGAAGTATGGATCTATTTCATTTCGACCTTTCCGTTTAGTAGGGTGCAGTGCATTAAGAAGATCTGGCGCACATACTTGTCCTTGATTAATTGTACTGGAACCCTGCCGGGTATGGACTGACCACCTTCCTTGACAAACTGCTAGCAATATTATCGACAATGTCATTCAGTTAATTAGCCAGTGTTTGTTGCCCGGGGGAAGTCCGTAATTCGCCCCTGTCACCAAACAAGACAGTACTCGTAATTGCCTCATAAGTCAAAAACTGTATCAAATCTAAACCGTAATCAGACCTTCAATAAATACAGGAAGTTTAAACAAGGACTCTCAAAATGTAACGAATTCAGAAATGTGTAAATATCACTTGGGGTTTGCTTGTTAACGAAACTATTGCTCAGCTCAATAAAACTCGTATCCCGCGTTTCATGGGGTTTTATTTAAAAAATTGGATTGTTATTGGACATGTATTTGCATATCCTGTTATGACAAAGCCTGTTAAGTCATATGAAGTTGGATAGTAGTTACGTCCGCGAAAGTGTTTTGCTGTAAGATGATGCTACTACTAGTGTAGATGTAAAGGTACTGAAGCCGAAAAATGTCGTTTTTGCAATAAAATCTTATCATATATGACACTCCCCTATTTTGGGATGTTAATCGTTGTAAGAACTATATGGAAACATCGATACTTGAAGTGAATCTGCTACTAAAACTCAAAACTGTAAATCTTCAAGTAGCCCCAGCTAGCGGCGAGGAAGAGGAAGTACATCTGAAAGTCACATGCCACTGACGTAGAACAACGGTAGACGAAGCATTGCCGTTACAGGTGCTTGCTCCCTGACCGCAGCCGATATTATTAACGGAATTCCATTTGCCAACATACAGGTTGTACGTGATATGATTCGGCCAGTCTCTCCGTTCACCTCAAAACTGGCTGCCGAATAATTTTGTAAATATTGTTACTGTATTACGAACATGAACTTTTTATTTGTTCCTTATTTAATTCTGGCTGTAATTGCTAGCGATATATCTTGTTACTCACTTCAGGAGAGACAAAAATAGCGTAATCGGAAACAGCGTGAACAGTTGTGGTAGTCGGGATAGGAAATTGAATAAGTTTGTAAGGAGAACTTTTATTTCGGGAGTGGAGATCAACTAGAATGCAGAGAATGATGATGAACTCCTCGGGATGAATGCATCATAATTCAGTTTTGAGGTGGCTAATCAGGCAGTATTTACTACACTGAAGAAGACTTCACTAATTATTATACTTTTATAAATCTAGTACTTTCAGCTAGCAGTATTTGGTGTGAAATGATGTGATGATTGTTATTTAATCATCTTCCACAAACACTTCGTAATTATTAAAACCAATTACACTTACTTGTATAGTTACATATAAAGTAAGCGTTAATGGAATCGATAATGTAAATTTCTTTCGTGTTGTTTCAGGTGAGTACTGTAACTACACTGCTGAAAACGATGTTGCATTTACGACACACCAGTATATGGGTAAGAGCACTTCCCTGCTAAGACGCTGTGTGTCTCTGTGTGTGTGTGTGTGTGTGTGTGTGTGTGTGTGTGTGTTTGAGAGAGAGAGAGAGAGAGAGAGAGAGAGAGAGAGAGAGAATGAATGAGTATATTAACGGGTTCGTAATATTTTGCCACAGCATTATTTAGAGTCAGAATGATTGCGACTAGGTGCTGAAGTCTACCGGACGGCTAATTTTACGAGTCTGCCTACGAATACCAAAGTGTCAGATAAAACAGTACACGATACTGTCAAAATTGGAAAGTGGTTGTCATAGTCGTGGTATCGTAGTTTCTTCTCACATTCTCAGGGCTGATTTGACGCCCAAGGGACCCAAGCCACCACTTGGAGAACTAAGCCGTGATGAGCTTCAGAGAGGCCACATCTGTAAGATTTTTCTGCATATAGTGCGTTTAAAATAAGTTGCTGCTTTCGACAGTTCAGTACGGATCAAGTGGAGGGAAGCGCAGTTGCCAGTGTGTGCTGAACGCGTCGGCAGGCGACGATAACGCCAGGCCTGCTCTGCTGTCAGCCGCGTAAGCAGGCCGATCTGCAGTCTTTCTCTCTCGGTTTTAAAGAAACTGTACGGTAAGAAGCTCCGAGTCTCGCACGTCTTACAGCTTCAATCGTCAGATTCGTGGTGGATTACCTATAATTGCGTTAATGGGCATAGTTATTGTGATATTTCGGTATAAGCTAAACTACTAAAAGGAATTCTTAAAGTTTATAGCGAAAAATAGAAGTCTGTATGAATTTGCGTTTGGTGTGTATAAGGTCGTGTGTTGGTGCATATAAAACGTAGATAACAAACTATTCTTTAAACGTCGAAGGATATCGCTATTGTCTCCAATGCCGAGAAAAATGTAAAGGGCTCCACGAACACACTTGCCAGTGAGAAAGCCATAATGAAATATTCATAAATCCCTCGTATCTCATAAACGGTCTGAGACATCGAAACAATATTTTGGCAACTGATAGCACGCAGAGAGAAGAGTATTCTGACATAGGATTAATAAGCGAAACTCCCATATCTACCGCGATATTCAAGCAACTACAGATTCTTTTAAATGAAATAATATAATTTTGAAGGACCATCATCAATAATAGCCTGTGAAACGAGAATGTGTGTGGGTTTTGCAACAATGTAAGTAAGGAAGCTGCATATTTAGTTTTATACTGAGAATGACTTCTCCCAAGAACCTTGGACCTTGCCGTTGGTGGGGAGGCTTGCGTGCCTCAGCGATACAGATGGCCGTACCGTAGGTGCAACCACAACGGAGGGGTATCTGTTGAGAGGCCAGACAAACGTGTGGTTCCTGAAGAGGGGCAGCAGCCTTTTCAGTAGTTGCGGGGGCAACAGTCTGGATGATTGACTGATCTGGCCTTGTAACATTAACCAAAACGGCCTTGCTGTGCTGGTACTGCGAACGGCTGAAAGCAAGGGTAAACTACAGCCGTAATTTTTCCCGAGGGCATGCAGCTTTACTGTATGATTAAATGATGATGGCGTCCTCTTGGGTAAAATATTCCGGAGGTAAAATAGTCCCTCATTCGGATCTCCGGGCGGGGACTGTTCAAGAGGACGTCGTTATCAGGAGAAAGAAAACTGGCGTAATCAGGTGATTACAGGGTTATAAATACAAAATCAAATAGGGGTAATGCAGGAGTAGGTTTAATAATGAATAAAAAAATAGGAGTGCGGGTTAGCTACTACAAACAGCATAGTGAACGCATTATTGTGGCCAAGATAGACACAAAGCCCATGCCTACTACAGTAGTACAAGTTTATATGCGAACTAGCTCTGCAGATGATGAAGAAATAGATGAAATGTATGACGAGATAAAAGAAATTATTCAGGTAGTGAAGGGAGACGAAAATTTAATAGTCATGGGTGACTGGAATTCGTCAGTAGGAAAAGGGAGAGAAGGAAACATAGTAGGTGAATATGGATTGGGGGGAAGAAATGAAAGAGGAACCCGTCTGGTAGAATTTTGCACAGAGCATAACTTAATCATAGCTATCACTTGGTTCAAGAATCATAAAAGAAGGTTGTATACATGGAAGAATCCTGGAGATACTAAAAGGTATCAGATAGATTATATGATGGTAAGACAGAGATTTAGGAACCAGGTTTTAAATTGTAGGACATTTCCAAGGGCAGATGTGGATTCTGACCACAATCTATTGGTTATGAACTGCAGATTGAAACTGAAGAAACTGCAAAAAGGTGGGAATTTAAGGAGATGGGATCTGGATAAACTGAAAGAACCAGAAGTTGTAGAGAGTTTCAGGGAGAGCATAAGGGAACAATTGACAGGAATGGGGGAAAGAAATACAGTAGAAGAAGAATGGATAGCTCTGAGGGATGAAGTAGTGAAGGCAGCAGACGATCAAGTAGGTAAAAGACGAGGGCTAGTAGAAATCCTTGGGTAACAGAAGAAATATTGAATTTAATTGATGAAAGGAGAAAATATAAAAATGCAGTAAATGAAGCAGGCAAAAAGGAATACAAACGTCTCAAAAATGAGATCGACAGGAAGTGCAAAATGGCTAAGCAGGGATGGCTAGAGGACAAATGTAAGGATGTAGAGGCTTGTCTCCCTAGGGGTAAGACAGATACTGCATACAGGAAAATTAAAGAGACCTTTGGAGAGAAGAGAACCACTTGTATGAATATCAAGAGTTCAGATGGCAACCCAGTTCTAAGCAAAGAAGGGAAAGCAGAAAGGTGGAAGGAGTATATAGAGGGTTTATACAAGGGCGATGTACTTGAGCACAATATTATGGAAATGGAAGAGGATGTAGATGAAGACGAAATGGGAGATAAGATACTGCGTGAAGAGTTTGACAGAGCACTGAAAGACCTGAGTCGAAACAAGGCCCCGGGAGTAGACAACATTCCATTAGAACTACTGATGGCCTTGGGACAGCCGGTCATGACAAAACTCTACCATCTGGTGAGCAAGATGTATGAGACAGGCGAAATACCCTCAGACTTCAAGAAGAGTATAATAATTCCAATCCCAAAGAAAGCAGGTGTTGACAGATGTGAAAATTACCGAACTATCAGCTTAACAAGTCACAGCTGCAAAATATTAACACGAATTCTTTACAGACGAATGGAAAAACTAGTAGAAGCCAACCTCGGGGAAGATCAGTTTGGATTCCGTAGAAATGTTGGAACACGTGAGGCAATACTAACCTTACGACTTATCATAGAAGAAAGATTAAGAAAAGACAAACCTACGTTTCTAGCATTTGTAGACTTAGAGAAAGCTTTTGACAATGTTAACTGGAATACTCTCTTTCAAATTCTGAAGGTGGCAAGGGTAAAATACAGGGAGCGAAAGGCTATTTACAATTTGTACAGGAAGCAGATGGCAGTCATACGAGTCGAGGGGTATGAAAGGGAAGCAGTGGTTGGGAAAGGAGTGAGACAGGGTTGTAGCCTCTCCCCGATGTTATTCAATCTGTATATTGAGCAAGCAGTAAAGGAAACAAAAGAAAAATTCGGAGTAGGTATTAAAATTCATGGAGAAGAAGTAAAAACTTTGAGGTTCGCCGATGACATTGTAATTCTGTCAGAGACAGCAAAGGACTTGGAAGAGCAGTTGAACGGAATGGACAGTGTCTTGAAAGGAGGATATAAGATGAACATCAACAAAAGCTAAACGAGGATAATGGAATGTAGTCAAATTAAATCGGGTGATGCTGAGGGAGTTAGATTAGGAAATGAGACACTTAAAGTAGTAAAGGAGTTTTGCTATTTAGGGAGTAAAATAACTGATGATGGTCGAAGTAGAGAGGATATAAAATGTAGACTGGCAATGGCAAGGAAATCGTTTCTGAAGAAGAGAAATTTGTTAACATCGAGTATAGATTTAAGTGTCAGGAAGTCGTTTCTGAAAGTATTTGTATGGAGTGTAGCCATGTATGGAAGTGAAACATGGACGATAACTAGTTTGGACAAGAAGAGAATAGAAGCTTTCGAAATGTGGTGCTACAGAAGAATGCTGAAGATAAGGTGGGTAGATCACGTAACTAATGTGGAGGTATTGAATAGGATTGGGGGGAAGGGAAGTTTGTGGCACAACTTGACTAGAAGAAGGGATCGGTTGGTAGGACATGTTCTGAGACATCGAGGGATCACCAGTTTAGTATTGGAGGGCAACGTGGAGGGTAAAAATCGTAGAGGGAGACCAAGAGATGAATACACTAAGCAGATTCAGAAGGATGTAGGTTGCAGTAGGTACTGGGAGATGAAGAAGCTTGCACAGGATAGAGTAGCATGGAGAGCTGCATCAAACCAGTCTCAGGACTGAAGACGACAACAACAACTGAGAATGTGCTTTCTCATAACTATTGACGTGTCTCGCCTTAGTTGCTAGTTTAATAATACACTGTTTTAGGATTTTGCTACAATTTCAACTGCATTAGAACGTTAGTAAAATGTATACCCGTGAACGCTGCTGTGTTTAGGCAAAAGAAGCAGATTTGGACACAGAACAATACGCGTAACATATTACTCAAAACTCTATACTATCTACACGTCGGACCCCCAATAGTACCTCAGGTTGAGCGGACCATATGTGCAGACGACACTATGCTGTACACACAAAGTCGATGGCGTGAAGTACTGATTCCATGACTCCAAAGTGCTTGCAACACACTAGAAGAATGGGCAGCAAAATGTAGAGTAAGTTTCAACTCTGCAAAGACCCAAACGATTGTCTTCACATTGAAACACGCTAGGCCTCAGCGTAGACTCCGGATCTGTGGGACAGAACTCGAGTGGAAGGGCTCAGTTCGATACCTGGGCGTCCTCATGGAGAGAAAACTCACCTGGCGCCTCCACATTGAAGATGCTCTCAAGAACATTAATCAACGGTTGGTAGCACTGTTCCCAATCATTAAAGAAGGATCAGAATTATCGATCGCCAATGGGATCTTCATCTATCGACTATACCTCAGGCCCCTGCTCCACGATGCGTGCGAAGTACGAGCTGGAGCAGCGAGGACTCATATCCAACGGTTACAGTCTCTCCAGAATAAAATCTTGAGGAGGGTCTTCCATGTGCAACCGCTATTTCCACGTGTATACCTGCACGAAACAGCAGAGGAACTTGAAGTGCTCCAGAGACACCAGAAGATCGCAAGACGATTCTACCAGAAGACGACCTAGTCCACCAACCCCCTCATCAGAAGTTTGGGGGCTGCCTATGACCTACACAAAAGACATCGAAGACCGGTCGCAGTGCTAGGAAGATGATGCAGTGAAAAGAAGAAAGAAGATTTTAATTCGCTGAAACTCAAGTAAAATAACCGTTCTGCCAACACACGAGCCACAACAAAAAAATAAAGTAGTACACAAAAACACACCATACTAAGCAGATGAAGAAAATGCTGACAAGTAAACCCTTCCTAACCCAGCTCCTTAATAGCCTCAAGAAAGCGGACGTAGCAACTAATTTTAAACGCACTATATAGGTCGTACCACAGTTAGTAGCGACCGCTTGGGTTGCCAGCGCGAGAGAGGCGCCCAAGTGTAGTGTGTAGTGTTATCGCAATTATTACCGAAAAATGACGTGGGTGAAAGTATTTGTGGAAAGGGGTGGAGGCGCCATTAGAAAATTCGTATGTGTGGCAAAATGTTGTTGAAGCGTCATTTCGATCCTCCTCCATCAGAATTCAATAGTTTCGATATTTTTCTTCTTGATAGCCGCGCGGGATTAGCCGAGCGGTCTAGGCGCTGCAGTCATGGACTGTGCGGCTGGTCCCGGCGGAGGTTCGAGTCCTCCCTCGGGCATGGGTGTGTGTGTGTGTGTGTGTGTGTGTGTGTGTGTGTGTGTGTGTGTGTGTGTGTGCTTGTCCTCAGGATAATTTAGGTTAAGTAGTGTGTAAGCTTAGGGACTGATGACCTTAGCAGTTAAGTACCATAATATTTCACACACATTTGAACATTTCTTGATAAATAGAATTAATTGTTCCTATATAACGAGCATTATCTGTTAGTGCTTAAGCCAACTTACTTAGAGATCGTTGTAAAGGAGCACTAACTTAATTGGACGAGGATCGCGCAAAACATTTGTAGAGGCGTTGGCGGAAGTGGCATATCGTATTACAGTTCACGGGCAAAGAAACCCGGTAACACTTGCACTACGCGAAAGAAGCAAAATGTAACTGTTCCTGTTAAAAAAATCTAAGCAAGAAAAGAGGGACTGTCTTTGTATAACTGATCGCCAACATGTAAAGGGGCTATGTTAGCGCCTCGCCGTTGCCCCCACGCATTAGGCCGCAGCCGTACAATTAATTACTGAATTCCTTCGTATGTTTTTCGTCTTTGAGGGTCATAATAGCCTTAGCCTTATAATTTTGCAGCTCACTTTCGCAGTTAGCTGCAGACATTCTATTGGGTATTAAGAAAAAGTCAGCTTAAAGAAACCGAGCACATGTTGAAAAGAATGAATGAACAAATGAATCACAACAATTACGATAGCGGCCGTAATAAGTAGCTGTCAGTCACTTTGTTACTTTGATACTGGTACAAATAGCGTTTGTTGCGACTTCACTGTGGGCTTGTAGTAGAGACACAGCATGCCAAACAAGTAATGAAACTGATTTTTTTGTAGGAACGCTTTCAAGGAGCGCACCAAATGTGGTTAGCATTTCATCCACAGGAGTGTGGTGATGACGCAGCCGCTTCGATCGTGTCGATGACTCAGCCAGTGCATGCACAGCAGCCGTGAAAGTTATGTTGTGCAGGGAGCGGCGGTCAATCGTACCAATGTAGATCAAAGAGCTGTGACAAAATGTCACTGTAATTTAGGAACCACGCCACAAGAAGTTTAGAAAGGCTTGAAAGGTACGGGAATGATTGTCTTAGTTATGCACAAATATTGAGATGGTTTTCAGCATATAAGAGTGGAAGAGACTCCTTAGAAGGTGAACGACGCGTTATACGTTCTGTGTCTGCTCGAGCGGATCAAAATGTGGAAAAACCAGGAAAATTGTTGCCAGTGAGAGACAATTTTCGCCAGAATGCTTGCACTCAAACTTCGTGTCAGTAAGGCAACGGCCAGGTTCATTTTAGAGAAAGATTTGAGAGATTTGTTCCCGGTTTGTGGCACATTCATTGACAAGAACAGAGAGAACCGAGCTGCGTATTGCAGCAATTTCATCGCTGTTGTTGAGGATCTAGTTGCGGGTACTAGTAGATGGGAACAATGGCAGGAGGGTGTCCACAATGAGGAAATCAAAGAAAAACTGGGAATGAACTCTATAGATGTTGCAGTCAGGGCGAACAGGCTTAGATGGTGGGGTCATGTTACACGCATGGGAGAAGCAAGGTTACCCAAGATACTCATGGATTCAGCAGTAGAGGGTAGGAGGAGTCGGGGCAGAACGAGGAGAAGGTACCTGGATTCGGTTAAGAATGATTTTGAAGTAATAGATTTAACATCAGAAGAGGCACCAATGTTAGCACTGAATAGGGGATCATGGAGGAACTGTATGAGGGGGGCTATGCTCCAGACTGAACGCTGAAAGGCATAATCAGTCTTAAATGATGATGATGATGATGTTGAGGATCTTAATCTGTTGCAACGAATTGTAACTACGGATGAAACTTTGCGTTTTCAACTCTACGCAGAGACAGAACGCCAGGGTATGGAATGGCATGGGACATCGTCACCGAGGGAAAAGAAACTCAGGTTGCAGAAATCACGCATCAGGACAATAGTGAATGTTTTTCGTTGCTTGAATGTTTTTCGCTGCTTCCATAGTGATCCATCGTGAATATCTGCTTGAGTGTTCAACGGTGGCCGGATAATACGACTTCAGGAGTCAAGTAACGTCTCTGCTAGCCATACGGCGCGCCAGGCCACCTCTCTTTCAGAGTAAGAATGGGGTGGTTCTGCGTGACGACACGCCGGCTCTTGGCACACTACCCGTGAAATAGTGTGTAGTATCACAACAGATCTGTGTGACTGAACACCCACCCTACTCACTTGATTTGGTAACAGCAGACGTTTCCCTATTTCCGAAAATTAAATGTGCTTTAAGACGGGAACCTATCAGTGACATTGAAAACATCCTGTGTGCTACGACCGATCGACAAACTGAAGGAGGCACTGTCAGGACTTCCAGCGTATTTTTAACAAGTTTTATGTTCAATGCAAACGTCATGGAGGAGGTGCAAGGGAATTGTTTTGAACCCATGTCACGGCGAAACTGAAGTTCTTATTTTGGGTGTGGTAGTTGCTTCATTACTTATTTGGCGCACTGTGGACCCGATGTTCTGTAAGGAATGGATGATTCATCAAATGGTACTTCACAGGAAATTGAAGGAGACATTGAGGAAAACTAAGGTTGAGGCGAGGGAGAAGTTACCTCGAAGTGTAGATAGATTAAACTGGAGAGGTAGGGTGAATGAGATTCACAGGAGTCGAAAAATTGCTGCCCAACCGCAGTGTTGGTGGGGTGCTGTACATCGTCTCGTTGATGGTATTGACGATACCATTTGCGAATCCACAGTAAGTATGATAGCTGTCATCGAACCGCATCATAAACTGCTGCTGGCCGTGAACTGAAACGAGTATGCGTACTCGTATCGTAACGAGGGGCGTTGAACTCTTTGCTTCTTTCCCCTTTCCTACCCCGCCACGTGCAGTAGGTTTTGACGCTGCATGCAGTGCTGCAGTTGTTTTGCCGCGCTGTTTGCCCGGACTGGTCTGGCGCACCGCCAGCCCGGCTCCCGGCTCCCAGCTCCCGACTCATTCACAAACACCAGCAGCCGCAGCAGACACACACCTGCGGGCGTCTCGCGCGCCACGATAGCGCCTGCCGACGGTGTGTTGCTGTTCTCTCGCCAGCACCGGCACTAGAGATTATGGAACAACTTTTTTCCACGGGAATGCAGGAAATGCGTGGGTGGCATCTGTTTATTTCCGCAGCAACGGTTTCGTACAAGACCTGATATAAACTGAAACTAAAGAACTTCAGCTGTGTGCCCTACGTAACATCTACGACACCGATGTGTAATAAACTGGTCGAGATATGGAAACTAGATTTTTGACAAAGAATTCCACGCATCGGGCTAGAATTTTGTGCTATGGTTGCGGCAGTCTGTCGTGTAACCGGGTAGCTACACAAGACGAGGTGCGTATGACATTGGTGGAGATAGGTAACACAAGAACTCGCTCTAAGGATCGGAACATAGCTTACGAGCTCCATTTTTCTCCACTCAGGGACTGGGTGTTGTGTCGTCCTAATCATCATTTCATCCCCATCGACGCGCAAGTCGACGAAGTGGCGTCAAATCGAAAGACTTGCACCCGGCGAACGGTCTACCCCACGGGAGGCCCCAGTCGCACGACATTTACATTAACAAACAGTTCATTGGTAAACCTTTCTCAACAAACGCAGCTTCTCGGACACAAGAATGAAACAGAAAGAAGCTACTTCAGAAGAGGTTCACACCCAGTTGATTCATTTCTGAAGTTATTTATTTCCTACCGTTCCTGTTATCATGCAAATCCGTGGCAGCTATCAATGCGTTAAAGAAAATATGTACAATCAGCATATGTTTGTAGCTGTGACGTTCCTCAAAGGTGAAATTGTAACTCTACGCAAGGCATAAAATCATAATAAATGAAGACACCTTACCGATATCCCAAGAACTGATTTATAAGGTAAATGTTGCACTAGCGCAAGCTTTCAAAATTCCATAACTGATTTTTACGTACGTACGTGTGTGTGTGTAGGTGATGACACACAGCATCTGCGAGAAGACCAAAATTCGAAGCTTGTACTGTTATTTAAACTAGGCAGCTCTATCCTTCGTATCGAATGCACAGTAACGCTATTAGCGTACTTAACGACGACGATAGAATAGGAATCTGGACGTACATTAATACGGTTGAACTGTGTGTGCTGTTTTACAGGTTACGATCGCGCGAAATAAGTTAAACTGAAGTGCACTCAACCGCAGCACTGCAACAGGTTTGTGGAGCTTGTGATGCTAAATATGTACATACAGTGTTCTGATTATATTTTAATGCGTAACGTTAACGGCAGTTCTCCATTAGTAATAAATAAGCAGCTGATAAACGCCTGTTTCCAGTAAGCATTGTATGAATGTGGTTTCCCCTTCACAGAACATCTGCATGGTATATGTTATAACGATTGAATTAAAATTTTGCGTTCGTTACTCTTAAAGGCAGGGTGCTAGCTAAAGAATGTCTTAAAATTGCGATTAAAAACTAAGGGACAGACTATGAATCCCACACCGAAAAGAAGAAAAAAGACTAACATCGGTGAATGGATGTGGTTTATTTATGTTCTACAGTTGACAAGGGCGTCGCCCCACAGATTGCAGCAAAATGTAACACAGCAATTCTGCTCCTTCGCGGATGGATCACTTAGAACCACACATAATCAACATTTGTTGGCCTTCCTTTTCTCCCACTATTCCTTCACTTTTTATATATGTCATTGCATCTAACATCTGTTGCTTCATAAAGAATGTTGTTCACAGTGAGACCTAATAAATTGGTACCAAAAATTATGAATTACTCAAACGAAAAGAGGAGTTGAAGTGGAAATTTCCGTTTTGGAATTATATATAAGCTCATATTTTTCCACGAGTATAGGGCGCCAGGGTGGGATCGAATTTTTGGAACAATCTGAACGGCTGTGTATGTTGGCTCCTAAGTATCACGCCCTGCGGCCATTCACCCTGGTAGAACCTCGTTTACGATTAAGCAACGAAAACGAAATGTCACGAAAACGTGACAGTGAAAGAAAAAAGGAAATTTTAATGGTTTCGCATGGTTGTGTCGATCAATGGGATATATTTTGCTACATTTGTGACTGTTAAACGACAGGAAAAATGGTAAACCGCTAATCCTTTCGTGAAAAATATTTTGAGACCACACCAGCAAATCAGGGCAAAGCATGTACCGCACTCCGGTGGAGCGGTCGAGAAACTTGAAAAATGAATAAGTATCGTTCGAGGTATTTATGGTATGGCGTGAATTCCGCATACTATCATGGGCCACATCTAAAAGGCAATGCATGTTATGGAACTTCACGCGAACCTTAACGACAGTGCACAGAGAGACATCGTGATGTAGTCGTTAAGGTAAATTCATAATTTGCAGATGGTTGTTGGTTCGAATCTTGTCAGGTACTGCAATTTTTTTATTTTTAAATTTTTATTGAAATTACATTGACCATTATTTTTATTCAGTTAATTGATTTAAATGTAGCCTTTTTGCGATTTCCAGGTCTTCGTCAGGTCATTTTAATTATTCTGTTAAATGTCATCTGCTCCTATTTTGTCTTCCAATCATTATTTTTTATTTGATGCCTGTGCAGATCGTTTTAATTATTTTTGTTTATGTATAGTAATATTTAAACGTTTGAAAGAGCTGATGTATTGGTTAAAAAACAAAAGACGTAAAATCTATTTACATTGGCTTGAAAATGTGTCATAATGTATAAATATTTTTGATCGCGTCATTCAGGCATTTAAAATATAAACCCTTGTTGCACTAGATTCAAAATAACGCAGATCAGACTTAAACGAAAGAAAAGATTGTAAATAAAACGAAATTCAAGAAAATGAGGAAAAGTATAAATAATTGTCCAAAAACGTGACCAAAAATATAAGATGATAAAATGAAGAAATTAAATCGAAGTTAACAAATAAAAATAACTAAATTGATAATAAATAAATAATTGGTAGAAGTAATTAACATTGATATTCCAGTCTGGAATTTCCATTGTCTGCTCGATTAAATTCACAAAGGCTGCAAATGAAACAAAAATGATTACAAGACAAAATAAGAGAAAAATGAAATAGTTAATATAATGATTAAAATGCATTGAAAAAGGTTTGGAAATTTAAAAAAGTGTACTTTTAAACCAGTTAATTGAATTAAAATAGCGATCGAGATCATTTCCGTAATGATTTAAGAATAAAAACATTTACAGCATCTGTCGATATCAGAACCGCACAACAGGAACACATTTTAAGAACAGTGCCATAAACCCTCTGTGTGACTGTTTCACATTATTAAGAGTCACGCGAAATAACGAGATTTTTCTTCTTCGTCGTTTGCTTCCACATTATTTATTTTCTTCTTGTTTTTATTTTTTGGAATACCTTACTCACAAAGATATGCAGCATATAAACCACCTTATCCTTTTTCTGAACTCACTCGTTATGGAGGGATGTTGACTCGGTCTTTAGACTAGCAAATTGGGTGTTACGGTACACAGAATGAAAACCAAACATCGTCATGTTGATCCTGACATCAGCTGGTTATGCATGTAGTGTGTCATTATGGAGTAATATGTGTATATTTGTGTGGTGTCCAGTGACTGAGAGTGAGAAATGAATGAACAGTGTAGTCTTCACATTATTAAATACCTTCTTTTCAAACAGTATTGTACACTAGGGATAAGCCAAATGAGGTAGCACTGTTTTTAAACAGGCTGGTCTTTTAGTCTGGGCAGTGGTGGCTCCGGTCTTCGTTGTGCCATCTTGATTAAGGTTTTCCTTGGTTCCTCTAAAATACTTTAGGCAATTGTCGGGATGCTTACTACTGTAAGGCCACGGCCAACTACCTTCCGCGAGACTGCTACGGTCGCAGGTTCGAATCCTGCCTCGGGCATGGATGTGTGTGATGTCCTTAGGTTAGTTAGGTTTAAGTAGTTCTAAGTTCTAGGGGACTGATGACCACAGTGCTCAGAGCCCAATGCAAATGCAACTACCTCCCCTTGTGAAACTAGACCGGTAATTATGTAAATGCTTGTAATACACAGCAATGCACAAGGAACTAGTCGCTCCTGTGTCCGGAATGGGCTAATGCCTTCTGCACGAAAAGACGCAACACGTGGCTGGTACTTATAAAAAGAAAGGATCGGTGTCAGGATTTGTGTGTGATTTATATTGACACGTCAACGTAAATTTTCACCCATTGTCAACTTCTGTAATCACAGCAAATCGTGACGTTATTTTGATCTAAAATTTCACTTTCGTGATTGTGTGGTTTTCCCTACACATCTTAATGTCGTCTGTCCGGAGAATATTTTCACGCACTACAAACTTTGCCGTATTATGATACCATTAATAATTTAGAGATTTGGGGAAAATACCGGTTATTATTTTTTTAAGGCAGTTTTCGTTTCCTGTAAGACAGTTTCGTTGGAATACACTTCCTCCATTGGAAACAGTTGAATGACCTTCAGAATTGCAGTTGGTGTAATAAGGGAATTTGAATTTTGTGTAGTTTTAGTAGGTGAAAAATAATTGTGTAATAAGACTACGAGGGGAAGCATTAACTAACAAAATTCGACATTGAATTCATATGACGTTGGTTGACGTGTCCTGCAAGTGACATTGTAGATGTTGCTCGTTTCTACAGTCAGAGCGGTGAATGTTACGGTTATTAACTAGAACCGTTCTCCCGCAATACGTAGTAATTTTTCTGTTTTTCGCTGTCAAGCCTAATTCACTTTCGAAACGCAGTGTCACAACGTCAAGTAGCCAATTTTTTCCTTTTTCTAATTAAACAGAACAGCGGCATTGGGAGAGGACGTAATTGGAGGGTCTCCATGATGGCTGATGCAGCAGCAGCGTCTTCACGCAAGTGCTGTATCAAGAGCAACTGCGGCGTTTATTTACAGAGCAATTCTGGCCGCCTTAACCCAGAAAAAGATACGCCCTCGAGAGCTATGAGGTCGTGTGCCTGCCTCCCAGACGCCAGTTACCAGATAAGGATGTCGCCTAAAAGGAAACTCAAGAGCTTGGTAGCTCCGTTTCAATAAGGCAGAAGCAACAGTCTGTGTTAAAGCGCAAATCTCAACATGGCGTTATCGTTTGTAAATGTTATGGACTTCCAGCCATTGACTATTGCTAAATAGTTCGGTCATCTGGTTTATGTTCGGCTGTGAAAAGGGCATTCAGGTTGATGTACGGCGTGAACTTCTGCTGCTCGTAGACTGAAATGACTACTTAAAATTAGCGCAATATTGAGAGGAATATCACTATAAATATCCTGGTAACATTTTGCTCCTCATTTTATTCCTGGCTTTGACTTTTTACAATAACAGAGTGTCATCTAAAATGACAAATGCTCATGTTAGCTCACACAAAGTTTCACGTGTTCAAGTGGTCTCTTTGCCACACACAGTATTCTGCCCCGTACATGGCAATTTTATATCATTTTGAAGTGATGAAACGACAAGAAAATAGAACTGATTCGACCCTGCGCATCAGTTCACTTTACTGATTAGAGGTTAATTATACTTCACAACTGCATTCTCCGTTCCCAGCTACGTTCTCCGTTATCATTCGTACATCAGAAGTTATATTTCTTTCTTCAAACTACTTGCTATAAACTGTACATGCAGAACCACAGTGCTGTTTAACGCTTCCGGGTATTATATTTGCCTGTCAGTTTCTGAAGTGTGGAGATATCCTCGTTTCGGACATATTCATCGGTCGTGCTTTGCGAACTCGTCGAACAATATCATCCTCGTCGGTGAAACCATTCTGCAAAATGACAATAGCAGCGATCTGTTTTCAAGTTGACGGTGAGCAGAACAAGCGAGATGCAGATGGACGTATTGTGGTGGCTGGCCGGATTGTTGTGTCGCTCCATTGTTTGCGCTTTGTGCGGCGGACAGCGTCAGTGGCGGGCCTGTGGGAAGTTAATTAGGCGGAGGGGAGGGATGGTATCTGCGCCTTCCGGCTGCCTCTGCCTGCGGAATCTGGGCTGCGGCCGGCGTCGCTTTGCCGCAAAGCCGCCTGCGTCGTCTCCAGCAGCGGGCTCATTCCGTGCTGCGCGTCTGTTCCGTGTTGACCCCCTCCTCGTCTTTAGAGTATTGCGAAAATATAACGTTTTTATTAACTTTCTGGTTGGAAATTATTAAAATTATTTGACATGGAGCTGGCTTCCACCAGTTCGAACGCACAATGTCACGCCGCAATCGTTCTCCGTTGCTAAACTGCCACAAGAATTGATCCTTTCACTTGCAATTCCTTGATCGGCATTCTTTCTTAATGTGTTTGAATCCCGAATCATGGGTCTGGCATTTTATTTTTTATTTCATCGTACATGATAACCATACCACGAACACACGTAAACAAGTAAATGAAATATATATGTTTCATACACAGCACTGACTAAACACCACTGGACACTTCCCCACAAGGTGCGATTGGCCGTAACATATGTGGTTATAATCACAGAGATCGGCCTACAGTAGATAAGCGTAGCACGAAATTGCGTGAAACCGAGTTTTTGAAGGCTACAATTCATCGTTGCGACTATTACAGCTAGGCTCTACGAGCAAACTCATGAAAGAAAAAACCCAGTTTTGGCGCTAAAAGCAAGCTATAATTTCTTGCTATCATTGGTTACCGGAAAGTATCCTCTCAGTGGCTACACGAGCTACCGCGTTCAGATTCCAGACGAAGAAAGAATGATGGCAAGAAAAATCAGTCATTTTTGTAACAGCTTGTCTTGGTGTTTACATCTGCGCAGTGGTTAGTGTAGTAACCTGCCAAGCTGAAGATTTAACGTCGTCAAATGTAGTGACATTTTTTTAATTTCTAAATCTAATCGAAATGGTTTATCATTTTTATGCAGTTAATTGGTTTAATTTTTATTCTTTGTCACGTCCTTTTCATCATCGTATTGCCTTTTTTATTTGCTCTATTTTTCTTACCATCATTCTTTCTTCGTCTGGAATCTGTGAACAAGGTAGCTCGTGTAGCCAGTGAGAAGATGCTTTCCGGTAACCAATGATAGCAAGAAATTACAGCTTGCTTTTAGCGCCAAAACTGGGCTTTTTCTTTCATGAGTTTGTTCCTAGAGCCTAGCTGTAATAGCCGTGAACAAAGCGATCGTGATTTTAGTTCTGCGCAGATTGTCGACGGCAGCTTTGTCGGATACATTACACATCACGAGGTTGTGGTTTGCTTAGGACATTAGTTCAAATTCACGGCTACAAAACGCGTGGATCAGTCATAGATCATTTAAAATCAGCTGTCGATAGGGCATCTCGCGTTTCGGACATGTCACGGGGGCCACATCCAACATCGCTCCGGTGTTACACATTAACGGCATTTGTGAAGTGACTTGAGTTTGTGTGTTACCGAGAGATAGCCGTCGGTCAATGTGCAACACCTTAGCGGCAAGTAACTGACGTCAGCTATCGAAAGGACTACAGGTAGATCGCCGTGGTCACGGTGGCGCCCACCCCCTCCCCCTACAACTGTGCCCTTCCCGCACTGGGCCCGACGTGCCCTCCCTTTCCCTATCCCGCTACGACCGCTTCTTCCTTTCTCCTGAGAGCGAGCGCGGCTGCCGCGGGCTCTCATTCGAAAGGAACGGAATCCAAAACCCCTTTCGGCTATCCTGATTTAGGTTTTTCCGTAATTTCCCTGAATCACTTAAGAGAAACTCCAGAGAGGTTCCTCCAACAAGGCCACGACTGATTTCCTTTTTCATTCCCGTCTTGCTGAAGTATTTCTCTGCTTGGCTGAGATGATAAAACCGCTGACTTACTTCCATCCCACGGCCTCGACCAAACGTATTCACAAAGCTACTTAAATTGAACGATAAAATGAGGTGGACATTAAAAGGATTCGTGTTCCTGTTTACGAATGCTCCTAGTAGCGTTGCTTTTCTGGTCGTTCTGCGAAGAAAAAAATAGTAGTAAGAGGCAGAGCTAACGCATCACGACAGTTCATACTTCCAATAAATCAAGCCGCTCTTAGAAATTCATTTTATACGACGTGTCATTGTAATCAGTAGATTGAGGCTAAAAGAAGAGCAAGAAATAGTCGTCACACTTGCGAAAGTTTATCTCTGTTAGAGGGAATTAAAACAGTTCACTTCCATAGTGGTTCCTTCATTACCACGACATAATGTATAGGATACTAAAAATTACGCATTTGAAACGCGATGATATATGAGAATTCTCCAGCTTGAATGTCTCTTCACACCGATTCAACTTCAAATCTAAGTTTATCATTTATTTTAGATAAAGAATTATGGAATACTGATTTACAACGCGAAGCGAAGACGGAAATGTGGCGTAAAAAGTCGTCATATTATTGAATATTATGAAATGAAATGTGTCAGTCGGGAGAGGACGACGAAGAGTTTCTGAAACATTGAAGCGATACTGTCGTATAATGTACCCGGACATTGGGTCAAAGTACAAACCAGTCTCGTTGAAGCATATGTTTCTGAAACAGAGAAAACATTGATACTGAGCTAAAAGTATTTATATGTGATTTAATCTCACAGTGACAGTTACTGTTGTGTCAACGTAGTTTGCGTATTCCTAAACTCAAATGAGTACACTAAATGACCCCCATTCTTTACTACAGCTTCTTACTTGAAAGTAGATTGTCGACTATCAGTCATGAACTAAGACCCAAAGCAAAATAAACCTATTCGTGGCAAATCTTAGTGCTGATTTTTTTTTTTTTTTATAGAAGACATTTTGCAGACATATTCGTCGAGCAGGTGTTCTGTGGCGCAACGTATAGCGCATCTGACTCCAGGTAAAGAGGGACCAGGTCCGAATCGTGCAAGGACCATATATTTTAAAACGTTTTACACGATATACGAAAATAACGTTAACAAGAACTCATTGTAAGTTCTTTCGATGGTGGGATGCATTATATATAGCTTCACATTAATATCTGTCTGAGCAATGGACATCTGAGGCTAAATGCATTTACTTAGCTTACAGACAGTCCAGTTTTTTTGAAAGCATTCCTAGTAGTGAAGGTCTCACCATACGTCCACAGTATAGCGAGGTGTAGGAAGATGAGGATTTGTATACGGAGAGATATAAAGCTTGTACAACATGCAGGTGACACAAACGTAGGGGCTGTGATGTTTGTGAGTGTAAATAAACGTCAGGGTCTGCAGCAGACTTACTTCATCTTCATTGAACGTGACGTGTGTGAAAAACAATTGTAAACGAAAGCGCATGTAAACAACAAGGAAAACACAATAATTGTTTCTGGTCGGTGTGGTGAAGTTCTGTAATTGTGATTTGGTTTTCATATGAGAGGCCAACGAGTCCTGAATTCGAACCAGCGGACTGTGAATACCATCCTGTATAATACGACAGTCCACCGCTCTTAACAATTGAGCTACCGAATAATGTACGTGAAACTGCAAAAACAACTATTTTCACTAAGAGCTTAATTTCGTTGAATGACGCTACCCTTCCTTGTAACAGTGGGAAAGCATATCTCTGAGGTAAATTAATGTTAACTTCAGACTACAAGACATTTTTAATGAAGTTAGGGAACTTGTGCGTCGACTTGGTGGCATTTTGCCGGTGCAGTGCAACTGCATTTTACGCATCTTCTCATTCTTTGGAACACTCAAAAACAATTTTTCAAGAGTTTTTATAGCTGTATTTGTACTGTGTGGCAATACACGCCATTCGTAACCCATTTTCCAAAACGTAAATTCCGTAACGAGACATCACTTTGAGTGAGCTTCATGAAAGTAGGATCTGGTCAGCGACGTCACAAGCTTCACGTGACTCGAATGGAGCGTTTTAGCAGACTTTCAAACTGTGTGAATTTCATTTCCGTTTTTTTATATAAGAATACTGAAAATCAAGAAGAAAAAGCATGTAATGAGCATAAAATGACATAATTAACCATTTAAGACGATTTTCAGAAAGCAGTCAAATAACTTACTCTGTTTTTCAGTTGACTCACTTGCACCGATGTTGTAATATAATTTTAATTATCGAGGAACATTTATCCGATCACGGTAAAGTTTTCTAGTTTATTGTCGTTCTGTGATTCTTCAATTTCTCCAGGCGTATTTTATGACGAAATAAATCTCTGATGTACTGATGTACTGCGCAGTACATCAGTGCACCTGATGACGGCAACGTGGTCGATTGCCGAAATATTGTGTCCTATGCACACTCGTACCAGGCTGTTCACCCGAGATTTATTTCGTCACAGTGCCGTTCTTATTTGCCAGTTTTCTGTGATTTCAATGCGAATGCTTCGCAAATAAATTACAATCAAAGATTGCTGTAAAAACTGCACCGAGTGGTTCCTTTAAAATCACGCTTCATCGCCGCGGCAAGCCGCATACAAATCTGTCAAGCCACCTTGATTCTATCATCACTACAAATTCTCCGCTGGCAAATGTCGTGATGGTTCCTCACTTCCAGTTTTCTGGCGTATCCTTTTTCCGTTACGATATTGCCCTGTCTGTTGCGATCTGTAGCATTCCTTCAGATTACCTTTCCTAACATTCACTGCGTTGATCTCGTGATTCCAAGGCAGGCGAAGGTTAAATCTTGACGCTTGGGGCACAACCTATCAGGTCATGTTTCTTTTCTATAACACAGGAAATCAGTTTGAAGATCAACGTTGCAGTCCCTACCTTGTTATCATCGATGATACAGCATGCAGGGAACACTCGGACGTCTTACGAAACCACCTCCTCTGCCACGTCAGGGCACGAAAGATCTCAGTACGTCTCTGTCTGCAGCTGCAGCTACCGCCTGACTTGCATACAGCCCACCACCTACAAGAATTGTTATGTTCCGTCCTCACAAATCTTTCTTGGCCGTCCCCGTTCTTTCATAACTTCAGCCTTTACTTCCTTCTTTGGCAACACGAAGTATTCTTTTGAAATTCGCTGGACACACCACTTCAGTTTATCTTGAGTGGTCTTCCCCACTGGCGTTGAAATTACATTTTTCCGAGCGGCTGTGTGTGGTTTACTGCGTCTCGTGATAAATGTTTTTCGATTTTTATAGATGTCTCAGCTCTGCTGGTTGGATCTAGCCATTTGTAGCCAAGATTCCGGAAATATTGTTCTATAAATAACTTTGGCCTCTTAGATGTGTCTAGCTAGTTACATTCTGTCCGATTACCTGCCCGCCGCTCCAGTTGTTTCCCAAATTTCTTCATCAATCTTCTAATTCGATAGGCTTTTGTGTGTGGGTGCTCCTTGAGCGAAGTCGTTTTCCTGCATTGGCCATTTTTTAAAATAATTAATTCGCTTCATTATTTAGCGATTATCTAAGTTTACCCCTTATGCATTTCTGAGATACATCACAGTCTAAAAATATTGGAATGCTAATAGGGTGATACGTTCCACACATCTATGTAGGGGAAACATCTGTTCGCGTCCCTAATGAGGGATTCGAACAACCATAGTAGTTCTGGGCAGAACTATTACCGACATGAAATAAATTTATGATGATATTTTCACTGTATCATCATACAACGCATTAATATATTGTGTTGTAACTACTTAAAATGAGAATACAGATGGTGTGATTTGTGTCTTAAAATTAGAGTCGTGCTGTTACGTTCGTTAATATGCACTTCGTTTGATTTTGAAACACTGATCCGGCAATATATGTGCGTTGCAATAAAACAGCCTAAGCAGGAAAATGATTTCCCATAAGAAACGTCTCATTCGAAATGATGATTGAGTGTACTTAAATTTGGGTATCTATAGTAATGGCTTTCCGTATTTAGAAGTCTGTCTTTATTCCCCATTGCTGATAATATTCGGCAGTAACCTCTGTACGATATTCTTTGTAGAGCTATGGAACACCAAACCTGTAACCTAAGAGTGTCTACAGGAAGAGCGACTGGAAGAGACTAGTACTTGGATATGGCGCGCACCACAACCTTTCATGACGGGACAGCAAGAGAACCGGGATTATTGTGTGCAGCACCGGGAATATTGCGTGCAGCCATTGTTTGGTCGGACGAGGGAGGGAAGGTATTTAATGCGGGAAGAGCAGATCGGTATCTGAGCTCTCCAGTGGAACCGCGCCAGCCGCGCAGCGTAGGGAATCGGGACAGCAAGCGTGTTGTGTTGGTGCCGTTATTAGAGAAAATTACGCAATAAAAGCGAGCAAATGGGTAGGCGCCGGACTGCGGCGGGTGCCGGACGAAAAGTAAATAGATGCCTCGGAGGGCGTACTCGCGCCCTGCTTTTTCTAAATTAAACGAGCATTCACGGGCAGCGGCGAGCGCGGCGCCCGGCTGTATCCTCTTAATTTGAGAGCCCTCCCGCAAGTGCCTTTCCCAGCGCGCGGTTTCGAGAGGCGTCACACAACGGCCGCGTGCCAGCCGACAGCGAGAGGAGAGCCGCACCTCATGCCGCGCCGCGCCGAATCGATACCATTTCACGACGCCGTAATTGCCTTTGCTGCTTCCTGTGTCGAGGGTGGCAATCAGTTCGGAAGCGTCCGTACCGTAGCGCTAGCATTGCAGAGTAAACAAGTCTTTCTCGCGTCCTCGCGCACTGCCGTATTATCGTAATTATTTCCTGCGCCATTTACGCATAACGCTCCCACCGTTTTATCTTATACGATGTTTCAATTGCTGCCGTAGTGCGTCTACTGCTTCCTGTAAATTAGTACTCTGCAAACCACAGCGAAGTGTATGACAGAGAATACTTTCCATTGTACCACGCGTTAATCTTTCTTCCAGTCCCCTTTATATATCAAACGCGGGAAGAAAGATTCCTTTAATGTCTGTTCATTTGTAATTAGTCTTTGTCTTCGTGATTCCCGCGGTAGTTACAAGTAGTCGGTAGCTAATTCTTAGATTCCCCACCTCGTACTGTTTCTGGGAACTTTGTTAGGAGGCTCTCGCATGATTGATGGCGTCGATCTGCAAGCGTGTGCCAGTTCTGGTGTTTCAGAATTTTGTGGCCGCATCCCGCGATTCAAACAAACCTCCGATTATTCGTGCTACCTTTCTTCGGGTATGTTCAATATCCCCTGCTAATTGTATTTTGTCTGTGGTACATGCACGTAAACAGTATTCTAGGACTGGTCGAACAAGTGCTTTGTTAGCAGTTTTCCATGTAGACTGGACTGCATTTCCCCCTCATCCTACTAATGACCAAAAGTCTATCACGTGCTTTATCTACATTTGAGCTATTTTGATTATGTTACCACATAATGTGTCCTAGTTTCTAAGAAGTTCGCAGATCAGCTGCGTGTATCAACAGAATTCTCACACCATATGTTTCAGTCTTCAGAATACCTATTTCATATTCCTACAGATTGTTAAATTCTAAATTGTATGACTGATTCTAGTTGTGACTTACTGATGTCGTAGCTACAGGATACTACCTTTTTGTTTTTTTTGTTTTTTGCGTTTCTTGAACATTCAGAGCACGTTCCCAAAGTTTGCACGACTTCAAAATCTTGTGAACTGACTGAATAATTCTTTAGACAGTGCATCAAATAGATAACTGCATCATCTGCAAAAAATCTGAGGTTAATATTGTTATTGCCTCTAAGGACATTAATGTAAAACATGAACAGAAAGCGTTCTAACAGACTTTCATGGACAAACTAGAGGTTGCTTCGTCTGCCCATGTCTCCTTATATCCAAGATAACGTGTAGCGTCCTAGTCACTGAGAAATTCTGACACTTACTGCGTATCGGTGGAAGTCGTTCACAATACGATCTGTGGTCAAAAAAGTAAAGGGACTTCTTTTTAATTTCCCGGCCTTTATACAACCGATTTTTAAAAATAGTTTCTTTTTGTTGGTACGCATGTTTCTGATGTGTGTTTGCATATTCAGCTGTTTTGAGTATTTAGTTTATTGTTGACAGTCGAAAAGGTTATAAGTGTTTTCGAGTACTCCGCAAATTTTTACTTTCAAGGAAGACGCATCAAAGAATTTGCATTAAATTTTGCCTGCAAATGTGATAAAGTGCAGCGTCGTATTCGAAATGCTGACTGTGGCTTTTGGCTAATCTACTGTCTGCAAGACAAGATATAAACGTTTCAAAGAGGGTCGACAAGTCGTTGAAGACAATGACCGCCCTTAACGCTCTAGCACTTCAATACTACTGACGATAATGTAGAAGAAGGAAAAATAGTTACGGAAAATCGCCGAATCACCATCAGAGAAGTTGCTGCAAATGTCGGCATATACTTTGGCTAATGCCAAGCAATTTTTTCAGATGTTTTGGGCAAAAAACGTGTAGCAGCAAAGTCTGTTCCGAAATTGTTGAATTTCGACCATGAACGACCACGCGCAGGCACCATTCAGGAATTGCGGAACGAAGTCGACAACGATCCAGAACTTCTAAAGGAGGTTATAACTGCCGGAGAAACATCGGTATACGGATGTGACATCGAAATCATGGTCCGGTCGTCCCAAAGGATACTGCCCTAAGAACCAAGACCGAAAAAAATAAGGCATGTTTGATGTCATATTCTTCTCACAGTTTTCATCGGTTGTGATGAATATCATTAGTTCTACCTTATGGTCAATGTGGAATACTACCAGGAAGTTACAGACCATCTGCGTTGAGCAGGCCTGAATTGTGGCGAAATCACCCGTGGAAATTGCAACACGGTAATGCTCCCGCCAGCACCTCGCTTGTTCGTGATTTTTTGGTAAAAAAACAAAACCGTTATGTTGGCTCAGCCACCGTACTCGCCGGATATGGCCCCCTGAAACTCCTTTCCACTTCCGGCGCTGAAGATTACAATGAAAGGACGTCATCCTACCACCCTTGATGAGATAAAAACAGAATCGCCGAAGGAGCCGAACACCATAAAAATAGGAGTTCCAGAGGTGCTTCCAAGTTTCGAGAAAGCGCTGGCACAAGTGTGTGACATCTTACGGGGGTTACTTTGAAGGAGACAAAGTTGAAGTTGAAGTTGATGAATAACTAAATATTATTTTTGAAAAGCAAAACTTATATGATGTCATTAACTACATCGTAAGTAGAACAGTAGCCGGAGAAAGTAATTCTCATCCAGTGTCAAGAGGAAAAAATATGCACGAAACTATAATTTGGGAACTCCTTGCAAATGAGTGTGTAACACTGAATATTGATGGAACACGTGTGGATCGTATATGTTTATCTTCTGAAGAGACTATTCGTTGCAACTTGTATGCGTTTAATTCGCAGGAAATGTAAATAGGCGAGATGCATCGAAGGAAAGAGTGATGAACGCTATGGAGTTATCGATATGTGGTAAAAATACCGGTATCTTGAATTAATTCTAGAGTCTACACAGCGAGTAAGTGCTTCAGATGGTAGTTGTATTTCGCACATATATATCCTCACACGAGAATTATAGTCAGTATTGGAAAGCCGATAGACTTGTTTAGAGTAAACTAAAATTCTGGATAGAGTATTTGGCTTCAGGCTTCAAAGATGCATAAATCGACGCTGAAAGGAAACACCGCGAGCACAACTTTTTTGCTTCCTCTTACTGTTTTATCCTGGCAGTGGCAGGCGATAAAGTATCGGGGAGAGGAAAAAGGACGACTGGTTTATGTGAAGGGTATCGGTCGCAACAGATGGGCGCCTCTGTCCAGTGGTCTGACAGGCGCACAAAGGAGTGTCCGAGTGGCGTCGCACGCAAGCCTTCGCCATCCGCGTGGTTCCTGCTTCGTGCACGAATTTTCATCGGCAAGAGAGCAATTTTTTCGGCTACTGCTCGCCGTTGGCGCACGTTGACTACAAAAGCCGTACGTATGTGCACTGTTCTGGGCAGTACACTGTTCTGACCAGCAGCGTCTTAAACAAACTGTGTCTGGAAAATATTTCGCTAACAACAGTATACTTGTGGTTTCGCTTCCTCAAATATACACCATGTGATCAAAAGTATCCCGATCCCTTAGCCTTGATGACAGCTTCCACTCTCCCAGGCATACGTTCAATTAGGTGCTGGAAGGTTTCTTAGAGAATAGCAGCCCATTCTCCACGGAGAGCTGCACTGAGGAGAGGTATCGATGTTGGTAGGCGATGCGTGGCATGAAGTCGGCGTTCCAAAACATTCCAAAGGTGTTACATAGGATTCAGGTCAGGACTCCTGTGCAGGCCAGTCCATTACAGGGATGGTACTGGCGTGTAACCACTCGGCCACAGGCCGTGCGTTATGAACAGGTACTCGATCGTGTTGAAAGATGCACTAGCTATCCCCGAATTGCTCTTCTGCAGTGGGAAGCAAGAAGGTGCTTAAAACATCAGTGTAGGCCTTTGCTGTGATAGTGCCACGCAAAAGAACAAGGGATGCAAGCTTCCCCCATGAAAAACGCGACCATACCATAACACCATCGCCTCCGAACTTTACTGTTGGCACTACACACGCTGGCAGATGACGTTCACCAAGCATTCGCCATACCCATACCCTGCCATCGGACCTCCATATTGTGTACCGTGATTTGTCACTCCAAACAACGTTTTTCCACAGTTCAATCGTCCAATGCTTACGCTCCTTACACCAAGCGAGGCGTGGCCATTATCATCACAAAGCGGCGGCTATTATTAACACGAAGCGGCGGCGGTTGAGTGGTTAGCGTCCAAGCCCCGTAATCGTAGGTCGGCGGGTCGCTGGATCGAGTCCTGTTCGACACTATTTTTTTTCCAGTACAATCATTTTCTTTACTATTTATATTACAATTGACATAAAGGGAAAATACGTGTAACCAGATGAACTTTTATTAAATTTACTATGTTATTTGGCAGTCTACAAATTTTTTATTGTCACATATAATATAATACTCATAACTACTGACTAGTAAACGAGCTAACGCATTAGTAGTAGTAGTAGTAGTAGTAGTAGTAGTAGTATGGTATTCTGCCTTACGGCAGGTCTTGTCATGGGTTAAGCCTCTTCCACTTTTGTCTGTCCATAGCCAGTCTTTTCATTTCTGAATATTTTTCTCCTTTGATATTGTCCAGCATTTGATATCTTCTTCTTGCTCTTCCCCATTTTCCCTCCACCATTCCTTCTATTCCTTCCTCCAATAAACAGTCCCTCCTCAAACAATGTCCAATCCAGTTCTGTTTTCTCTTCCTGATAACTTTCAGCATGTTTCTTTCTTCTCCAACCCTTCTTAATACTTCTTCATTCCTTACTCGGTCTTCCCATTTCACTTTTTCCGGTCTTCTCCATATCCACATCTCTAGTGCCTCCAATTTTCTTTCATCTTCCTTCCTCAATGCCCAGTTCTCAGCACCATATAAACCATATAAACACATAATGAAAAATCTTTGCTTGTCCGTGATTTGAGAAATCCCTTATACCTGGATGGAGCCCGAAACTACTTGTTACCTGCAGGTTTTGACTGCCACAGACAACTTTCGAAAGATGTACAACTAATCGTCGCTTTCAACATTACGAGTACAAGCTGCAGAATGGTATTTTTCGTAAAAACATGGAAAATGTTAAGTTAAACGGCACCAGTTGCATTGAATAAATGCTACGTTTCCACATACGCAAGGTCTTTTGAGGTTTTCCATGGAAAAACAAACCTCGCTAACATTTTCAAAAACCTCTCTTTCATCCGATAATTTGGAAGCAAACCATTCGTAACACAGCATTTGCTTAAATATCGGCGCTGATAATTGGTCATGTAGTATCGAGTGTACTTTAATAGCGTCTTCACGAGAAGCAATTTCTCGTTCTCTTTCGATTAAATAAGAACAATTTTTAAGACTTTTAAATAACTTGCATGTAGAAATAAACATCACATGGGTGGCAAAGTGGCGTGCATTTCGGAGGTTCGACTTTAACCGTACATGTTCCAAGTTCTTCGTTATCGGTGAAAATTTCATCATACAAACAAGGATTCATCTGACCCCCCCTTCCCCCAAGAATCTTTTATTAATAAGAATTTTTCCTTCTGCACGTAGGGAAGCATGACGCTAGATAAAAATGAACTATATAATTGCGTGGTAAGTTACCCGGATTTCGAACTCGTTACGACGACATTCGGAAGATCTTTCATTAATTTGCCAGCGGTGTTCTGAACCTTTGGTCCAAAGTTCCTCGTGGCTTCTCGCAAACAAAGCAACACGTTTGGCAATAGTTCGCCACACAGTGTTATCGCATATTGTGCCGTGTACGAGTGCGTCACCTTAATGTCGCGCCTTCTGACAAACACGGTCTTCGAATTTCTTTCGGCGAGAGTTCTGTTGTATGTGGACTGGTACTGGCAACCTATCTCTCGAAATTCCGAATGACTGCCCTCGTCTGCAATTGAAACTTTCTCGCGGCTTCCAGCGTTTCTTCCTCAGACACACATTCCCTCAAACTCACATACTGCGTGATCTTCCTCTGCCAAATTCTATGCTGTAGTTTGAATTTTTTTATCCATGACAGCGATGCTTTGAAGATGAAGTCCTCCGATTGGAATTGGCCTGCAGCAGCCAGAGTCCAGTGCTGTAGGTTTCTCGTTGTTACCTGAAAAGTAAAATCGAAGTTTCATTTTATTAATATAATTATTTCTTCGAATGAGTTGTTGAAGATACAGAAAATTGGATGTAGAGTGATAAAAATGAACACTTACTTCCTGATAATTTTGGCGAGACTCCACGAAACGGTCATAGGTCCACGAATCAGCTACGCAATATTTATCGATCGTTGATCTCCAGATTTTATGTTTTCTTCAAATCTCTTCAATTTGTCTTTTCTTCTCAAACTTCTAGACCCTTTTATCTGGAGAGTTCGAAGACTCCATTTTGGGTGGTCTTTCTCCAGTGTAACAACGGAACATAATCGCCTTTTCTGCTGGCTCATAATTTTCATCGTCGGACGAATTTTCTTCACGGAATTGATCTTCTTCGCCTACTCCATCAAAATGAATAAGGTCCTCGTCGATGAAGAGTATTTTTTCTCCGAACATTTCCTTGGTAGCCCGATACAGTTCTTCTCCAATCACCATTGCATCGGCAGAAATCGTTGCTGATGCTTCTGTATCAATGACGTCCGCTTCTTGAAGAAGACTCTCACTTTGTGAACGCATCTTTCAAACGACGTTTCGCAACTGCACTATGGATTGAATATTCATGACATTCCTCGTCCGCAGTTCTCGACGAACCGGGTGTCACTTCCATTTTTCTAGTCACGATGTAAGGTTTTATGAATATGACTGTGTTGGGAAAAAAAAGTGACGAACAGGACTCGATCCAGCGACAGACGACGTACGATTACGGGGCCGCCGCTTCGTGTTAATAACGGCCGCCGCTTTGTGATAGTAACGACCACGTACAGGTATATATTTGGCGACCGAAATGATATTGCGATTTTCTCAATAACGTTTGAGAAGTACGTGCTACTGCTTACACATTTTGTTGTCCTCATGGAGTACTTCGGGTGTACGAATTTTGCAGTAAATCTGTGTTCCAAACGTGGCCTCCCCTTGATAGTGTAGCTCGATAGATTTCTTACCAGGTTGATAGGTTTCGGATAGAAATGCCAAGTTAGCTGCCAATGTTCTGGCATTTTTCCCCACTTCGCAAGAGTATGCTTTCGGTATTCGCAGGGCTCAAATCAAGCCTCAAACAACAGCACGTGTAGTTCCATAGACGTAAATAACTGAAAGCGACGTAACGTAAACTCCCCATAAAGACTTAAAGCTAACGCGACATTTGTTTTCTCATTTTATTCTCTTCATTTATGCACAGCTACTCCACTGATACCAGATGGTTCGTACGTAAATTTGGTAGCCAAAACAGAAATGTGTGTTCGCTGTGAGGATTATTAGAAAACGACGGCTAAAAACTAAGATGAAAAATTTGTAGAATCGTAAATGTCTTCCGTATGAATCTTAGCCATAGCCACGCTCTTCCGTATGAATCTTAGCCATAGCCACGCTGGTCAGTCCGATTTTATTCAAGATGTTACCTGGATACCAGTTATGTATTGTCATTACTATTTCTGCTGCTTTAAGAAAGTACGCTATAGGATGTTCTCTATGTTTAGGTAACGAACGTAGAAGAAAGTAATCTGAGATAGAGAACTTCATATCTTCGATTTTCAGTCAATGAATCGTTTTTGTACTTAAAATGCACGTGCTGTTCATAATGTATTGTGTTTCGTTACTCAGTGCGATAAGTGGAAATGTTACTTTCATGTACAGTAAGATATTATTTATTGGCATTTATGGAATCTTTAAATAATGAAATTGAGAATCTCTTCCGGAAAAATATGTAAGGAAAAACATAAGATACCAGTGGTGCGTATTATGATAACGGACAGGAGTAAAATACCGGTCCAAAGTTAGTAGTGTCGATGGCAATACTTAAAAGACGCCTGTGATGAACTGTTCACGAGATTTTAGAAACTTCTCCGCCGTTTGGTTCTTATACACACCAAAAAAAGTTTTGCATCACCCCGGTTCCCAGAACTCCTGAATATAGACGTTGACTGTGAATATTGGATCACAGACAGTCCATTCGACTGCTAGAGATGTCACTAAAACCGCCCAAAGATATAAACAACCATGCATGAGCAGCGCCTATTAGATGCAGGAGGTCAGACAGCTGAACAGTTCCAGTCATTCCACCAGAAAGGAGGTACACGGCTCCTGTTGTCTGTAGTTAACCACACCTAAACGGTCAATACCGCCGTTCGATAGCGTCCGCATTGTTACTTTGTGCCAGGAAGGGCTCTCAACAAGGGAAGTGTCCAGGCGTCTCAGAGTGAACCAAAACTTTGTTGTTCGGACATGGAGGAGATACAGAGCGACAGGAACTGTCGATGACATGCCACCCAAGGGCTACTACTGCTACTGCAGTGGATCACCGCTACCTACGGATTATGGATCGGAGGAACTCTTGACAGCAACTCCACCATGTTGGATAATGCTTTTCGTGCAGCCACAGGACGTCGTGTTACGACTCAAACTGTGGACAGATGGCTGCATGATGCGCAACTTCATTCTCAACGTCCATGGCGAGGTCCATCTTTACAACCGCGACACCATGCAGCACGGTACAGGTGGGCCCAACAACATGCCGAATGAACCGCTCAGGATTGGCATCACGTTCTCTTCACCGATGAGTGTCGCATATGCCTTCAACCAGTCAATTTTTGGAGACGTGTTTAGAGGCAACCCGGTCAGGCTGAACGTCTTAGATACACTGTCCAACGAGCGCAGCAAGGTGTAGGTTCCCTGCTGTTGTGGGGTGGCATCATGTGGGGCCGACGTACGCCGCTGGTGGTCGTAGAAGGCGCCGTAACGGCTATACGATACGTGAATGCCATCCTCCGACCGATAGTGCAACAATATCGGCAGAATATTGGCGAGGCATTCATCTTCATGGACGACAATTCGCGTCCCTATCGTGCACATTTTGTGTATGACTTCCTTCAGGATAACGACATCGCTCGACTAGAGTGGCTAACGTATTCTCCAGACATGAACCCTATCAAACATGCCTGGGGTAGACTGAAATGGGCTGTTTATGGGCGACGTGACCCACCAACCACTCTGAGGGATCTACGCCGAATCGCCATTGAGGAGTGGGACATTCTGAATCAACAGTGCCTTGATGAACTTGTGGATAGTATGCCACGACGAATACAGGCATGCATCAGTGCAAGAGCACGTGCTGCTGGGTATTGGAGGTACCAGTGTGTACAGCAATCCGGGCCACCACCTCTGAAGGCCTCGCTGTATGGTGGTACAACATGCAATGTGTGGTTTTCATGAGCAGTAAAAAGAGCGGAAATGATGTTTTTGTTGATCTCTAATTCAATTTTCTGTACTGTTTCCGGAACTCTCGGAACCGAGGTAATGCAAAACTTTTATTGGTGTTTATGTTTATTTGTTGTAGATCTTTGTGGTATGCTGGACTGACTTTGTCACTATTTTGTAATTTGTAGTGAAACTAGGAATTGGAATTTCGGGACAGCATTGAAGTGGACTCTGTGACGAAAGAAGTATTCGTATTAACAACTTTAACTACTTATTTATACCACAGAATGGCTGTTTGTGTAAGAGAGTGGAGTTCCCACTTTAGAAGCGGTGGTGGTGGTAAGTTCCTATGGGACCAAACTGCTGAGATCATTGATCCCTTGGCTTTCGCACTACTGAATCTAACTCAGTCTAACTTACGCTAAGGACAACAACAACAACAACAACAACAACACACACACACACACACACACACACACACACACACACACACACACACACACACCTCGGTTCCGATAGTTCCGGAAACTGTACAGAAAATTGAAATAGAGATCAACAAAAACATCATTTCGGCTCTTTTTACTGCTAATGAAAACCACACATTGCATGTTGTACCACCATACAGCGAGGCCTTCAGAGGTGGTGGTCCGGATTGCTGTACACACTGGTACCTCCAATACCCAGCAGCACGTGCTCTTGCACTGATGCGTGCCTGTATTCGCTGTGGCACGACAGGGGAGGACTCGAACCTCCGATGGGGCCAGCCGGGCGAACCGTGGCAAGGCGCCTGAGACCGCGTGGCTACCCCGCGCGGCACAGCTCAGAAGTGAAGCTGTTTGGACCGTTGTACGAAGATGGTTTATTTTAATTGCACATATCATTGTGTAGTGTGAAGTCAGATTCACTGATGTCTTAGATGACATTACTGACTTAATGTGGACACCGCACATTCGAATCCTTATGTCCAAACTTCACCCAAACGTGATATTATGTAGTGGGAGTCCCTCTGGACTGTGAAGTGACATAAAGAGCCTCACGTATCTCATTAAACAGCGTTCCTACAAGCAAGTCGCCTAAGTAACTGCAAATATAGAGGCTCCAACCAAGCTGAGGGCAATGCGAAGTTGCTAAGCAACTGCGTGTGCTTTTGCAGAAAAAAGATTTTGTAACATTACGAATAGTTACTGTCCACATCGTTAATGTATCTTAAGAAGTGTCTCGCTTCTTTTCATCGCTGGTGACCTATTTTAGAGTTAATTCTGGATATTGCATGCACAACAGACGACAGGTATATGTTTTTGTAGAACGTAAATGGTTTATGCTCTTTACTTTAAAAACGCGCTTAATAGCCACAAAGAAATGATTCATTTGCTCTGCCATTGTATTTTTTTTCTATCATACCTATTTTATCCACAGTAAATAAATATCATGTTCCGAAAGAATACATTCTGTAGTGGATGAGAAAGATTGGACATATTTGTGAATTTAGAGATACATCGAATTCGTTTACTTCAGCAGTTGCCGCATATCCCATGCACGCTAAATGTAACAAAAGAACGGACGTTTTAACATTGGGATGTGTAGAGGGCAGGTCGTGGCTGTGTACGTAATACAGCAGAAGAGGCAGGCAAGTACAGTAATGTATGGGTGCGCTTCGTCACCGCAGGAAATGCTGCGCACGTATTTCTCTGGTGGGGAAAAATTGCCGACGCTGGTGTGGTCCTGCTCGCAACCATTACACATAAACATACGACCGATCGACCGGCCTCGAGTGTCGTGACTAACGGGATACAGGCCCGCGCTTCCCGCCGTTCACATTCACCGCTTGAAACTGTGTTCCTTTGTTACCTGTACGCCATTTCCAGGCACAGCAAATGAAGTCACTGGCGGAGAATCAGATAGCGTGTCATCGTTACTGATTCGCCCAGTAATGACGTATTGCACAGGCTGTTCTGTTATGACGCCTGCCATTCTATTTTTCTGCAACGATTTGGATGTTTTCGGTTTTGATTGACATGCACGTAATGCTCATTACGGATCATAAAAGTTTAAGCGGGGTACTCACTGCATTCATCACCGTAATTTTCCGTAGTAACTTTAGCCCTCATATGTAACGCATTGCCGTCCTTCAAGCCTAAGTAGATAATGTACGCTGGGTCGGTGGCAGTGCATCTCGAAACGAAAGAATGTGACAAAGTTGATGACTTGTTCATTTGGTGAATTCATTAAACAAGGTGGTTTCGACTTTCACTTAACAACAACAACAACAACAACAACAACAACAAACATGACATTACTCTCCAAATGCAGTCGTCTGTCACCGGCATTGCGCAGCTCGACTTCCGACATGTTAGCTACGAAGTATATATTTTGCGTGGTTTCAGATTAACGCGAAGTTCCAGATGGTTGGTCTGCGATACTATAACACTCTAATGCTAAAATGCAAAAGTTTAGAGTTCAACGTATTTTCGACATCGACGAAGCGAGACCCGACTACTAGTAAGTTGAAAAAGAGTGGTGAAGGAATGCGATCCCGTTTTTATTTGTTTATTATTATTATTATTTTTAATAAGCGCATCCCGGAATTCGTCTCATATAATTCGGAAAGAGTCGCAGAGATCCAAAATCAGAATGATCGAATTCGTGTTCAACACGCGCGTCAAATAGGAGTTTTATGGCCTCATACTATGCCACCCATTTGACACAAACATGACTGCCTTGCGGAACGCGCACACTATGTTCACAACAACATATCAGCGATCCGTATCAGCAAGTACTAATTGCGCGCTAGTGACCTAACTGTCGCCTAGAGGTTACATAAACACACAAAATTTATATGTATTGTGTGTCTGTGTGGAGGGGAGAGAGAGAGAGAGGAGAGAGAGAGAGAGAGAGAGAGAGAGAGAGAGAGAGAGAGAGAGAGAGAGAGACGGACCGACCATCAAGTGGAGAGACAACTAGCGGGAGATAACAAAAACAGTTTCCTTTCCATAAAGTTTTTGACGCCGATCTGTATTGTATCTGAAACTTCTTTTCATAAGTTAACGATACGCGCATCGGAAACGTACCGTCAGAGCTCCCTGTGGCTTCTAGCGCGACCCAGATAACAGAGAAACAGAGTCCATCATGCTGCGCTAGCGTTAATTTCTGTGGGCCGGTAGAAAAGTTGAGTTCTTCCTCCGAACCCAGTCTGCATCACCACGACTGCGACCCCCTCCCCTAACTCCCTACTAATTCATCTAAAAAACACGTGGATTTGGCATTCCACTTCCTTGCTCGTTAAATTCCTGTCCCAGTAGCGATATCATATGGATTCAGAATTCTGTTCCGTGCCTTGCCCACCAGCGCATGTAACCGATACAAAAATGTGAAACAACTGGTCTCTTTACGTAAAAGCAACGAGTGAGGACCCATCACTTATTGGTAGAGTATTCCTTACATGAAAATTTTACCATCGGAGAACTACGTAAGGAAAGGCTGTGAGAACGATCCTTCAAGGTTCGAGGGAGGAGGAGGAGATCAGTGTTTAGCTTCCGTCGACAACGAAGTCATTAGAGACGGAGCACAATCGGATTCGGGAAGGACGCGGGTTTGAACCTTCGTCCTCCGGAATGCGCGTCCAGTGTGCTAATCACAGCGCTGCCCCTCTCGGTTCAGGGGACGAGTGACCATGGTTTCCACTCCTCCTCTTCGCCATTCTTATTTTATCAGCGGCACGTGAAAACTCCATCGATCTTCCACATTTGACGTGCTTCTTATCCAAGTTTACAGTATAATATTTGACACATGACCACTTAATATATCGTCCTACTACTATACACTTAATGCTTAGTGTTAGCGTGGTGTATTCGTATGTTTTCTCTGTATATCTCGTATCTGGATGTGAGAGGAAGTTTAATTCTTCTGTTCTCATCATCTCACTAGCGCCGGTCTATGATATTCGGCTTAATTTGAATTTGGTTAGTACAAGCTCCACCTATGATTGTAATTAAAATCAGTGTTCTTGCGCTGTTGTAAAAAATACAATTATATTTGAACATCATAATTTTAACTTCAGGTATTTGATGTATTGTTGTTAATGCTAACATACGTCGACAGTATGTAGTGCATTCAGTTGTAAAGAATGAATGAAAATTGCGAAGTCGAGCCTCTGCTAAAAAGTGAAAATACATGAGACGAAAGTAATTCATAGCAGCGGTCCTCTCATTTAGTGATCAGCACGTGGTTGAATAGTTTGTCTGGCGACCATTTTACCAGTATTTGGACATGGCTGGTTACTTACTCGTTTCTCTCTGTAGTAAATTGTGATACTGGCCGAGGTATCGTGCTTATTTGCCAATTGAATTCACATTATCTATAAATTGACATGAACACCACACCTGTGACATTTTATTTGCTGCTCGCCAAGCAAAAGAAACTGTAACATTTACCAGTTATATGGTAAATCATAGAGAAGAGGCGCTCACTTTCGTCAACTATATGGGCAACATACATAATACTGCCTTTTGTGGATCATGGAAAACAGCGTTAGACGAAATAAAATGTGACATTTGTATGGCTTTGCAGATATTTTTTTGACTTTTTACCATTATTCTAATGAGAATGGCAAGCAGCAGGACTACATAAGTCAGAAAATAAAATCAGTCTCTCTAAATGTGAATTGTACGATTAGTAATAACTGAGGTGTCTGGCTTCAGAGCCCTGTGTTATTCATTGGATGCTCGCTGTTGTATCCCTGAGTCATATAGCATCGTTGCTGGCTGTTCAAACTCAGCAGAGGTCTTCGCGCGAGATACAAGCAAATCCCTCTGTCATGGAGTAAGCCTCTGTATTTCTAAGTTAATCACAGAGAATCTTGTATCCCACGTACCCGCTCCAAATTCGCATTCCATCACTCTCTTCTCGTGAAACGCCATTGGTTGTTGCACGATTGCCGCCTACCGTTAAACCCTTTTGCGGTCCAATTTCAAGAGTTTACGTTCATTACTCGGCACGTAACCGCAAAGAGTTAATCGTGTTATAGCTGCGCTGACCGCCATGTCCAGAGCTTCTAGTACTGCCACCACGAAATGCATCCACCGCCCTTGTGCCCGTTAGGCTATTCCGATGCAAATTGGCCGGGCAGAGCAGTCCAGGTACTTTTGCAAAAAATAATTTCCGGGAATCGCCAAATGCGTGGCTGGGTATTAAAAAGAAAAAAAAAAGCACTTGAGAGGAGCGATAGAGGCAGTGGCTGGAGGTTGTGGACTGGGAGCTCTATAATACATCAGAGTAATTGCCGTATGAGGGGGATGCAATTTTGCGGGGCCCCGTTCGCACCGCCTCAGCCCCTGGGACACACTGGGCTACGGCCGTTTCCTGCCGCGCCGAAAAGAATTTTATGGGGCTGTCGGGGGCGGAAAAAAGTAATACCACCGCTCGCCGCTCCTGAACTCGGGGTGTGACAGTGCTGTTGTTTACAGGGCACCACCAAACACCCTTCTTTTTTGCCCGATAACTCGGTTTAATGTGTCTCGTTCGCGCAGCGTAACGATTACGTTAGACTACATATGTTACGATCGATCCTGCATCTTTTTTAATGTCTGCTTTTCTGGGACGAACAGAATAATAAACGAACTCTACAAACCCAAATTGTTGACCATGCTGTGGGACACTGACAGTATCTTTAAATTTGTCTCGTCCAGAGAAATATTGTGTGAAGGTGTCTCGTTCAGGGAAGTATTGTGTGAAGGCCTCGGCTGTAGAATAGATGACCTCAAACGAAGACATGCAGAACGGATGTAATTAATTTCATAGTAGCTTAATACCATGTGAAATAGCATGAAAATTGAATGAAAGTGAACAAGTTACAGAAAAAATGGCGCATTACATCTCCTTTTGAAGACTTCGTCCCATACTTTCTGTTTTGCATGCCTTGTTACTAGAACGACAGCACTTCACTCTTGATGAATGACCAGATACTGGTTGCATTAAACAAAAGGGATTGAATGAACTGCAAATAGTGGCAGAAAGCGCGAAGTAGATGTCAAGTCAGGGTCCACACATTGCTGCTCACGTAGAACGAGTATGTGAACGATGCATATAAATTTTTTTGTTTATTTCTTATGTTTTCAACTGGAAATAAGAATGAAGCATGACTCAAAGGTCCCGTCGAAAGAAATGCAACATGTCGAGTTACTATTCATTAACCGCCATGCGAGCTCCATATATATTCAGATTTTCATTGTCAGATTATTAAGTTGAGTATCTTGAAGCAGACATAACTCACTGTAGTATTAATAAGAAAAATACTTAACTGTGGTCGGACTGTACCAGACTCTCGAGCGTCTGACAAACGAAAGATAGCAAATATGCAAAAACTTTGTACAAGAGTACCCATCCAGGCATAAAATGCAAAACGCGGCCCCATGTGTAGATGAAATTCTAATCTCTAAATATTGAATTACTATATTTCCATTGCTAATAGTGTGTTTTGCTCTCATCACAGTCGAAATTTATTTCGTGTTGTGTATCTGCTGCGAGAATGTTTACTTCCAAGCCTCTAATCAAAATGATCAATATTATTATTTATTGATGTATTCAACTGAATATGAAATAAAATTAAAGAGCCAATGTTCTGAAGCTTCACGTAAAATTACTGGCCAGTAACTAGTATAACATCACAAATTTTCAACCTAGTAGCCTTCATTATGGTTCAAAAATGCCTAAATTTCGCAACGCTCGTGACAGTAGCGTGTTATGGTAGAATGCACGTCAATCGTAATTTGGATTCAGCATCTAATAGACGACTGTATCTATCATGCTTCTGAAACGTCACTTTTCTTGCAAGCAGTTTAAGGTGTCAGGCTGGTTGTAGCATTATACGAGTATTTATGTAGACCTTGGCTTTGGAATTAATCATTATGTCGTTACCTGATTGGGAAGGGAGACCCGTTTAGATAACAAGAGGATATAATAAATGGAAAATTATGTGTAACATTTACTGCCTGTATTATACTCGTAGTCCTCCGAACAGCTGCTAGCATGAGTTTCTTAGAAGTAGATACCTTAGGGGTTGCGAAGCAACTCAAATCGCTTCAGGTTCAGATAGTATACCGTTTAGGTTCCTTTCAGATTACGCTGATACAATAGCTCCCTACTTAGCAATCATATACAACCGCTCGCTCACCGATAGATCTGTACTTACAGATTGGAAAATTGTGCAGGTCGCACCAATGTTTAAGAAGGGTAGTAGGAGTAATACATCGAACTACAGACCTATATCATTGACGTCGGTTTGCAGTAGGATTTTGGAGCATATACTGTATTCAAACATTATGAATCACCTCGAAGGGAACGATGTATTGATACGTAATCAGCATGGTTTCAGAAAACATAGTTCTTGTGCAACGCAGCTAGCTCTTTATTCGCACGAAGTAATGGCCGCTATCGACAGGGGATCTCAAGTTGATTCCGTATTTCTAGATTTCCGGAAAGCTTTTGACACCGCTCCTCACAAGCGATTTCGAATCAAGCTGCGAGCCTATGGGGTATCGTCTCAGTTGTGCGACTGGATTCGTGATTTCCAGTCAGGAAGGTCGCAGTTCGTAGTAATAGACGGCAGTGGTATCAGGTGTACCCCAGGGAAGCGTCCTGGGACCTCTGCTGTTCCTGATATATATAAATGACCTGGGTGATAATCTGAGCAGTTCTCTTAGGTTGTTCGCAGATGATGCTGTAGTTTACTGTCTAGTAAGGTCATCCGAAGACCAGTATCAGTTGCAAAGCGATTTAGAAAAGATTGCTGTATGGTGTGGCAGGTGGCAGCTGACGCTAAATAACGAAAAGTGTGAGGTGATCCACATGAGTTCCAAAAGAAATCCGTTGGAATTCGATCACTCGATAAATAGTACAATTCTCAAGGCTATCAATTCAACTAAGTACCTGGGTGTTAAAATTACGAACAACTTCAGTTGGGAAGACCACATAGATAATATTGTGGGGAAGGCGAGCCAAAGGTTGCGTTTCATTGGAAGGACACTTAGAAGATGCAACAAGTCCACTAAAGAGACAGCTTACACTACACTCGTTCGTCCTCAGAATATTGCTGCGCGGTGTGGGATCCTTATCAGCTGGGATTGACGGAGGACATCGAAAGGGTGCAAAAAAGGGCAGCTCGTTTTGTATTATCACGTAATAGGGGAGAGAGTGTGGCAGATATGATGCGCGAGTTGGGATGGAAGTCATTAAAGCAAGGACGTTTTTCGTCGCGGCGAGATCTATTTACGAAATTTCAGTCACCAACTTTCTCTTCCGAATGCGAAAATATTTTGTTGAGCTCATCCTACATAGGTAGGAATGATCATCCAAATAAAATAAAAGAAATCAGAGCTCGAACAGAAAGGTTTAGGTGTTCGTTTTTCCCGGGCGCCATTCGAGAGTGGAATGGTAGAGAGATAGTATGATTGTGGTTCGATGAACCCACTGCCAAGCGCTTAAATGTGAATTGCAGAGTAATCATGTAGATGTAGTAAGAAATATAGGAGAGTTCAGTGATAGTGCACAGCGTTGTTCTTAAAGGCACACTTTCAACTTGGTCTGTCGGTTGTCCGTAACGCAGGTACGTAAACAAATCTTCAAACCTCTGTTTCTTTTGTATCACAAGCGTACCAAGAACTGTAAAAGCGATTTTGAAATGCCTTGGAAGTTCAAGTCTGATGCAAAATTAAAGTTGCTTTTGTTGTATTTCATATTATTTCTCCTTTACGCACTGCGTAGCACTGTCTGCAGAACTGTTAAAACGCTAGTGGCACCCTCCCCGTCCCCCGAAGTTAACTTCTATTTTACTCTGCACTTACCAGCTCTATGGAGCTACGAATGGTCACGGAGCTGTTCTTTGTACCTAGCAAGAACAATAAAAAAGTGGAAGACCTCTGTCTCGAAGTGCTGAGAGATAATGCACATTGTAGGGGAGTGCACTTAAAATCTGGTGTGTGAGTGGAATCGACATGGCTGCACACAGAGAATGTAGAAGGGAGCGCGCGGGAAGCGTCGCCCCCTCTGCTCTCACCTTGGACGGCGTGCCGTGTTTGTTAATCAGGTTAGCCGCGCCCGCTGCCTCGGAGTGGCACATCAAAAGCCTCGCACAGAACGCGCTCCGGCTTGTGGCTCTCCTACACAGCTACGGAATTCCCTCCTGTTTCCCCTCTGTGAGCTTCCGCTACCACACTCTTCCTTGCCCAATTATCGCGATTCAAAACGTAAAAAAACTTACGAGAGACTCGTTCACGTATATCTTTCACTCAGGTTTTTGTTCTGCTTCAAAACTTGCCTGAGAAAACTGAAGAATAGATCGTTGTTTCCGATACGTTCTATGATTGCAGCGTGTAATTATGAATATTCAGTCGCTCGTTAAAGCTTCTTGTGTTGTAATTCAACCTTCAAGGGAGTATGATTAAACTTTAGCATTATTTACACTAAAGAAAATGAAGCTCTTGGGGGTAAATATTAATACGGAAACTTTGGTAATTGAGTGTGGAAATTTGCATATCAGTTTTGTGTGTGATGTGAAGCAAGCCGAGAGATGATGATGAATAGAGAATGACAATACAGGAGAGGTATTTTCTTTGATTTTCTGCTGTTTGTGTTAAAAAGTCTACTAATTACCACACATTAAAACCAGATCTTCGCAGAAACGCTTTCATTAGCAGCGAATACACTTGCAAGGTGAAATCGGCTGCAACTGAACCGAGGAATCATCCATGCTGCCGTTCTGATATCGCCCGAAGATCTACTGCCCCTACAGCATCCTTTCACGCAGTGTCTCTCTCTCTCTCTCTCTCTCTCTCTCTCTCTCTCTCTCTCTCTCGTCCGCATTCATTTTCTCATATATTTGGGAATTTATTATGTGTGATTTTTCTCCGCCGACCGAGCAGTGACACTCTGTCCAATACCCTGTACAAGTTGAAGTACGCTTTGCGACTGATTTCAGACCTGTCACATTGAGTTTCTTGTGTTTGTATCTGAGTTTTTTTTTTTTCAATATATCTATTTCTTCGTGCCTGACTACCAATTTTACGTACGTAGCTTTGAAGTCCTCGCCCCACCCTCTCCCCCTTCGTCCATAATGTCAGTAATTTGATTGCATCACTGTGATGTAAGGCTATTTATGCCTGCAAGTACGAGATGAAGCTAATGCCTGGGTCATGGTCAGGACAGGTAGCAGCAGAGAGAGGGCTTTCACAAGAGTAAGGTACTGTATATCTCTTACGGTGTTAATTCGTATCCTTACTGTTGAGGCAGAAATTTTATTAATACAAAGGGTGTAAATGTACAGTACTGACGTGATTCAAATTTTGTGTTTGTCTGTTGTAAAAAAATTCCGCAATAATAATAAAAAGTTCGTGCATAAGTTCATAGTGTTTTTCCATAAGTTTAATAAACACAACAGGTACACATAAGAGACTTCAATCATAAATAATGCATTCTCCTGCACTATTCACAACAGTCCGCCCAATGCTGGGGTAGCTTTTCGATTTGCATCTGTAGACATCACGGGGTTTTGAGGTTAAGGAATCGACAAGCCATGTTGGTAGCGAATTCTCATACGGAAAGGAAGTGCGTTGAGGGTAGTTCGATAGAGAGCGGAAAAGGCGAAAATCCGAGGGCGCAAGACCAGTTGAATAAGGTGGGTGCGGAATGACTTCGAACGCGATTCCTGTGTAGTGCCTTTTGTCAGTTTGGCTGAATGGAAGCGGACGTTATCGTGGAGTAGCATCAGTTCACGCCGTCTTCCTGGTCGTTGCTCTTGGATTACGTCTGCAAAACGTCTCAGATGTTAACAATAAATGTCAGTAATGATGGTTATGGTTACATCTCGGCAAAGCAATGCGTTGTTCTCCACACCGTCGCTTTCCCACCAGGTGCAGGACATCTTTTGTGGATGGGCGCTGGTCTTCGAACGGGGAGTTGCTGCTTTGTTTGGCCTCACCTGTTTCTCTCTTTTCCTTACGTTGAATAAGACACCATTTCTCTTCACGAGTTACGATGCAGACTAGAAATGGTGGTTATTGTTAACGAACCAATTGATGACGAACAAGCGGAGATGCACATATGGCCACCCGCCAATTTTTGCGGTTTTGGGCTGAGAGCTTGCTGTACCCATAAACCCGATTTTTGAACTTTCTCCATCGCATGCATATGTCGCCCGATGACGTAGTGATCATAGTTCAACACACATGTCAATTCTCGAGTGCGCTGACGTGGATCATGGTGGATCAGTATGTTTAAACTATATTCAACAAATTGCAAGGTCTCCCTGAACGTGGTCACTAATGTCAAAACGATCCTCCTTAAAACGAGTAAACCATTAACTGTCAGTCCTCTGTCCAATGGGATTATCCCCATACACAGCGTAAATGTATCTGGCTGCTGTCACGTCTCAGTTGATCTAACAACAGAAGATTGTCAAATTTTGCGATTTTTCCACTTGGTACTCCATTTTCTAGCGACCGCTGGTCCACCCACTATCTCGAAATGACGAAATAACAAAATCTAAACTCAAATAGCTGCAGTGAACTAAAAATGAAAGATCTTTCGGCACTGCCCTCTGTGTGCCAGAATCATTGGGACCATTTCCACTGGCTTACGCCAGAGTCGCAGTAGTTCGATTTTCAGGTCGTCGTATCTGCCAAATTCTTAAAGTTGTTTCTCGTCGATTCTGCTTTCAACTGGTATCTCAGTGTCAGTGATGAATACTTTCTTTTTCTCCACAATTGTGATGTCTTTGTGCTACGCTCCAGAATTTCGGTTGCGTGAAGTTGAAAGTCCCACAGTAATTATTGGCATCGTCGTTTTCAACAGCTTTTTCTAGCTTGTGGTTCCACTAATTCCTTGCCACCGGCAGATGGTAAATTTGGCATAGGTTCCAGTGGATCATTCGCCTCACATCATTGTGCCTTTGATTGGAATAAGTCTGAGCGATCTTTGTGCAACAGCTCAAGATATAGTGAGTTGTTTCGTCAGCTTCTTTACAGTGTCTGCACTTTATGACTTATCGTAAGAGTGCCTTATGATCTATGAGGGGATGAAAGGAAATGCAAATGTTGGCAAGACAGACCTCAATTTGAAAATTACGATGTGAACTGTTTCGAACGTATACGCGGCACGGGTAAAATCAAAAACTGCTGTGTTAAAACACTGAAGATACACTTAATATAAAAGGCGAAACGCACCTGGAACATTAATGAGTATTATATTGTCACAATAAAAAGATGATTGACTTTATAAAATGGATAGTAATATACTCTCTGCGGGAAATTGGCCACACCATCAGACTTGCTATTTGGTTTAGATGTGGGATACAATTTATACCTTTGTGCGCGTGATGGATTGCCTAGACTTCCGCAAGAAGTGCTGAATGTTAATGAGCTTTTATGCTGGGTCAGAATAGTTTGCTTTCATGAACACTGCGTAATCTAATTTCGGTTCGCAGCGGAAAAATGTTTTGCTAATTAACCAGCAAATTTGAAATTGTTGTTTTTGTAAACATTACCTCGAAATTGCCTTCGGATCGGCGGCGTTCTTTTCCACTGTTTTGCCTGTGCAGTTAACGCATTATAAATTATCGCCAGGCGCTATCAATCTTGCCGTCAGCCTTGGCAATAGACACGCTAGCTGCCTGGCTCCTGCGGTCGCCCGCGGACTTGACGCTCCATTGGCGACCGCTGATGCCGTTCCATATGGGCGCGCACCGGCTCCTATGCGATGACGCGTGGCCGCGTACTGCTGCGCTGGCACCGGCACATCCCAATTAGCGCTGCAAGGGCCATTGTTAGCGGCGACGGCCGATGGCAGCCAGCTGCTGTTCGCTCACGCTGCCAGCTGCCCGCGGCGTTCCGTCAGCCTAGTTGCCTGCAAGCATCGGTTTACGGTCCAGGTTGCTAGTAGGGTTCCTTCATTCTTGCAAACTCGTAATAGAAACGTTTGCTGATGTTCATGTGATCTAAATTACCTGCGACACACGAGATTGCGCTATACGACGCACGAGGGTAGTTAGCAGGTACTGATCGTTTGCCTTTCACAAATTCAAGAAATATCCATGATGAACCCAAACTTCACCAACAAAATGTCGGAGGATATTCAGGGATATTTTGTGAGTATTTACAGGGTGTCCTACATAAAAATGATACGCTGCACGCCTGTGATTCAAGTAACAATGAAGTAACTAAAAGAGCATAGATAACAGTAACATCAGAAAACACGTTGTTACCTGCTCATAAGTGTGCTAGAAGTGGTGGCCATGGGCATCCAAGCACCGTTCACATCGTTTGATGACGTTACAAGCAACACGCTGTAATTCTACATGCATGATCTTGTTAATTTCTCTAATAATGTTCCCTTTAAGTTAAGAGTCCAGGGTCCTTGGGGGCCAGAGGCTTTGCTGACAAGTCTGTCTTCAGGAAAGACGTCGCTGCTGTGGGCCATACTTCGGTTGGCTGTTAGAGCGGTTGCTCCATCTTGTTGGAATACAGTATACAGATTTCTGCATCTCAGCTGTGTATAGAACGTCAAAGATCTCTAGAGATCTGACACTGTTTAAGGTGTAACTGAAAAATGTGGACCAATAATGCGCATACCGGACAACACACACCAAACACCTATCTTCTTTGAGTGGACAGGTTCTTCATAGAGAATATGTAGGTTGTCCTGCGACCAGTATCTGCAATTCTGGGAGTTTACATAGCCTGACAAACGAAACCAGGCCTCTCCTGTCATGAAGAAAACCGAGTGGCCCAAGTACCCCTTAGCAATTGACGTTGACAGTCGGTTTCAGTGAAAAAACTTTTTTTTTTATCGTCAAATTTCAACTATTGCACCGCAGTGACACGATAGGCTTTCAATTTCACATCTTTTAGTACACGATGTACGAGACACAACAACCTGCTGCGATAACCCCCTTACTGACTTGCAGTGACTTCTCGTAGTGGCCATGCGAGCTCTTAATTTCTTGGGTTCTCACTGTCGGTCGCCTAATTCTCTGGACATTCGGAACGTATCTTATGGCCCTCCATTTCTTGCACAGATCTTGAATAGTGTTGGTCATGGGGAGTTTCCTACCAGGATACTTCGCTTGAAACATTTCTTTACTCTCGTTGGTGGAGCTTGTCTTATTGTTAATACTCCACAATACCAATTCGCTGTTTTAATGAAAACTGGCCCATTCTTCCAACAACTCAATATTAGACGCTTCTCAGAACTACTGACGCACGCATACATAGCTGCACTTAACTTTCCGATAAAATACAGGGTAGCCAAGTTTCGAGCAGTGTTGCCACTTCACAGGCAATTCGACTAGAGATGATTAACCGGTACGTGAGTCGTACCGGTTTTCTGTGGGACACCCTGCATGAGGGTCGTTCAAAAAGAAAACTGGCCGGAGGTTGCAGAATGAAAACCGCTGAACGGACCGTAATATCATTGCCTATGGAAGGAAGGTCTCGTCCCCGTAAGAGTGTTGAGGCCCTCAAACTCGCCGCTAGACGGGTATGGGCGCACGCACCCATGAGACCTCAGAGCGAACACGTGCACGTGCACACGGTGGTACCCAATACAGAGAAATAGAGGCTCCGAAAGAAGAGCAAAAGCGGTGTAGTGCGCTTTCTTATAGCGGAAGGAGTACGGGGAATGGAAATCCGTCGAAGAATGGCGCAAATGTACTTCTTGCCCGTAGCAATCCAGACACCCAATCCCACCTCTGAGGCAGTGACAGCCACCGGAACTCGCCAGTCTTCAGTAACGAGGACATCCACGTGCTGAACAGCGGTATCGGTAATGCAGTGTGGCGTTTCGGATCGTGCGTCATCGGCCGACAACATCCGTCGGCCTTCATTGAATCGTTTGTGCCGCGCCCTTGCAACGGACATGCAGTGCTATTCGTACACTTGTGACTTAATACGATGAATTTCCGGTCAGTGCTCTCCTTCCGCTGACAGGAAACGCAATGCACCCCTTAGCTGCTTCTTTGAAGCCTCCATTTCTCCTAATTTCAGCGCTATTGAGCATAGAGGACGGCTGACGCGTGCACGTGCTCCTCGTGCCGTCACATGGGTGTTCGCCCATGCCACCCTAACGGCGATTTTGGGGCCTAAACGCTCTTATAGGGACCGCACCTTCTTCCATAGGTAGTGGAATTATGATCTCTTCAGCGGTTTTAACTTTGCAGCCCGTGGCTCTTTTCTTTTTGAATGACCCTAATAATACAAAGTACTCGTAGCTTTCGGTGCTTCATTACAGAGTAGTTGGTTGTATTGTACTGAAAATGTAACCAACATTCGATGCTACAATTTTCCGCCACAAGTTGTCGACTGTCAGAAGGGCGAGTGCCACGGTAAGAGGAATGTGCTTTTTGCGTCTCTTCAACGCGAGTAGCGAAGTTCTACTGACAATTAGCCGTCTCAAAAGTTCGTCGTCGTAATGTTGTCCAACGTTGTAGTCCAGGTTGCAACGTTGGCGCCAGCTGACATCACTACAAGCTGCTGAGACTTCTGGCACACATATGGTGTCTGTTCAAAAGTTAGAGGAAGGTTACGGTATAACTCATCCAGTATGTCCGTGCCTAGTAAAGCACTGCAGTCTTCAAACAAACCGTCGCACAATGGGTCTAAACTGCGGAAACATAGTCAGGATTCAAACCTCTGTCAAACCTGAGCAGAAATTGTCCTTATCAATAACAAATCTGACACCAAAGTTGAAAAATTCGGTACGATGAGGAACATCCTAAGAAGTAACAAAAATCTGCATCTCTGGATATTTGACCTTCTTTATTCTGAATTTAATTTAAAATTTGTGGAAGTCGAAAAGATGGTACCGATATGGAGGATAAATTCATGATTTGTCAAAAAGTCACTTTTTATATGCCCAAGTTAGTCTGAAAATGCTTGTTATCCTCTTCTCCTTCAGATGGGATGGAGGATGGGACGTCTCTTACAACCTTTGGAGCCTCCTGTTTTTCTGGAGCCATTACGCTGCGTATGATAGCTCAGCAGTTTTGTAATTCAAAGAAAATCCTCTTTCTCCTTCGTTAATAATAATAATAATAATAATTTGGTGTGGCTCAGTGGCCGGGTGCAAGTCTTTCAGATGGATGTCCCTTCGGCGACTTGAGTGTCGCTAATTAATGCACTTTCCCTGTCGGGGAAAGGGGACCTACGGTTTAACGTGGAATCCGAAACACGTGTCGTTACTAGCGACTCCTCACATCGTTGAGATATGCAGGCCACATAATTTGAAGGTAGATTGAAAATTAACTTCGTCTACCTGGTATAGGATCCTGCGACCTCTCGGTTTCCGGGCACGCGCTTTACCACTACATCTCCAGGTCCGACTTTTCTTTCATTTTGACCTTTCGAATAATTCTTTATGGTCTTTGAGTAGATCTGATGATTTCTTCCAAGGTTTTTTTTTTTTTTTTTTTTTTTTTTTTTTTTTTTTTTTTTTTTTTTTTTTTTTCAGGAAAGAACACTTCCACTATTTAACTAGTTGTCAGACGTATTATAAAAGTAACCATTTCCATTCGCTCCCTCTTAATATTTTCCCCGAGTTTGATCAAGTTCAAATAATTTGTCTTGTTTTGTGCGACTCTTTGATGTAACGTCAACATTTCTGTGTTTGGTCTTTTGTGGTTGCCAATAATCCCGTGTAACACAAAACACTCTCCTAGTAACTTCGAATGTGACGCCGGAGGAACAAAAAATCAACATCAATGTATAGTCTTTATTCCACATAACATAACTTTCACTTTTGGTTAATCATATTTTGAATTTCGTTCTTCTCATGGATTGATGTAATTTTTGTTTTCTATTTATCCATGGTAAAGTACGTTTAGCATTAGATATCGTTTAATGTCCTACGTGTATAAATCTGACGAATAGTTAAACATTAAATTTATTTTCACGAAACACACGAACGACGGCATATTGTTGCTGCCGTTTCATTTGTGGGTTATTACTGGGGTAGTGATTCTGGTATTTATTTAGAGATGGATCACGAAGAAAATGATACACAGTTCATCGAACAGTTCGACGTGTATTGGAATGTGACGGAATATGAACATTAACTCTCGTTTTTCATTACGCTTTGACATTTTATTTTTTGGTTCGAACGTTGATTAAAAAAAAACTCTTAATATATGATAAAACAGTTACCCTAGGGATTTTCCTTTAATTATATGCATCATCCAGCAGACTATTTCAAACTTTCATGGTTTGAGTAACTAGACTGAAAACACTTAACGAAAGACACACAGTAAAGTCCGACCTTTAGCGGGAACACGGTAGAGCTAAGAGAAAAAGAGGAAGAATGGGCAAGGGGCATTACTCTGTAATGTGTAGCATATGGTGATTTGGGTCGAACACGAGACGTACTCGGATAGCCGAATGGTTAAGGTGACCGCTCGCGTAAAACGGGAAATTCGGGTTCGAATCCAGGTCTATCACAAATTTTGAGTTACTTCATTGCCCTATTGCGCCAAAAGTAGGAAATTTTTTCAAGTGTGTGTGTGTGTGTGTGTGTGTGTGTGTGTGTGTGTGTGTGTGTGTGTGTGTGTGTGTAGATATGGTACGTACATAGGATTGATAACATCCGAAGTGAAATGCGTGATACTGTCTTCGCCCGGCTAACCTTACGCGTCACGAAAAGCAGAGCGGTAACATTGACAAGAACAACAGTTGCAATAAGCTGCTGAGTGCAGCCAAGTAGCTCAAATAACCCAAGTAGGAATATTTTCTTTTTCAGTTTTGATCGGAATTCCGACGCACTGTGCGCCGTCGGGTCTGTTTTGTTCAGTTCCGAAATTTGTCATGATTTGAAACCGTAAGTCCTGATCACAAACACGCGTATTTTTTTTTTTCCTTTGGTTTTCCCAATTGATTTCGTCATAAGAGATCTTCATATATATAGCCTCCAAATTTTTTTAGCCACACATGTTTGAACACACACCGTCCTATGTACGTTCCGGTACCATTCACATTACTACGGATTCACAAGGAAATTTGGACATTATTACTTGTTAATTCCCTTTGGAATTCTTAATATTGTCGTATAAAATTCTAATGTCTAAGGCGATGAGGAAACTTTAAGTGATTATATTAATACTCTCTCTGAATTAGCGGTTGATGATGATTAGTTCTGACGTTCTTCGCAGGCGATATTTATTGCCTTATTTTTCCCACAGCCATAATTTCTTTAACTGTGGTATTTGTTTTTCTGCTGATTCTGCAGTGAATGCTGACAACCAGTACGTATTTCCCAGGTGTGTCGACACTTTTGCGACTAGCTCTGCAGGTCTGTGCGTTATCAATACTCATCAGGAAGGCTAGAATGAAAATAATTTTGAATATCCGTGCTCATCATCGGGCTATTATCAAAATCACGAACGCACATGGCAACGTCCATTTCCATTTGCTACAAAGTTACATTTAATGGAGCGGGCAGGCGCGGTTTTACACGTGTTTTTGGCTCGTGACAGCGCTGACACATTATCGCATATCGGTCGACAACGGCGAGAGGCATAATTGCCTCAGCTGCACTAGGCCGAACAGCTGGATCATCAGGTGGTGCTGTTAAGCATCTGTACGGGTCTCCGTACCCACATGTCAGTGCATAACCGTTGCTAGTAGCTAAACGTTGCAAACTATCTGCAGGGACGTTAGTGTGTTCAAAGTGGTGATTATTAAGCCCATCGGATGAAGTGTTCGTCATGCAGCAGTACGTACTTCAATGTGCGACACCGCATCTAGCTGTGACAACTACATAAAACGTGTGAGCAGAGAGATTTCTACTAGATTCGTGAGTAAACGGCCACTCGCTACGCAAGAAATCATGAATTTCTGTATGTTACGTTGGTGGTGACTGACATTCTGTTTGCATTACGTCCCGCATTATCTTTCTAATCCAAATATGGTCGTCAATTCACTGGAATACGTGTTCGTGAGGAACCGGCAACCGTCTTGCTGAACTCTTTACGTTGTCTTAAATAGGTTCACCAGGATGTTTCCTCCAACAGGGCTTCAGCTGATTCTATCCATCATCATTGAATCTCTAATGACATCGGTTAGAAGTTCAGCTCTTAACATTCCTTCGTTTTCGAGCTGAGCCTTTAATGGCCCTTAATGAGAACGTTTAACCTCTGTGTAACTCAGTTACGGTGAGCTACACAGTGATGTTGATGTTGTCTAACTTGAAAGCATGTTATCACGGAGAGAGATGTTATGGAAAGTTTTGTTCTACTGGAAAGAGTGTTAGAATTTACAACTGTTTAATTTGTAGATGTTAAATGTGTAGATGCCAGGAAACGGCAGTAGGGTTAAGTAACTCAGATCCCCCCAATGACGTTTGTCCATGAACTCTTAATGTGAAAAGACTAATTTGCTGTCCCTATACTATGATTTGTGTGATATAAGTCTTCTTTCGTATTGGTGTTACATGAATTTAGTTTCAAGTATTGCAGTGTCTCTAGTGACGGAAAAGTTGGGAAAGTCAGATGGCAAACTGTACTCATTGTAGGAACCGTTAGGAAATTCAGTTTACTTAAGAGAGAAATAACTAACAAAAGCCACTTGTTTGACCAAATATTGCACGTCAAGCAAGTAGGGTAATAGAGGATTTGGAGGAGATTCGAAGATGATTTGCGTACTTCGTCACATGTTCTTTTAGTCCAGTAGATTCTCATCTCACACCAGTGGCAGGCACTACGACAGAGGTTGCGCGAAAGAGACTGACTTCATGGTTAAAATATCAAAAGCGCTCGTTCCAGTAAGAACAAAGAACAGTCTCCCACACATATTTCACGAAATAACGTAAGTGTAAAATGAAATTCGAACTTACGCAGATGCTTTCTGACAGTCAACTTTACCGCGCACTGTTCGCGATTAGGGATAGGCGGGAGAGACAGTAATACATCAAGCATTTTTTGCTGCGTATTGTAAGGTGAATTCTGGAGTGATATTTATTTTAAGCTGTACAGAGCATCAACCGTGCATTTGGCCTGATTTCCGGAACGAGGCGGCACACGGGTAAGACATTGGACTCGTGTTTGAGAGGAAGCCAGTTCATACCCCTTCCACCCAGATGATGGTTTCCGTCCTTTCCGTAACTCGCTAAAGACAAATGCTAAGATTGTTCTTTTGATAAGGTCACGACCAATTTCCTTTCCCAATCCAGCCTTGCGCTTCGTCTCCTATAACTTCGTCGTCTATTGGACGGTAAGCCCTAATCTTCCTTCTGTTCTTTCCTAATGGTTCGAAGCATCTTAATGTAAGATGGTCGGTTGTAGATATCAGTCCTGCTCCTTTAGAAAATTGCTGTGCTGTGTGCAGCTGACTCATTACGCGTTGCGAGATTTTCGTGCTGCGCTGTATACGCGCGGGTGTATTCTACCAATCGATGTCAGCGCGCCAGAAATGCGCTGGACATCCGGGAGCGCGCCTGCAGCTTAACGGATCTTGCGCGCGGCAGGCCGCAATTTCGTTACTCATGGTGGGGCGGATCGGCAGCGATTTATCGTGCACAAATTGCGGCGCCCACGCCGCCATTAGTCCGTCATTAGACGCCTCATTTCATCAGTATTCATCAGCGCCATCCGCCGTGAGACTCGACGTCGTCCTTCCCCCAGTGGTCAATTCTCATACCACACCACGCACAGCAGCCGAATGCCAGGCCGCTATCGCGATTCTCTCTTTACAATTATGTCACGGCTTTCCTAGTCGTTTGTGTGCAAGAACAATCTCAGCAATTCCCTGTTGACAGGAATTTCGAACTCATTATTGATGGCAACTTCTCACGGATACTGTTTGGAGAGAGAGAGAGAGAGAGAGAGAGAGAGAGAGAGAGAAGAAGAAGAAGAAGAAGGAGGAGGAGGAGAAAAGAATACTTTGACCAGTCATCTCTCATGCACCCTGGAGAGAAACCTTTTGTCATTATTGCAAAAAGCTGAAAAACGAGACATGACGAAAAACAGGTAATAGGTGGAGCACATCCGCATGTTTCTCTTCCTCCCCCCCCCCCCCTCTCCCCTAATTGTGTATTGTTCATGTTTTTAGCTGGTATGCTGTAGCGTGTAACTCCGTTCTGGTATTTCCCTTTCATTGAGTGAGATGGCGTAGAGGTAATGCTCGTGGTTTACATTCGGGGGAGCTACCCAGGTTGACGTTTTCCGTGGTTTGCCTAATGGCTTAAGGCAAATGCCAGTATAATTTATTTGAAAAGACACGGACCGCCGGTTTCATTCCGCAATCGTAGCCTGTGTTGCATTTGTAGTGAGTTTACCGTTGACTGGACGTCAACTTTTAGCCCACTCTTCAGTTTCATTGCATTGTAAAGGTAATTTCGTTTAATAAATTTACTCCATCCATGGATCAGTAGCAACTATTACAGCAGTCACAACTGCTGTTCTATTGTACAGTATATTATTCTTGTGCTCTTTCTTGTTGTTTGTGTTCATTTTTCAGGATGATAGTCGATAAATGTGTCTCAAAGCAGAAAATTAAATACGGGCGCCACTTACGAATGATCGAATCTGGCGCTTTTTAGCTTTGTGTATATATTGAGGTCATAAAAATCCGTTGTGTATATATTGAGGTCATAAAAATCCGTTGTCCTTTGTCATCGTACGTTTCTCGTCGTTGATACGTACGTTCCGAAAGAGGCAACAAGGGACAGCAGCTCGTGGCATTTGTCTCGTGCCGCGACGTTTCATTCTTCCCGATAGTTCGGAACGAGCTGCAGCCTGCCAAACCCGCGGAAGGAATGAGAAATGTTGGGGGGAAAAAAGGCAGTAAAGCAGCAGAATACCGCCTCGGGCACTCACATCAGTGCAGACATGATGGGAGCCCAGGAATCACACACGCGCCGTTCATTATCGCCGCCGACTGCTGTCGCTTGTCTGGTTGGGGCTGCTGCCAACGTAGCAGCTCGCCGCCTGCTGTTGTGTCGCCTTCATTTTCAAGTATGCCAAGTTTTTTAATTAACAGCCGATTCAGAAGCACTCGGTCGGCGGTTTATCTGGCTGCGAGTTTCATTACTGGCTCATTTTCGAGAGGGTTGGGGCTCGCCGCCCGCTATCGGGCGCGTGGGACTCCCAGTTTAATTTTAGATAGCGGCCGCTCGGACTTTTCTCCATTAGGCGGCCAGGTCCCGCTGTAATATTGAATATTCCGTAGCCTGCGAGTTTCCTTAGCTCCGGCCCTGCGTGTTGTTCTGCCGAATAATGGATGAGGCTCAGCTCGGGGATTGCGCGCGCGCCGTAAAACTGTTACGGGGGCCGACTTGCTGATGTAAGCCGTAGTGCGTCCACATGTTAGTTCGCCCGTCTCTGCTCATACGTGGTTACCAAAGTTACCGGGATTAGTTACCTTGTAAATGATGTTGATGTGCTTATCAGTCCCAAGTCTGTTTTGATGCAGCGCTTCTCGCTAGTCTATCCTGTACAAGCCTCTTCTATGCGCAACTACAGTGACTTAACTCCTTGTCTTTCACTAACATTTTTTACTATGTACACTTTCTTCCGTTACCATATTAGCTATTCCGTGATGTCTCGGTGTGTCTCTTTTTAGTCAAGTTGTGCCATCAATTTCTTTTCTCCGAGTTCAATTCCGCACCTCGTAATTATCCGATCTCCTATCTAATCTTCGGCGTTCTTCTGTACAGCTACCATTTCAAAAGCTTTTACAGTCTTTTCGTCTGTGCTGTACCTTGTTCACTTACATATAGGCTACACTCAGAAGACTTTCAGAAAAGACTTCGTAGCAAATAAATTTATATTTGATAACATTTTTCTCCGTTTCAGGGAAAAGTTTCCAGTGTACATTTCATATACTTTTTGCTCCGACTACCGTTGATTATTTTGTTGCCCCAACAGCAGAACTTGGGTACTTCTTTCAGTGTTAACTGCCTTGGTTCAACTACACTCCATTACCTTTCTTTTACGTTTCTTTATGTTCGTCTTACAACCTCTTTTCGAAGCAATGTCCACTTCGATCAACCGGTTTTCAAAGACATTCGCCGTCTCTGACAAAACTACTATATCATCGGTAAACAGTAAAGGTTTATTCCTTCTCCATGAATTATGGTTCCTTTTCGAATCTCTTTCTTGTTACCTTCGCTGCTTGCTTAATGCACAGGTTGATTAATGTGACGGATAGGCTGTAACGTTGTCTCACTCCATTTTCGACTATTGCTTATGTTTCGTGTCGTCCTACACTTTTAACTGCACTGTTCTCTTTTTAAACTTAGGCAACGTTTAACTTCATTCATTTAGTCCCGGTTACGTCATAATGCCAAAGGGAGTAGTACAGTTAACTCTGTTATAAGAGTAGAAATTATGTTGCTACCTCCGCAAATCTTGGCAACTTTTCTACATTCATCTGTTTACAAGCTAGACCGTTTTGATGAGAATGTTGAATGATAGGGTCTTCCAGATTTTTTTTTCTTTTTTTTTCTGACGGATTGCTTGTGATTGAACCGAGGGACCAGCAGCAACTGTTCTATGAAATTTTCCTTATGATCCAGTGCTATCTGCAACTGTTAATTTCGTGTTACTGTACAATTTTAGCTGTAACATGACGACCAGTAATGTTTTTCTGCAACTCTCATTATAAGTATTTGGGGAGTATTCTAAACCTGAAGGCAAAAATAGTAAGTGAATTATGTTATTATTTTTCTATGTATCCATTTCGACCGTACGCATTTTCTGTGGCTTTCAAGCTGACTAATTTTGTCTTGCCTATAACCCCATAATTGCTTGTCAACAGCGTAACGATAGGCAGGCCAGCCAGATACTTTTGCTCGGAAAGCCAGGTTATAAATTTGAGTACGCCTAGAGCAGTACATAAGAGACTGGAGTCGTAGTTTCAGTGAAGATTACAAATATCCATACTTTAGAAGCATTACTAGTGAAATATGAATGAGTCGAATGCTCTGTCTTCAGCGGAATAGAAGTTCTATCTGCGTGTCCACTGACGAGCCCTATCCATGATGTATTACCTAACTTGTGGTGTGTCACTAGGCGGCATATTTTCCATTTTGTCGTTTTATAAAGTGACACTTCACGTCCTCGTATACTTTCCACCTCATTTATTTAATGTTGGCACTAATCCCAGTCCAAGACATTGTCAGGAATATGAATCAGAGTCAGAGATAATCAGGTGCGATCTTGCCACGCGTAGTGATGGAATATGTAACACTTGAACATAAGCTGCCTAACACTTCTGTTTCGATGTTTTGTCACAGTGTAATTTACCAGAATCGTTGTAATTTGAAATGTAGGCCCTGTGTAAACTACGTGTGTTGGGAGACGGAATGGCATAACAGCAAGCACAACAAACTGCGTGTCATTACGGAGACTATGAATGTGTGGAAGTCTTCCATGCAAGCCTCTCACAGGGAATCGGGTGTCCTCTGCAGGCTCCGCACTGGCCATACGTGGCTAAGGCATGGTTACCCACACCTCAGTGTCGATATGGCCCCCAAATGACTGTCGTCCACCTCTTACTGGAATGCCCACTTTTAGCCGCTCTGCGGCAGACCTTTAACTTTCCCAGCACCCTGCCTTCGGTGTTGGGCGGCAATGCCTCCACAGCAGCTTTAATTTTATGTTTTATCCGTGAGAGTGGGTTTTATACTTCTATGTAGGTTTTAGCACATGTCCCTCGTCCGTCTGTGTCCTCCACCCTAGTGCTTTTAGGATGGAGGTTTTAATGTGTTGCAGAGTAGCTGGCTTTCCATTTTTATTCAAGTCTTCTCAGTTGACTCCATTTCGGTGACTTCCTTGTCGATGACGATGAAGGTAATACACAGCCCCTTATCGGAGAAAATATCAGTCGAGAATTTAACCCGGCCCCCTCGAATGGCATTCTGCCGCGGTGACCATTCAGCTATTAAGACGGACGTTAGTGTGGTAAACGAGATTCCAAATAGAACTATAACTGTCGTTGTTCATTGAGAAATAAATATAAAATCGTGTTTCTTCTATTTGATGCTGTATTTCCCGTAGTGCTATCTTTCTAATATCATACACAATTCTGCCTTGATTTAGTGAAGAAGTTTACAAGATTAGGTGATATCCTTTTAATCTGCCACGACTTTGATATGATGTCGAAGTATTGTGCATTTAAATAATCCTTCTGTCTTCCTTTCTTCTTCTTCTTCTTCTTCCATTACATCTCCTGCCTTCGTCAGCCCACCCGTGATTACCATTGAGTATAGGGAAAATTTTCGAGGTGTGTGAAAATAGGTGAGCCCTCAAGCTCAGTTACTGCGGCAGCAAAATACGCCTGGTCTGGACCAACTGTACTATCCACAGCAGTGCTTCTCTGGTTCCGCTGCAGCAGATACCTCCGACCAAACAATCGCGTTGTTGTGGGGATCGCTTCACGCGAAATGTATGTTGTTACGTGGTTGTAATCTTCTTTCTACGGAAATACAGTTGTATTTATACCTGTACGTTTATCTTGCTGCTTCGCGGCTCGCAAATAGGTGGAAAGACCAGGTAATGGGGAAACTAATTCACTAATGAACACTATGTAGCGGTGCATTTGACTTGCACTTACAGCGCACACCCTTCGACTTTTTCCATCTCCTGCCAGACAGCCGTTGCATAATCCGGAAAATAAAATGTTAAATACTATTTACTTGTATGTGGGACTGGTAAGAACGACCAGCAGCGGACTACCGATGAAACATCGTATGCATTTACGAGCGTTGCCCAAAAAGTAATGCACCGCATTTTTTTCTTCAACGAATCTTTATTGAACAAACGAGAATTACACACACGAAAGAATAGTGTTTTATCTACAAACCCTATTTTTCTACGTAATCTCAATCCCGTTTAGCCTTCCTCCAGTGCGAAACAAGGGCGTGTGTGCCCTGTCGGTACCAGTCCTTATCCGGGTGGCGCTGTGCGAATCACCTCCTCATCGTCCTCAGAATGTCTTCCACGAATGACATCCTTTAATGGCCCAAACAAATGGAAGTCCTAGGAGGCTCACTGCAACATGTCAGGTGCATCAGCCGTGAATGTTCTCCCCGACCGCTGCAAATCGTGGAGCTCCTCCAAACCGCTTTCTGATAATCTCACCCTCCGTACCCAGCGACTAACTGTACTCCTGTTACAGCGGATGCTCCATAGACCTGAGCAAGCGTTTGTGAATGTTCTCCACAACAGTGAGAAATTAATGACCGCACGTTGCTTGTAACGTACATCACCTACAGACGCCGTTTTGAAGCTGTCCTGCAGCTACGCTATTTGTCGGAAGTGACGGTAACTGGGTGGCGCTCTCACTCAGGAGACTTCAGTTAATACATACGTAACGTTTCGCATTCGTAGCTTCGGCTGAGAAAAAAAAAAAAAAGCGGTCCATTACTTCCTGGGCAACTCTCGTAGTACAATTTATGAAAAAATGGTTGTTGAATACACAGTAAAATACTAGGACCACATTCACAACGCATCGGGTGGAAGCATACGGTAGCTGCGGGGGAAAATATCTTTCTTCAACAAATAGTATAGCCGTGTGATAAATAAATTATGTCGTGTGAGAGCTTACTTTAAAGATTTCAGCGTATAGCCGAGCATTGAACTCATTGAAGGCATTGCTTGGAGTCTGCGGTCGAATATTCTCTGAGTTCATTCCAGACCTCGAATATTCTGATTTCATTCCAGATATTAATTCGAGAAATGTAGTGCACTATTCAAACAGCCATCTACTATTTTCATGTCTCGTTTGCTGTTGTGTAACCTGTACTGCGTGCTAGAGCTGGTCACCAGATCCGGGCAATTGAAGATTAACGCGGAGTTACTGTGTAGAGCTCTCCGTTCGGGTATCTCCTGTAAGACTGTTTTTCCGTGAAAGCCGACGACCATGTTGGAGGCCGGCCGGAGTGAACGGAGCGGACGTTAATATGACCGGAACAGAGACGGCCAATGGACGCGGAGTTAACGAATAGAGCGCCCCGAACGGCTGTCAGTGAAAATAGGCGTAAATGGTGGCGCTCATTTGACGTAAACGTGCGAATGTACTTTCACATCGTGTGTTGCGGTACGTTCCACATGTCACATAGAACAGCAATTTATTTGGAACACGATTCCATTTGATACCGGCTGTGGAGCAGAAGCAAAGTAAATGCATGGAGGAATACATCAATGCGGCAGCAGCGGACTTCATACTGATTCAGGAGGTACCGTCCTTGAATTTAGGTAGCATAATATCCTATGCAATCTTACAGAATACAAGCACCGCTGTCATCGTGAAAAGAGGCATTAAAACCAAAGTCATTAAAATATTAGAAGCAGGTCGGGGCGTCCGGTGTACCGGAGGAAATACGAGAATTATCTTTGTTCCGTCAGGCATTAAAAATAGGTAAAACCGAAAATTGTTTTATATGTTGTATAAAAACGAAATTTTTAGTGTAATGGGATCCACGTCCGGAGGGCTACATATGGAATTCTATTAAACGTATTGGATCATAGTGAAACTGCCTCTCATGGAAATGTTTCAGAAAGCAATGTGGACTGTTCCTAACATTTTGTTTAAAAAAAAGGTCCGTTTCTCGCTATATCATAAGAGATTATCCGCCTTTGTGTTGCTATGGCACACAAAAAATAAACGTACAACAAAGAAGTTACGTGCCCAGATGGGGATGAAGAAAAGAAATGAGGTTTCACGGTTTCAGAGACAATGTGATTACAAAGTCAAGTCAAATTTATGAAGAATTTCGCAAGATGGCCCACTTTTATCGGTGTAAGTTGCACCCTCCCTCTCCTTGGATGCACACACTGATTCGGTTGGGATGGGCTTCGTAAAACCATTGTATCCTACCTGAGGCAAGCTTGGCCAAAACTGTTGTGTAACTAGACCCTGTATACTGGCTCTGGGACGCAGTTGACATCCGAGCTGGTCGCACACATGATTTATCGGGGACGGCACAGAATGGTGCAGGCAGCCTGACTTGTTCTCGGGTGGCAGGTGCAGATGTGAAGGGGTTACGATGTGCTTGGTTGCACAATACGGTGAACCTGCCTTGCGGTGGTCAGATTTGGTCCATCGTAACCATGACGAAGAGTATGCCTGCTTTCATGTTCCAGTAGAAGCCAATGTCAGGCCAGTGCCACATCCGAATGTCTCAAAATGTGGATGTTGCACTATTCGATATTCCGAACAGCCGGCCAGCTGGAGACCCGGAGCGAGGACCCTTTCAAACTCCGTCAGGTGCTGATAACGCCCTCTCTCATGAGTACGTATACTTTACAGTGATCACTCAGCATCTGACGCGGTTCACATCCCTTATATAACCTTACCAGGCTTGGTAACAACACTAACCACGCACAACATTACTGTACTCCGGTGACCGTTCTGTCACAAGGATTGCAACTATAAATCGTTTGATACCCGCCAACTATGTGTAAGAGTACGAAGTTACATGGATATGCGACCATGTGTCTGGATGTTTCACTTTTTTTGTCAGGCAGTGTATTTTCACAGGTCATGTGGCGTCAATGACACATGAGTACGATTAGCGGTAAACAGAAAATGACCTGGATTAGTTTCACTGTTGTGGCGCCTGTTAGTGTCATTCATCCTGCAGATAATACATAAGTCGGATCCATTTCCATTGGCTTGACAACACTGTTCACTGCAGCAGGAACCTATCGCCGAGCTTGTGTTTAACTTTTAATGCTTAAACTTCTAATGAATGTGTGGCTGTACTGTATACACGTCGGTGCGGAAACTTCCTGTTGGATTTATTGGGAGAGTTAACATGATTCGAGCAGTAATCCGAGCAACCGCCAGTGCCACTTCAATTTACCCGTTTGATTCCTATTCTTCCTGCTCCTCTGTTTGAAGCAGTACAGTTATAGAAGGACGGGAAGGATAAGAAACACTGCACGCACATGCGCTGTGGTAGTGGGCAGCCAGCTTTTATCTTGTAGTGTGCTGTTTGTTTACCGCTGCTTCCGTCGAGCTCGCAGCCCAGTGCACAGACGCCATTTCTCAAGCGCCGAGATCGTATTTCCGTGTTCCCAATCCAGGACATAAGCTGAGATTCAGCAACGTGAAAGAAAAGCAACAACAGCCACCGATTTGATTTCTTATCGTTGTCAGTTCCTTCCCCGCGTCCAAGTCAGCAACCTACTTTGCAGCCATAATAATTCCATGTGGCTAACTGGAAGAGTGCGGCTCTATAAATGCGACGCCATTCGACTCGACGTGAGAGTCCCTAAACTATCCCGGTTGTATGCTCATTAAAACAGACGTTCTTTCAATTCCCATGTATTATTAGCACGTACGAATTTTTCATGAAATTAAATGGTATTTCTATGATTAGGTCTTTTATGTCTTAATTGAACACCATACCTATATTAAATATATGAAAAATGCAATACATTCTCGTACAACCCTCATACCCAAGTTATTTCTTCAGAAAAGTATATTTCCACCACAATTGGTATTTGTAAACATGTATTCAGCAAATTAGAATTTTGTAAAAGTGTCTGTCGAGAGGTACAGCAGTGGTTGTAAGTCTGTAAGTGACGGTAGATCTGAAGATGACTCCTAGCCACTGATATTGGCAATCATCTGTTCGCCATCGTAAATTTGACTGTAACAAATAATCGGCTATAAATAACAGCTTGTTATTACGGTCTTCTTTTGCAGTTTTGCCATCAAAGTATTTTGTGATAACTTGCGAAATATTCCATCACGAATATATTTACCAGAGTTTTCAAACATTTTGTCAGTAATTGGGAATACTATGTTTTAGTAATTTAATGATGAATACTCTTCCGTGATACCCGGTAAATTTTTAAAATTAACTTACGTGAGATATTTAATCCTTGGTACATTACTCTTAATTTATTTTGAGCTATCGTGACTATCCGGCGTTGCCCGGATATGTATTCCTTCCAGTCTTACATTAGTCTATCACCTCCTTCCTCCCCTCTCTCTGCCCATCTATACCACCGCCTCTTTTGTCCATCTCCTTCCCCCCCCCCCCCCCACTATCTGTCCATCCTCTCCTACCCCCCTACCCCAAATCAATCTGCTCGCCTTCTCTTCTGTCCATCTGCTCCTCACCCCTCTGTCCAGCTCCTCCTTCCGCCTTGTAATTCCATCTCCGCCTCCCTGTCTCTTTGTTAATCTCCTCCTCCCACTCCCTCTGTCCATCTCTTCCTCCCTCCCTGTATTTCTCCATCTCCTCCCCTCTCTCTATTTCCTCCTCTCCCTCTGTGTGTTCGTCACTTCCTCCCCCATCTCTCTGCCTATCTCTTTCTCCTATTGCTCCTGTCCATTTCTTCCTCTTTCCTTTCTCTTTTCACCTCCTCCTCACCTGTCTCCTTCTCTATTTCTCCCTCCGCTATCTCTGTCCACCTCCTCATCTTCCTATCCGTGTCTGTCTCCTTCTCCCTCGCTGTCTATCCATGTCATCGTTTTCCCGTCACTCTCCGTGTTAACACACTCATCGCAATAGGAGGCTTGTGGTTCTTACCCCTACATTATTTCTTGCCAGATAGTAACTAATATGTGCACCAAGCTGATTGAAATTGTTCCAGGGGTTTCGGATGAGCTTTTTACCTGTGGCTTTGCTCGCACACGCACATGTCAAATATTTTTCACACATATTTAAAACATTTCACATATTTAAAACATTTCACCTGTACGTCTAGCGAATTTCGCCGTACAGTCTCTCTTTGACGCAGCTCAATATTTATGACGTCGTATCCCCCGAACAAAGTGCTTTTTTAAATCAGTATTCGACTGGTCCCAAGCATCCCGTCACAAATTCCTCTTCTGTGCCAACCTTTTCATCTCAGAGAAGCATTTGATACCTACATTCTCAATTATTTGCTGGGTGTATTCCAGTGTCTGTGTTCCTCTACAGTTTTTTGCTGTCTGCATCTAACAGCTCTGTCTAGTACCATCTTCCTAACGTCTCAACGGATGTCCTGCCCTCCCGTCCATTCTTCGTGTCAGTGTTATCCTCACCGATTCTGCAGAGTACCTCCTCATTCCTTACTATATGAGTCCACCTAATGTTCGACATTTGGACATCGAAATGAATGAATGGTAACGGGTGAAAATTTGTGTCGGACCGAAACTCTAACCCGTATCTCCCGCGTAACGCGATCGGTCGCTTTGAACGTCTTAGCCATCGGTGCACGCTTCCCATCCGATTCAGAACACCAGCATGTTACACACTACTAGCGTACCCATGAACCCCGTACTCGCCATTTCGGATTCCAGCAATAGATCGGACTCTGTGCATCTGCAGTGAAAGAACGGATCTTCGGTCGTCACATCGTATTGATATACACAAATGCGGAAAATGTTCTTGTGAAATCTCCGGAGGACCAGACACCACATATATTTATATATCGGATGTAATAATTGGTGAATGTGGAGCAGTAACCATTTTACCTTGTTGGAATGAATTTTAAAAGAAGCATTCTAGTTTTTGTAAAACTATTACTACTGGCGTACTGTGTGCGGCAATGCTTAGTAAATGGAGAAAGTTATTAAAGCGTTTTTAAAACGGTTTCTATTCAGTGAAACAGTGGTGGTTGCCGCGCGGTTTGAGTCGCGATGACACGGACTGCACAGCCCCTTCCGCCGGAGGTTCGAGTCCTCCCGAGGGGCGTATGTGTGTGTGTGTGTGTGTGTGTGTGTGTGTGTGTGTGTGTGTGTGTGTGTGTGTTGTTCCTAGCATAAGTTAGTTTAAGTAGTGTGTAAGTCTAGGGACCGATGACCTCAGCGTTTTGGTCCCTTAGAAATTCACACAAATTTGAACATTGAGTGCTGGCTGATAGGAGTTCAAGACGTAACACATCCACTTGTGTTTGTGGACCTGTCCTATCCAGGCCTGCGGCTGACTCTGTACTGGTAATATAGATTTAACAAGTACTGTTTTTCAATTTATCGATACTTTTTTTTTTACTTAGATAAAAAGTAAAAGTATGGGAATTTTTGTGTTAGGGCAAATTTCGTGATTTCTTCTACCTACAGAGGCAATGAAGATTTTTGTTTTAGGTATGTCAGTTAGCCCAAAATACTGAGATTTTGAAACAAGGTATGCGACGACACAGATTACGATATTTTCTGCGTGCACGATACGGCTCGGACGAGCATCTTGACCCTCGTTTTTAGATATTTACCGACTATTTTGCGAGGAAGGTACTTTTTTAGGTGTGTCGAAATTCAGTCCCCTATAACGTAAAAATATCGGTGATGGTGATAACTGATAGTAACTATATTTAGGCCTTGTACTGCAAATATGCGAAAACCATGCGTTTTAAGTTGAAAAGTATATGGAATATTTAGCATGTACATCTTAAAATAGAAACTAGAGATTACTATGCAAAGTCCTTTCGTGATAATATATTCTCATTTGTTATAACTCACTCTGAGTATAAATAGTAGGACACACAGCAGACAACGTAAACAGAAATATGAAAGCTCACTCGCCCAACAAAAATGTTACCGCTTCATCATTTTATCAGTCGAGTTACTCTTGATGACGCGTTGCTGTTCAGGTAGGGGCGCTATTTATAAAAAGAGACTCTTTAATCCTCAGCAAAATTTGCAGTAACTTTATTACACAATTGGAAAACTGGTACGTTTTGCTTACTGAAAAATACAAATATCGAGCGTCCGTTAAGCTGTTCCTTCTGCGGTATGATCAGAAACACTATTTCATGTCCCGTCGACTGTTCGGAAAGACTACTCGTAGTCTGTCGGAATCTCGGAACTGGTCATATTGAGTGGAAAAGACTATTATGCATTTACGACTCGAAATCGATGTTCCAATACAGCTTTTTGTTCCGCTCTGTAGAATGAGCGTATTGTTTTCGCGTTACGCGCAGCTACCTAGTGATTGGAACTGTCTTTGTTGGTTACTCGTGTTGAATACTCCCAAATGCCGGAGTTCGTTTAGCCAGTTCACAGACATCGATGGTTAATCTCGTGGAAGTGGTTCACCAATTACTCGACGTTCAGGCTGTTGGGTAGATCTGACAGGAATCACGAAAAATGACGTAAGTGCTTATAAAACAGTCATTGAGTCTGGCGGACATCTAGATGCGCATTATACAGTTAATCATGTTCATAGGTAACTGTTTATTTATATATAAGAAAATTTAGAAGCTATTTCACATATCTTTGTAATATCCTCAGAGAACACCGAGTTTTAGAAGAAAATAATTACCTCAAACTTATCCAGTGTGAACCGTATTTTGCGACCACAACTGCTGAGGTGTGTGCTGGTGCATTGTCGTGATGAAAAGGGCTTTTTTTTACAGTCCAATCGCCGGCGTTTTTCTTGCAGCTCGGTTTTCAAACGGTCCAATAACGATGAATGATATGCACCTGTAATAATTTCACCCTTTTCCAGATAGTCGATGAGGATTATCCCTTGCGAATCCCAAGAGACAGTCGCCATAACCTTTCCGGCCGAAGGAATGGTCTTCGCCGTTTTCGGTGCAGATTCTGCCTTGTAACCCATTGTTTAGATTACTGTTTGGTCTCAGGAGTATAATAATATATCCACGTTTCATCCACAGTGACGAAACAACGCTTAAAATCCTGAGGATCCTTCCTGAACAGCTGCAAACCATCCTTCCAACACTTATTCCGTTTTTGGTAAAGCGTGAGCAATCGCGGAACCCATCTTTCGGATAGCTTTCTCATGTCCAAACGTTTATGCAGAATATTATGTACCTGTTCTTTCGAGATGCCCACAGCACTAGCAATCTCACGCACCTTAACTCTTCTGTTATATCATGGATTTTATCAATGATTTCCGGAGTCGTAATCTCCACAGGGCGTCCAGAACGTTCAGCAGCACTTGTGCCCATATGGCCACATCGAAAATTTTGAAACCCCTTATAAACTGCTCTAATCGAAGGTGTAGAGTCACCGTAATGTTTATCAAGCTTCTCTTTAGTCTCCTGATGCGTTTTGCCTTTCATAAAGTAATGTTTAATCACCACACGAAATTCTTTTTCGTCCATTTTCTGACAATCACGCGACTTCCTTGATTCATAAGAATGCCGAACACAAAGAAATAGACCAATATGGCTGAAAGTGGCTTGCGTTCTTTCCAAAGATGCTACTAACTAAACATGACCTCGATACGCGCCGGTGGTGTGCCATCTCTCGGACTTTGCACGGACTTTTCAAACGCCTCTCACATTTCAGGAGATACCTATCGCGATCGTGACACATTGTTTATTGCGATAAAGTCTAATAATTGGTCGGTAAAGTTCATGGAAATTCGAAGCGTCTATTTTGAGTATGTTGAACGAGATTGCTGCGGGATATAATCATAACAGGAAAGAATAGAAAACACGGTAGTTTGATCAGTTTGTCAACATCCTTCGTATATTTACTGGTGTTGCATAAAACTGAAGATCAATCGTTTCGTCTGCACCATTTGTTCAGACGTATTGTTCCTTGCAGACGTACTGCGGAGATCTTATTCATGCCTAGAACACGACACGTATTCATAGTGGGCTGTTCTTGCGTAATGGCCTAGTAAATAACCCAATATTCCAGGCAATTGAGCCGAAGTTGACGTGAGAATGGCTGTCGTAAACAGCATTCACTACTACATTGAAGCATTTTACAGCATTCGTTCGTCTTTCGTCCGTTTTATTTCTTGTTCCTTGCAGCCGTTTGCATAAGCAGAATAGTTTGCTGTCGTTCGAATGCATTTAAGGCAGCTCTGCTATGCTTCGTAGTGCAGTGTTTGCATGGACTGGCGAGGTAAAATGATCGTGACCGATGTCTACATGTAATACCCAGGGGCTACACATGGATGCTGTGTTGCGAAATTGTGTATGTTCGTGTTACAGCGATGTGGTAGGACTTTTCAGTCCTTCGCTACTCGCTGTGAATCGAGTGCCGATTTTTTAAAATATCAAATGCTCACATTCTCTTTATCTACAACTAAGGACTAGAGTATAGGATCTTCAGGAGAATGGTCTGGTGTTCTTCCTCTGCATTTCACCAGAAAGCGTTATTTTGATAAATTGACACAGAGCAGTGTAATAATGTGACAGATGAGATCTTATCATAAACGTGTATCACGTTGCCTGAAACAGAAAAATAAGGTATTTGTTGGACTAGCATACTATTTTCGCCAGTTATTTCATCGAAATTTAATATTGGATTGCTTAAATATGGCCGAGAAACGTGTTTATGTTCCGTATCTGTATGAAGGTTTAATATTAGCATTTTACAACATTTCCTGCTTTTGTCCGTGACGTTGATTGGTCTCGACCACAGTACTGACAAGTTTATTCTTCTAAACAGCTGAACCTCCTTATTCGGTAAGCAATGCATGCTTACCGCAGTGTCACATAATCAGAGGCTTCTTCGGTTGACTGCAAGACCGCTGAAGGAAACTCCATGTAATAAAAAGAGACCGCCATGCGTTCTGAATTATTTACTGCTGCTTCGTTGTCGCTGGTGTGCAGTTGACTCCATAGTATAATGGGCATAAATTGCAATAAAGAAAGGGTAAGTGAACAGCATAGTAACAAACGCCTACTTTCACAGACTTCTCGACAAAGCTTACTATTTTACTGCTTAGCTGGAATGTGTCGCGTGCGCGGTTTCCTTTGGTCTGATGTCATGATTCTGTGCTGCTGTCTTTGAGAACTGTGCCTTCCGGAGACGACAGTTCGGTCGTCTAGAGTGCGAAAGGAAGCCCTAGAGAATGCTTCCTTAGCGTTATAGCAAGTGTCTTCTCAGCGCTTCATGTGATAGCTTGTACTTTTGCGTGTCAACACGCCCTCCCCCGCGCGGCACGTGGCGTGCAGTAACGCGATACACGCAGCTATTCTCAGCTGACTGCCAGCCTTTTGTTTCACACGGATGCTCAGAAATACCTACACTAGCCGCCGCCGGCGTGTGGCGCCCTCGAGCTTTGTGATTGCGACATAGTTTTCAAATAGCGTCTTTTGTACACGTGGAGGTTGAACACGCTTCTGAAAAAGTATGATTTCGTGATCCGAGAGGATCGTACTTGGTGGCCAAAATGAAAATGATACTAATGATACTCACTTTTGTGAGAACGCAGTGTTAGAAACAAGGGAATCATTTAACGGCCACAGCTACTACTAGGCGGCATACACCTTCTCGTGTTTCTTAATATGGATAACTTATTTCGTTTCAGGTAGTTATATTTTTGGCACCGTGTATTTACATATTGGCGGGGATAATGAGATACAGTCAAACAAAATGTTCATAATGTCTTTTCTCTCCATGTAACACACATTTGACGTGGAGGATGCAATATGAATGATGCAACATACTTTTGTTTCCCGTAGTTCAACGACATAAATCTTTCTGCAGAAAGATATGCTATTGGACGTTAAAGATTATAAAAAAACATTATTCAGTAATGTTTTTTGTAAACTTTCCAATGGGACTGTAGGGATTTTTGAATAGCTTTCTGTATGGAATTAATTTTGTTGCAGTACAACGGATACTGAAAGTGTCCGCTTTTACTTATTAGTAGGAACCACCACCTGCGCATTTCTTGGACTGTGAGACCATAAAGGAACTATAAATTTGTATTTAAAACATCGGTTATAAAGTTTTAGGGTATTCATAGTGCGTCAGAAAGTTGATGAAATATCGTTACCAGAAAGTTTCTATCAAGTTTTAGACGTACGAAAGTGAGCGCTAGAAAAAAAGAACTAAATTCAGCAAAACATAGCACTTGTTTCCATTCGGAATGTCTGAAAGAGACTATTAAAAACATTGCCTTCAACTGTCGCTATAACATGAATGACAGTAAAAATCAGTTTTGCTCTCCGTTGGCTATAATCGTTCCAGAGTGGGTTTACAGCCCTAGTGATGTGTGTTAAAATCTAGAGCGAAACTGATGCTGACACGGACTTGGTGCGGCTCGTATATCTTTTACAGTTTTCAATGCCTTGCAGCTCCTGTTACTTTGATATAATCTGCTGTAGACGAAGCATTGTTAATTGGAAGAATACCTGTCGCAGGGTTTTTTCACTAGCATTCCGAAAGAGTTATGTATCTACTGCAGTTCACAGGGAGCAAGCCACCACTTTTACCGTATATCTCTCTATCTCACACTGCCGAATAGCATGTGGGAAAAATGAACAACTAAATCCTTACAATCGAGTTCTGATTTTTCTTATTGCTGTGTAAATGAGAAGCAACAAAATATTTAGGCTTTCGGAGAAGAAAGTCGTTGTTACAAATTTTGTGAAAATGATTGCTGTGCAGTAACAATCGCTATGTTCTAATTACCATGCCAACATTCTTATCATATGGATAACACTCTCTCGCTTATTTCATGATACCAAAAAATGATTCCTTCGGGATTGCAGTCATATGTGTGCGCAGCAGTATTACTCTTAGAAGAGAGAGGACATGCGTAATGTAAGAAGTTTCTTTACTTTATTTGTCGCAGCTTTTAAGTGTTGTAATAACACTCTCTCCGATCTGACTTTTCTGTATTTTCGCTCCAATTAAAATTGTTTATAACGATTCCGAGGTATTTGGAACTTGTTGTTTGCTATGAGTAGGATGTCCTTAGAATTCTGAGACTGACGGCGGAAAAAAAATTTTTCGTATTTTTCTGAAACCTAATGATTTTCTGCCGCCTCATTAAGTCCTTTTCACTGAGACAGTAGTAGACTGTTTCGAATCGTAGGACTCTATACTCATGTAATTATAAATTTTACTCTGTAACACATCCACGTTATGTAAGATCGTATGGGACCAAACTGCTGAGGTCATCGGCCCCACATCCATGTAATTAACATTATTAATTCCATCTGCAACATAGGACCTGAACAGGATACAGCTTGAATGTCGGGCTTGCTAGAACGGTTAATAAGCTATGTTTTGATGCGTTGCCCACAACACAGGGCGTTGCTGTTTTGTGACAAGTCTTCAGCTTTCACCAAGAAGCGGATTAACTAACACCCCTGTACTACTTTTGAGGTTAAAGTTTTATGTGGATTACTGATGGACCCTTATGAATACCAACGAGATTGCATCATTATAGATGCTAATGAGAAGGGCTAGATAACTGCTCTTTGTAAGAACTGGCTTATCTTAATGTGCTGCCAACATTACTGAATCCTCGACCCGCCTGACCCTTTTTCCCTAGTTCTTTCCTTCTTTTACCATCTCATGCGAAAGAGATTAACCCACAGACCGTGTTATACTGCGAAATCATGTTGAATAATAAACTCCCGGCAACTAAAGTGTGCTCTATGTATAAAATCTGAAGATGACAGAACATGTATGTCAGAAGGTAGTTAATATTATGCTGAGTATCAAGCTTTCTTGAAGTTCAATTCATGTACATTGCGTGTGAAAAATGATTACTTATACGATTGTTTGCTAGATTTTATTAACCTGCATTTTATTTTCACGATCGCTACACGATCTATTCGTAGGATACCTGTCAATTGCGATTTTTCAACATTACTTTTACGTGCTTGTGGCAATGAAACAAGTGGGGAAATGAGAAAGAAACGAAGAGGGAATATAGAAGTTTAACGTCTAGCCGACGACGAAGTCATTGAAGGTTGAAGAGTGGGGAAAGAAATTGGCAATCGTTTACAAAGAAATTGAGCCATCGTCTGTTTTTTAGTGTTTACGGTGAACCAGGAACCTTAATCTTGTTTGTGACCATTTGCGTCACCTCCCTTTGTATACTCTCCTCGTTCCTCGTTAGTCTGCCCTCGCATCGACTTCACAGACTTGAGCAGTGTTAAGTATAGACTGTACAAGTATCCTGTTAGGAATGTCTTTCGCAGACAATTTCGGTATTGTACCAATAAATCGAATGCTGCCATCTAAGATTTCAGTTAGTACTATCCGCAGAGTTACTTAATGTGTAACATGAAGCACAAGAGGTATTACAGACGTAGTCTAGCTGAATCTCCAACCAGGAGGCCGTGCTGCACTCTGCCTGTCAGGACATTTTCATTTCAAAGACAATCAGATAGCACTTTCAAATGCGTGGAACTGAATTGACAGATTTTGGGAAGTACATTAATGCCGAATCTCCTGTCTTCTCCAACCGTGACGAAGTATTTTGGCGAGTTGGATTTCTCGTGAAAGGCGTTTTCGGAATCTGTTTTCATGGATAAGTTCATTTTATTGCAGAAAGGTTCCTATGGGTGAACTCCGAGAATGTTTTACAATTTCGCAACAAATAGGCACAGGGCGCGGTAGCACAGTGGTTAAGGAGAAGTGAGGGTTGCGTCCTCCGTTTGGTCATCAGTGTTCAGATCTCCCCAGGTTTCCCTAAATTGGGTAAGGACAATAGCAAGATTGTCGCCAAAGAGACGCTAAACCCTAAACTTCCTACGTTCTTGCAAATAAATGAATATTAAATCACTAGAGTTCTTCGGAGCGATTTTGCAGCCTATTTTATGGATGTATGTTGATCTTTTCCCAATTCCAGGCTGGCCAAGGAATCACGAATAAATTATCTTCAAGAGTGGAGTTGCTTCCTCATATTTTCTGTATAGAAACTGACGGGATTTCGTCGGTTCTTGGCACTGATGAGTGATTTCACCTACCTTTCAAATGTACAAGCACCGATTACCATGTCCCATATCAGTGCAGTTGCACTGCTGTTGCATAGGGGCTGTGTCCCCCCCCCCCCCCCCCCCTCCTATGCTTTTAGTGAAAGTAAAATCAACTGGAAGTAGTTAACCTTACTTTATACGTTGAATATTGTGGGAAAAAAGGTATTTTTCGCTGTTATTTAACATTTTCATTTGAAAGATTAGAAAATCGCTTGAGTCAAAACAACACTGATGTTTCTACATTTGTATTTAATAATATTTATTTCTAGATCAGTGAGTAAAAACCTGTTTCCAGAGCCACCTTGGCCGGCCGGTTGAGACGTACTACATGAATCTCTTGAAACAGTTCATCTGTCATGTAGCGGTGGAAGAGCGCAATAAAATGTACGTGGGAAAATGATAGTTGACGTATGCACGTCACGGGAAACGTTACACGATCATCACCAAACTTTGGACATGAAGAAAGTTCATTGTGTACTTGCTAAATATCACGTTTATTGATTTTATGATCAAAGAGGACAGCGAGGGAATGTTTCAACCCAGTGTTAAGGCTCATCGCTCTGCATATTTTCGGTAGACTGATGACTTTAAACAATAATCAGAACTATTTTGACGGGGGTACACAAAAGTGGGCGGCTATAGTTTTTTGGGTTGAAAGATGGCCGTGTCAGCGTTTTAGGCTTTCCACGATGGTATCACGATGGATCACTCGGGCAAATGTAGAACCATAATTCATTATTATTGTGTCTATTAAATGGATTGTTTGAACAAGGGTTCATTGTACAGTGACCAAGAATGAGACAAATGAAAATACAGGGCAGTTGTAATTACACTACGTGATAGGGCCCCCATGAAAATAGTTTCTACATGAGAGGGTAACATTTGTTAATTGCGTACCATTTGTACGTTCCAGGTTACAAACATTGCTCATTGTATTTACGACGTACACATATACGACAGCCTGGAACCGTACTATAGATACCATTTCACAATTGTTCGCAGCACTTTTCGAACCGTAGACTGTCGTGAAGCAGCTCGTGCACTGCTTAAAGATGGCACATTGCGTCCAGCGTTCTCAGCCATGGCAAGAGTAACTTCTTCAACAACTTATGACGCAGTTGGCCGTCGGCCTCTCCCAGGAGTAGTTTTCAGATCCCCAGTTATTGCGATCCTCCGAATCATGGTCTTCAACCTCGGTCCGCTATTGCTGTTGTGTAGGTAAATCAGCTTTACGAGTGAAGCCCTGCTCACCTTGTCCAGAGCCATGTTGACTCTCCGCGACTGTAATGCACATTCATGCTTTTGTTTTAGCCCTACGTCACCCTGCCAGTACCGGCCCATAAGTGGTGACTCGAAACCTGTTAACGCAAATCCTGCAGCGCACAGTCTGGACATCATTCCTGTGAAGTTGGGTACCCGTACGGTTACTAGCTTTCCGTCTGCACCACCTCAAGTAGCAAAAGTTTAATTATAACCACCATGTACTTACACGAGCTTAACTCTTCAATGATCACTGTAGCAGTCATGCTAGGAAATGCGTCCGTTGGGATTAAGATTAGTACTTTTATTTTGATCGTCTGATTCAGCCCCAGGTGATTTATTCCTACTCTGCTTCTTGGAAATTTGATTTGGTGCTAATCAGTGATCTCCTTTATAGCGAAGTATTAGCGATAGTTTGACCAGATCTGTTTATCGGCTAAGTCGTAAACATTAAATTTCGCTGGGTCGAACATGCGAGTGGTAGTCATGAAGTTTTAATTATCACCTTGAAAAAAATAAAGTTGCGTATTCAATTTTTTTGTTTTGTTTTCAGGGACGCATTGAAAACCGAGCATCACATAAATTAGCGCGTCGCTAGAAAAGCAAAAACGAAATGTCAGAGCCTATTGATAAAATTTTTGACAGCAGCGGAAATGTTGCAATGTTTCAACGTAATCCAGATAACTGCTTCAGCCATCTGCATTGCCCTGACATACCTGCAGCGTATCCACTGCTGCTGAAACGAATTACCTCGTGGAACAGCACTTTATCAGTGGGCTGTGCCACTTTGGTTGAGCTTCTCTAGAAGCGTGCTACGCTATTGTGGCGCAGGGATTTCAGTGTGTACCAGTACTTCCGTCATACACATGCAAACAAATAGTACGCTTTATTTTTGGAGATGATAATACTTCGACTTCCCACGTAATATGTTGAAGTACAAAGTGTTTCAAAAAGGAATTTCCTGATTTCTAAACTCCGTAGTTATTCATAAAAGCCGCACGTGATTAGCCGAGCGGTCTAGGCGCTACAGTCAAGGACTGTGCGGCTGGTCCCGGCGGAGGTTCGGGGCCTCCCTCGGGCATGGGTGTGTGTGTGTGTGTGTGTGTGTGTGTGTGTGTGTGTGTGTGTGTGTGTGTTTGTCCTTGAGATAATTTAGGTTAAGTAGTGTGTAAGCTTAGGGACTGATGACCTTAGAAGTTAAGTCCCATAAGATTTCACATACATTCTTCTTCTTCTATTCATAAAGACATACCACATAAATGGGATCAATTGCAAAATCCTCCCAAAATCTTTGTTTTAGCTGTGCACTTAAGAATGCTCTGTACACCCACCAGCAACAGTACGAACAACGTATAGACGATAGCTAAATTCGTATCTGCTTTTACTGTTCTTGTCGCGAAGTAAAGGGGCTCTGTTCTCGTCACGAGGCAAATGAAAAATGAACACACTTTGCTTCACATGTGCCCCCAAGAAAAATGTTGCAGAATAGGTTTTTTCCACAACTACAAGAGGATTGCGATGTTTCATTTTCGAACAGGATGGAGCGCCACCACACTGGCATAACAACGTACGTCGGTTTCTCAGTGACACTCTGCCTCAATGCTGGAAAAGGCGCACAGGACCTCCAGACACTGCCCTGCATTCTTGGTCTCCAAGGTCGCCAGCCATGACCCCCATGCGATTTTTTCTTGTGGGGTTATTTGATGGAAAATGTACTCATTTCCTTTTTACCTCGTGTAAATCAGGTAATTCTTTTTTAAACATCCTTTTTTATAGTTGACGATGGAGAATTTTTTTTTTTGTGGCAATCGCTAAGTACCTTCCTAAAAAATGTGGCTTGTAAGGCCACAACAGCAGATGTTATTTAGAGGTGGGCTAGAATTTGACGCTATTCCAAACATTCGTCACCACACCTGTAGGGCTAACGTTGGTGGTAGGAGCGCGAGGCGCGGGAATGACCTTGCTCGCTGCGCAGAGAGACGTAGCGTGGGCATTCTTATTTTTCTGTCCGCGTGCGGGAGGGCGCATTCCGCACGTGCCGGGGCGACAGGAGAGTGAGTGCACGCGGGTCGCGGCGTCTGGGCGCCGGCCGTCAGCGTCGGCAGGGGAAATCTCGCGAGAGGCGACGCTGAGGGCAGAGCGCGGCGGCAGCAAGCCGAGCGTGCGCCGCGCGCAGGAAAGGCACGTGGCCGGCGCGCGTCTACCTTCATATTGCACTGGTTAATCTCTGTGCGTTCCAGTGGGAACCTCCGCAGACGCTACTATGTCCCTTTTTTCCGCTCTGTTCGTGTATGTAGGGACGGGAAAATCCTTGTGCACAGTTGCAGAAAGTGTCGGAATGCACATCGCGTCCGAATAGTCATCAGTTAATGCTGCCTTCATCGAACGTGGGACGTTCCTTCCGTCTGACTTCGGAGCCTCCGAGGCGTAGCGTGGAGCCGCACTAGCAGCCGCTGCTGGACTGCACACTTAAGGTGCACGAAAAATATTACGCGACGTATCGCTTCACAAACGTGCTTGGAGACGTTTTTGGCTTATCCAGATTGGTCCCCGCCACTATTGTACTATTAAGTCGGCTATCGAGGGGACGCTGCGGACTGGCCCTCTTCGATTTTCTCTACTTAACAGAATTTGAAAGTCCGTGCCCGGACGTATATTCCCTAAAGCAGTGCAACGAAATTCCGTAGTAAAATTAGAAAAAGTCGCTTTTGAATATGAGAACCAATGTTAACTGCAAAACATTTCGTGGATGATAACGTAGTTGCAAGTAGCTGAAAGCGTAGCGTATAATTCTAGTAATCGTGAAGTGATTGGTTCGAATCTCGTTGGTAGAAAATGTTTTTGCTTGTATTTAAATTCCATATCGATTAAAAACGAAAATGTTAGATAACAGATACTGAATCACATTTATTAAATAAAAGAATTTTATGGTTTTAATTATGAATGGCATTAAAATGCTAGTATTCGCAGTACAATAAAATTTCACACAAAAATGCGAAAGATCCAACAAAGTAAAATACTTCTTATTCTACATTATCATTGATGTGTACAACCTTTCCATTTCACAATAAGTCATTACATTTCCCCTTGATAGACAAGTTTTAATTTATTTTAATGCGATTAGCAATTAAAAATAAAAATTTTATTTTTATTAAAAATTGATTCGAACCAAACTACCAGACCATTAATAGAAAGTCCCACACACTATATACTCAAGTACTAGCAACTAACTACGTTATCCACTATGAAATGTTTTGCAGTTAACACCGGTCATCTTCAGATTTTCAGAGGCAGTTCTTTCGAGTAAATCACTTACCTTGAAGTCCTTTAGGTTCGCAGAACATCGATGAGGGCCAGTCCGTAAGGCCATCTTCTAAATAGGTCATCCACCTCGCTCCAACTCGTCACAGGGTGTTATTCCAAATATCTATATTATCTGTCAGCGTTACTCGGCGCGATTGATTAATGATGTGCTTCTTTGTGTTCAACCGAGTTATTGTTCCCATTTTATGCGCAGAATTGCGATAGTCGACCCAGTCGTCGTCTTCTGGTGCTGTGACTTGCACTGCTGTGTGCACTGACTGTCTGGACTTCAACCAGACTGTTTGGAAGTCTGATTGAAGTCCAGGCAACGAGTATATGCAATAACCTAATTCACAGCGGCTAAGTACACGGAAGTGAACTGTCTGATTTCTCTCTCTGGAAGATCACTAATTCCGACCACTTGACGGAATATGAACACTGCTAACAGTTAACACACCGTCTCCTAATCGGTTTTGGCATATTCTGCCGATGATCTCCACAGAGTTGAAGTCAGCAGGTAATCAGTCTCACAAAAAGACCACAGTCCGTTTCCATGGAAAAACTGTGATTTTAATTAAATCTCAGATCCCCCCCCCCCCCCCCCCCACCCTTGAACACCACCTTCCTCTAGCTAACGCATCCGCAATCTGATACAAGGCGCTTTGCCTACCATGTGCACGCACTCTCACAAAACCGAAACACTGCTCTATATCAGAGATTCCACCTATTTTTCTTACTTTCCTCAGCTCTCCTCATAATTGACACAAAAATGGCCCTCGATATGCGTTTACTTCTGTCTGTTACTGTAGCTATCATTTGCAACAACAACAACAACAACAATAATAATAATAATAATGTAATAATTACTGAGTATCCTTCGAAAATACCGGAGTTACTTTTTTTCTTTTTTAAAAAAAGGGTATCATATCATTCAAAGGTGGTGAAAGTAAAAATTACAACTAGCTTATAAATTATCATGGCTGCCTGTACAGCTATTGGAACTGAGGAAACTTCAGTGACTGCTTACTGCTTCCTCCGGAATAGAATTCAAGCATTTCCATTGGCAGACCTGCTCTCGTTAATAGCACCCAGCACAGAGCAGACTTCTGTTTTTCGAAGTTTATTTCCAGCTCGTGCTGAAGAAAGACCGCATATCCTGAGGAAATTACTCGCCTTTAAAGTCAGCGTAGCAGGCCCCCGCCACAAACCCGTTTAGACGGGGCGTTATTTCCACGTTGAGAAACATCCACGTCGCGGTCTGCGATGCCGAAATAATGATAGCTAACAGCATTAGCACTCAGGAAACGGTACGTTCCAAGACTTTAAGGCAGCACAATCATGCCACCATTGGAACCTGTTGATAAAAGTAGTTTGCGCCAATGTTATGTTACTTATTTCTGTTGAGTGCCAAATTTCCAAAATGAAGTAAACCCTACTATTTGTTTCCCAAACGATGATACGCATCAAAGCAAGATTTTTCCACAAACGATATTGCGCTAAGGGAACGAGAATTCTGTTGCACTATCAATGCTCGTAACTTCTTTCTTTTGCTGAAATATTGCAGGTATTTTGGCTTTCTTAGTGACGCAGTTCCCGTTTTCCTGAAAGCTGTTAGAGAACTTTGAGACACTGGTTAACATCTAGGTTATAGTAAATCGTTTTTGCAAACATCATTAGAAAAGTGGTAAATGTGACGGCCAAGACTGCCTCATCTTCATTGCCTTTTGAGTAAAAAAAAAAGTGCTTTCACTCTCTCGGGTCTCCACATTCAGCCCATTACGACCATATTCTTGGGATAAAGTTCACTGTAAACAATAATAATGTTATTACTATATTTTGTTGGTACCCATGTACTATAAGACACTTTCAATATTTTAAGGCATAAAATAAAGGTGTGACGAAGAGGACGATATCGTAGTACCTGTGTGTCACGTATTATAGTAACTTGGGTTTTCAGTGCAGTTCTACACGCTAGTCTGTCATTGTTCAAAGCTCTTCATCTCTGCACCTACAGCCATTCGAACGTACGTGCCTACTAATTCGAGTCATTACCTCTTCATTGCCCGCAGCTCGTGGTCTTGCGGTTGCGTTCTCGCTTCTCGCGTACAGAGTCCCGGGTTCGATTCCCGGCGGGGTCAGGGATTTTCCCTGCCTCGAGATGACTGGGTGGTGTTACGTCGTCTTCATCATCATCATCATTCATCCCCATTCCGGTCGGAGGAAGGCAATGGCAGACCACCTCCGCTAGGACCTTAACTAGTAGGCGGTGCGGGTCTCCCGCATCCTCCCCTATGCTCATCGGAGTTTGAGACCTCATCATCACCTCTTCATTAGTTATTCTATTTATCTAGCTAATCCTCAACATTATTCTGTAGCACCACGTTTCAAAAATTTCTTGTACTAACTTTTTATCATCAACGTTTCACTAAGATAAGTCGTAGGGTCAGTATGGCCTCATGTGTTACTACATTTCTCTGGAACCCAAACTAATATTCCCGTAGGTCTGCTTCTACCAGTTTATTTTCCATTTTACTGCCAGTAATTTGTGTCTGTAATCATGGCTCGTTTCTGTTAGCAGGGTAACGAAATGATTATGTGAGTATCATCACGGCCCATTCGTATCATCTTCCTTGTTCGTGTGAACTGGTAAGCCGTATCTTACGATGCCACGCTCGATGATTCTTAAATTAAGTAAAGAAATAAGGTGAATCGGACGAGATGATCCGTCGCAGACAGGACAAAGGAGTCATACTGCTGAGTAGCTGCATGTCTCCACGTGAGCACAGCAGAGAGCAGCACCTCCCATATGCAGCAGACAGGCTGGCCCTGGGAACGAAGCGCACAAGAGGAACAGCGGCAACAACAGGGGGCGGGCCCTCTGTGGCGAGAAAGTGGCCGAGTTGGCAGTGGGTGCGCGCGGCTGCCGGTTATGCTAACACGGCCGGCTGGACCACGAGTTTCAGTTTGCAGACGGCTTGGCGCGTTAATACTGTGTGGCCGGGGCAACTCCGCTGTCGCTGGGAGTGCCCTTACGTCAGGAGGGTGGCTGGCTTACTATGCGGGAGAGAGAACTCGTGCGTAGCGGTGCACAGGTCTCATTGTTTTGCTGTTAGACAATGGGGTCACGTGCGTTCATGTTAAAGAGCTACGCTTCAAGTGCACGACGGCTCGCACCACCGGAACAACTTTCCGGGAACAATGGTGGCAGCTTCTATCGTAAATCTGTCAAGATTCTAAAGAATGCAATCTCCAGTACTCTTCGCTTTCGCCACCACACACTTTTATCAATCTTTAATGTTTTATTTGTGCTTTTTTGTTTTCCTCGTTTATTGGTAACCTTCTAAGTATTGTGTATTTTTGTTAAGAGGTCATTAATGCTGTTTCCAATTATTTGATATTATCTTTTTTCAGTTCTCTTTTCATTCTGGCGAGGCGTACTATCGTTCACTTCTTTTCACGGAAGTACAGGACATTTTGTTTTGATAATGTGTTGTATGGACATTTTGTTGTGATAATGCGTTGTACGCTCAGTAGAGACGTTAGAAAAGTTAATGGTTAACACGTCTAGCATACTCAACAATCCTGTTTAAGCACTTGAATTCGTGTAAAGTAATAAAAGTCTGTCTACAGCTGGAGCACTTGTTATAGAGACATTTCGTTAACTCGTGTTTGTAACTCTTCCTGTTTTTGAACATTAACCGTAAATTCTTCTAAATCGCTCAGATGTAAATGTTTTAAGGTCTCATTCAATTTTTTTACCGCAGATAGTAACGGTAATGACAGTGTTTTAACACGACTTAGCATTATTCAGCTGTGTAATAGGCTCGGAGCGTAAGTTAGTATTTCCTTTAAGTTAGTATTTCCTTTTCTGCCACGTGTAGATCATCTGGTATAATATAATTGGAGCACGTAAGAAACACATTCCGGCAAAATCTTGTCATATCTCAGATGCACCCGGCTTAGTCTCCGCATCGGCCTGTAGCCCATCAATAGTCAGATTTTTGCAAGTGTATGTAGACGAAATAATTCATTGTGAGAGAGATGAAGGTTCAACTCCAATAGACTGTGTGTGCTTGTCATTGTTAACACTCGCCGTGTAAAATCCTATCATTGTTAGTGTTGCTGATAGTTTCAAATGGCTTACTGATATCTTTAGTTGTGTGGAAAACGATTTCCATCACCTCAAGAAGCTGTTACATCCTACCAAAACCCAATTTTTAGAATTCCAATATCAGAATGGAGAAAGTTCCTTCGAACGTGTGTAAAAGTGTATAAATCTTAATCAGATATCGTGAGAAATTATGATTGGTACCAAAAAATTTTCTTTTACTGCTTATATGAAACCATAAAAAAACGCGGCCCTGGCCAAAGGGATGTGCCAGTTCTCCAGTTCTGACCATTAGAGGCGCCGTTGCACAGTAAACTACAAAACCAGGGAGGATCGAGAATTCAAGTATTTTCTTTTACAGAGTCGATGACTTTTTATTTATAGTGACAGCAGAGAACGAAAATTACCAATGCTTCACAGGCCTTAATGTGCGCGGGACAAACAACTCATTGGGCATGTTTGGGTGTGGTTGTGGTTGATGAGCCACTGATACGCCACGGTTCCCCAGGATTCTCCAGCAACCACTAACGACGTGATGCATATTCGTTAGCAAATTGCGTATGGGTGGTGGGGGGGGGGGGGGGGCAGTGGGGCATATTCCCCAGCAACGTATCCATGTGAGTCCATGCAACTTCGTCATAGTTCTCAAAGATTCTCCAGTAGTCGCTAATGATGTGACATAAATTTACTGTTAAATTGCGTATGGGAGGTGGAGGGGTAACCGGAGCATATTCCCTGGCAACGTCAATCCATGCAACTACCTTTAGACTCAAGCGACAAAATTCCTGCTCAGGTAACGCATGTGAAAAGGTGTCCGACGTGATAATGGCTGCATGGCGGAAATTAATAGGCTTTGAACGCGAAATGGTAGTTGGAACTAGATGCATGGGACATTCCATTTCGTAGATCGTTAGGGAATTCAATATTCCGAGATCCGCTGTGTCAAGCGTATGCCGAGAATACAAAATTTCAGGCGTTACCTCTCACCAAGGACAATGCAATGGTCGACAACCATCCACCTAACGATCGAGAGCAGCAGCGTTTAGTGGAGTTCTCAGTGGTAAGAGAAAAGGAACACTGCGAGAAATAACCTTAGAAATCAATGTGGGACATGCAACGAACGTATCCGTTCTGACAGTTTGGCAAAATTTGGTGTTAATGGGCTCTGGTAGGAGACTACCGATGCGAGTGCCTTTGCCAACAGCACGACATTGCGTGCAGCGTCTCTAAAAAAAAATGGTTCAGATGGCTCTGAGCACTATGGGACTTAACATCTGAGGTCATCAGTCCCCTAGAACTTAGAACTACTTAAACCTAACTAACCCAAGGACATCACACACATCCATGCCCGAGGCAGTATTCGAACCTGCGACCGTAGCGGTCGCGCGGTTCCAGACTGAAGCGCCTAGAACCGCTCGGCCACACCGGCCGGCCAGCGCCTCTCCTGGGCTCCTGACCATTATCGGTTGGACTCTATACGACTGGAAAGCAGTGGCCTGGTCAGGTGAGTTCCGATTTCAGCTGTTAAGGCCTGATGGTGGTATTCGAATGTGGCGTAGACCCCACGAAGCCATGGACCCAATGCTGTCAACAAGGCACTGTGTGCAAACTGGAGGGGCTCCATAATGGTGGGGGCTGTGTTCACACGGAATGGACTGGGTCCTCTGCAGAACTGATCATTGACTGTAAATAGTTACGTTTGGCTACTTGGAGACCATTCACAACCATTCATGGACGTCATGTTCCCAAACAGCGATAGAATTTTTATGGATGACAATGCGCCATGTCACCGAGCCACAATTCGAGCTAACGGTTTGGCCGTCCACATCGCCAGAGATGAATCCCATCGAACATTTATGGGACAAAATCAAGAGGTCAGTTCCTACACAAAATCCTGTACCGGCAATACTTTCGCAATTATGGACGGCTGTTGAGGCAGCATGGCTCACTGTTTCTGCAGGGGACTTCCAACGACTTGTTGAGTCCATGCCACGTAGAGTTGGCGCTCTACGCTGGGTAAAAGAGAGTCGGACACGATGGTGGGAGGGATCCTGTGACTGCTCACCTCACTGGAGAGTCAGTAATTCCAGCGGTTGGAGGCTCACTCCATGGTGAATTCCCAAACTCCGAGATCTTGTAGGCTCCAGTGAACCAAAATATTTATGTACTATATAATATTTAACCTGTGATGTAACAGAAATTTTTGTAGCATGCATCCTTCGTGATGTTACTGTTTTCTCAAATGTCAGAGTAAACGAGGTAATACAAGTGTCATTGATTTTGGATGTGGAATGGGCAGGAAAACATTTAACTCTGATAGACTTTGCCTTCGCAGCAATTCGTAATGACTGACTTGACTATCCGAGGTGGACTGCGATGTGACACACACGTCGTCATCTGCCATCCACGCAAGATGCTCTTCAGTGTTCAGTGCGCAGCTCTCCGCGTGAACGTCAAACGGGGTTTATCAAACATAAACCGTATTACTAATGTGTTAAAAATAACGAAGTTTTATTACAGAAGCCGGTTCGTACTTGAGTCCCACTGAACATCGGAAAATAGCCAGGTATCTATGCAGGTGCAGTTCAGCTAGCGAAATTAATGCCGTTCACAGGCAGCGCGGCCGCCAAATTGTTGGTGCCCACGCTGGCCGTGCCTATTCCTGGCCCACCTAGAAAAGAAACTCTCGTCGTCACAAGTTATAATATCCTGAGCTCACCCTCACCTGCTTCCACAGGTGTACGCGAGCTGCCGCTCTGCCTTTGACTTTCCACGCCGCGGCAGTTGGGCACTAAACCGTGGAAGCATTTCCTGGTGTGTAGGTACTGGCAAGGTGAGAGCATGTAAATTAAAACTGAATGAATAGCGTGCAGTATATTTATAAGGCGAAGAACCTCGTGAGTGATTTCAGTTTGTGAATGAATTTCAGGTAGGAAATAGGCCTGACCGATGTCTTGCCCTCGTAGCTTCCGTCACATTTTATTCTCACGAGCAGTTCCATTGCAACAGGATGACTGTTCTGCCAAGAGTGATTCTCCTTGATGTATGGCTCTTCGCAAGGTGGAGCCGCGTAGGGCGCCTGTTTCGTCATTTATTAGTAATGACGTTACCTTGATTTATGTTAGTTCGAACTGTCTTTGAGCCTCGTCTTCGGAGTCCAGTGTGATAAATACGCATGGTTAATGTAATGTAGCCGGCCGCTGTGACAGCTTTTCTGGGCGCTTTAGCCCGGAACTGCGCTGCTGCTACGGTCGCAGGTTCGAATCCTGCCTCGGGCATGGATGTGTGTGATGTCCTTAGGTTAGTTAGGTTTAAGTAGTTCTAAGTCTAGGGGACTGATGACCTCAGATGTTAAGTCCCATAGTGGTTGGAGCCATGTGAACCATTTTAATCTAATGTGTAATGCATGTGCCGTTGTTCAAATTTGTCGGAATTGCAACTCCGCCATACGTGTAGATTTACTCCAACATGAGATTCGTTTATGACAATACTGACTCATTCAAAAGAAACTGAACGCTCATTCAGTGTTCACTAGACGGAAAAACGATTTGAACGTGAATAATACTACCCAAGATGTGCACAGAAATGTGAGCACTGCTCAGCCTGTTCCATTTCTAACGGGCTTCCAGCAGAACTGGAAGGGAAAAACTTGATAAACCGTAAGTCTTCACATTTAGATTCAACAGTTTCCTCCTGGCACACCCTATCTATTCTGTACAGGAGTTCTTCGCAGTAGTTGCGAATGTTTCTCTGTAATATTTTACTTATTCGTATACTGTGTTACAATTTTTTCGTGTTTTCTTAATTCCTTTTTTATATAAAATTTCTAATAACGGTTATGTAAAAATGTGTACCGGCTCTTTCCAAGTAGGTCTGGCTAGCATGGGCCCAAGGAACTTTAAAAAGAGAGAACTGGCATGTGGTTCTATGAGTAGTCGTAGGTAACCGATATTGGGCTAGTATAGTGTGTACTCATCTGTACTGCTAGCCGCCTCTAGAGAGGCTATGTTGGAGCCTTTGGCCCGTCATGTAATTTTCAAGAAGTTTTCGAGGAGTCATTGATGAAGCTTTTTAAGTAATTTGTGGGTTTTCTCGCGTCTCTTATGGATAAAAGAGGTAAACTCATTTTCATCCTGATCCAGGCGCTTAACTCCCAGAATGTTGTATAGACTTTCGCTGAATGCATTTAGAATGGTTAACATTTCTTCTAATGGCCGCTGAGTTAAGATGATCTGCTCACAGGAGCTCCATATTCGTTGTAACGTCTTCTTGATATGAGATTATCTGTTAAAATTTAAAAATGTCCATACAAACAGCATGTAAATTTTATTCACACTGAAATCAGCTGTAGAGTAGGTGAGATCTAGCTGGATAAAATGTGCTTAGATAAACGTTGCATCATCTCTTAGAGTTTGTTCCGTTTTTACAGTTCGTTATAATTAAAGTTGGATTTTATTTATGGCGTGGCGTCAAGAGCAAGAATTTTCAAAGAAAAAGGTAGTCATACCTTCAGTGAAAATGTGAATACCATGTCGACGGATTTGTTCCGTATCTAGAAATTTACGTTCAATTATGAGTGTAGATACCATATTCTTATGTGCTTCTCTTTCAGCTTAATTTGCGCCTATATTTGTATTGAATCTTCCCCGGTAATATCGAGATGCGGTTGCGCAGACCGAGCCCAACCCTCAAGTCTGTTCATTTTTTAGCACTGACGTCAGCGCGGATATGCAGCAGAGACTAGAAGTTCTTCATAAGTAGTCACTGCGACGTTCTAACAGTCTGCAGTTGCATTAGTGACGTCAGAGTTACTACTTGCCTTAACCATACAGCAGTAACACGTGTTAGGTTTTTGTAAGCTACGTAGACAAGAAGCAGCAGTCTTTAAGTCTTCGAGTGCAGGAAGACGCGATGGCATTCATCTGGTGTCTACAAGTAATTTCAAGCTTTGAAGCGTTCATCACATTTGCTTCGGGTGGCTAATTCTAAGTTTTTCTGTGAGGAAAATTAAATTAATCTGCACTAGACGATTCTGTTCACAGTTAGAGTAATAGCTACACTCAAGCAGCGGTTGACAAGAAAAATAAGTAGATACAAAAGCCACATGACTGACGCCGCGATTGTTATGAAAAGTGTTTCATCTAGTGTGCTTGTTTGCCAGGAATAAAATCTGAATTGAAGTTGGCAATGATCTTTTGTCATAGTTGCAGTATTCGTTATCGACTGGCCATTCGGTTCCTAAAATTACTGCAGATATCAAGGAATGGTAGCATTTCATGGTTTTGAACATTATGATATAATGGAAGGCGGTAGATACAATGGTTATCGTGATCCTCGCTTCTGACAGACTAACACCAGAAAGCGATATTGCGCCTCGCCAACCGTTCATTTACTGAATACTCTAGACACCAATACAGAACAAACATGTATCACAGGCGCCGAAATGGGCCACTTTAAAGAGCTACAGTTTCACTCTCGGCTAATTATTCATCTCTGCTCTTCTCGTGGTTGCAAGTGTCGACACATTTACGACAGCTGTATGTTAGTGCTTGTTCCGTTTGGTGCCAAGAGCTAGTGGCGGCATGTCACAAGGTAAACCTACGCCTGAAACTTATGACAGTTCCTTCTAATATATCTCTGTTTGCTGATGGCATCAGCTTGGTAGTGAGGGATGTTCTGTGCAACATACCCATTGTATCAGATACTGCAGTTCAAGGCATAAGTTCATAAAAAAAAGGTCACTGTAAGACACAGTTTGTACAGTTTCTAAGACACTGTTCACCTAAAACTGACATTTGGATTGCATGTATGGCCATATGCTTAGTGAGCCTGAACAATTCAAATTTCTAGGTGTTCAGGAATAGAAAGTCCATGTTCAGGATTATGTTCAGAAATTGAATTCTGCTGTATTTACCACTTGGACAGCATCAAATAGCCCGCTTTCCTTATTTTCACTCGCCTCTGACAAACGGCATTACATTTTGTTGTAACTCCCCCCATCGACAAAGGGTATTTTGGTTTCAGAAAATGGCAGTTGGAGCAATAGCTTATGTGACGTAAGTTCGTGAACCTCTCTTCGACCCCTGTTCAGGAGTCTCGGAATTCTGACATAGGCCTCTGAGTATTTTCTTTAATGTAGTTTGTTGTTAACAGTATGAGCTCATTCCCACGAATTAGCATTTTTCATCCAGTTAATACTAGGCAGAAATCCAATCTGCATTTGGATCGCAGCTCCTCGACTCTTGTGCGGAAGGTGTGCAGATTTCTGCTTCATCCATTTTCAACATACTACCATGGGAATTAAAAAATCGTTGCAGCAACCCTCGCACATTAAAGTCTAAACCGAAGAATTTCCTCATGGACCACCTAATTCCCCTGTCATATTGTTGTTAATGGTAATATATACTCGCAGCTTGTCATCTGCATAGAATTCGTCTACATTAAATTTCATTTATATTTATTTCATGTACTAACTCGTTCCATGATCGTGGGGATTTGCTACTTAGTTTCGCACTACGAAAGTGGACGTGTAAAATAATGAAATAAATAAATGAATAAATAAAAAACTTATTTTAATGTCATGGTCACGAAATTCAAGTAAATTTCGTTCGTGAAAGAATTCGTGTTGTATTGCCGTGGATTCTTAAAGCATTGTCCCAAAATTGTCCCGCACCAATTACGTAATGGAGACTGTTTTGCCGATGAAAGTAAAGGGGTATATTTTCGAAAAAAGTACATTGCTAGAACTTCTCAGCAGTCTACAAGTGTTTGCCGGATCGGGACCCGAACCTTGCTTTTTGGGGGCAGGGCTCCTACAGAGAGCGATCTTGTCTCGTCTGATGACCTGTCCTTATATCTTCACTTACCTAATATATCTCTCTTTTCCGAGCTTCACATAATTCTTCTTTCGTAACTTTTGGGAATAACACTTCTGGAAGAAAGGATTTTGCGGAAAAATTGCATTTCTTGTTATTTGCGGGCTTCGTTTTCTTCCTGTCGTCGTTTGAACATTTGCACAAATTGTGAATTTCCTAAAGATAATAGAAATAATTGTCACAATCTCCAAACCATGATCAATTGAGTAATAAAGTCTTCTTAGTGCTAACGAAGGTGTTTAATTTTTGACATTGACTGTAATGCCGTTTACCTAATGAGCGTGAAATCTCATTTTGCACCTGGCAGAAAAGATGTTCAATAATTTCCCCTCCAGCACGCTGAAATACCTCATGGATTGTTGAGTGCGTGTTCAGGAAGAAGAGAGAACAGATTCTAGACGTAGGGGTACTAGTCCTAGACGTAGGGGTACTAGTCCGTTGGCTTTCGAACACTAATTTTGTAGCAAGTGTTAAGCTCGTGGCATTTTTTACAGCAGGTAGGTTGTAGTGAACTTGAGACTATTTATCATCATGTCTCGGCGAAGACTTCCTTAATGAGCCTGTTGACTTAAAGATATTAACAGCAGTCTCAACAACTGTAAAACACCGTTTGTGGTAGATACTGAAATAAAAATAGAAAAGACCATAGATTATGTGCTGTTATCAACATGGTTTACTGTACACATGAGTATAACAACCCAAAGAGCAGCCAGAATAAAGTTACCTTCTTGGGCTACTCCTTTTTAGGAATCTTCGTATGAAAGAATGTTTTGTAAGTTGGTGACATTTCGTCCGCAGATAACAGCGCAACGTACTTCGAACGGCAATCGTGAATTCGAAAAGTTGGTCGTTGTAGGCCACATGGCTATCCTGCGATTAGACTATGTTATCTTTCAATTACCACGGAACAGAAAGGGTAAAAAAAACTAGTTGATCGGTGTTCGGAGCAAATATTGGACTTCGTCACACTGGCGCTGCGAGCTCCCCAAGCCTTCCAGTTAAGCATGGGGTCCGCCCTACCCGGGCGGGAACGGCTGAAGTTCGTGCGTTGGGGTCAGCGTAATCCCCACCCCTCCCCTCCCACTCTCCGCACCACCGCCACCCTCCCTCTCATCCTCAAAGTGCGCTCCCTTCTAGCACTGATTAGTCACAAAGGCCGTACCACGGAACTACACAGTGACCCTGTAACATAAAGCGGTTACACTTTCATTCGTCATACTATTTCAGGCGCGAGCGTTTTAAAATAACAATAAAAATGTAGCCGCACGCCGAATATATAGACAGGTTTGAGTGCTGGTTGAACGCTACAAGACTGTAAATGATGAGTTCAGTTCTCTCAATCAATTTGCGGTTTGTCATGTTCAATAATCGGGTTTTTGCCGGTTTTTCGCGTCTTTGGTGCACGATATTTCAGCTGCGTGACTCGCAGACGTCTTCAGGTGCTGTTCTGCTACCGGTCTTTCGTGACTTCCGTCAGACAGCACCTGAAAAAGACTGGGAGTCACGCAGCTGAAATATCGTGCGGGAAAGACGTGAATAACCTTCAGAAGCCCGATTATTCAACATGACAACGCCTTGTCGGAGAGCCTGAAGAATTACAATTTGTGGTTTCTTTACGTACATTTCATTTCCCATCTGCGACCGAGTCATTACACAGTAAACACTAACCTAGATTTGATACGGAATGCGACGTTCTTTTTCAAAGTATGTTCCTCCACGACACGAATGTGTAACACGTTGTTGTGTAGCGAGAGGCAATTTTTTACCACCTGCCTCGCCTTTGAAACAAATTCTTTAGGCCGTACTAGGTAACGGCGACGTCGTCGTCGTAGCAGTAGTAGTAGGTCATAATATTTTCCCTTTTTTGACGGCACTAGTTGATTTCCAACAATTTCCGGAAATGAAAATGGTTTCTACAGTAAGGCTGATTCTTAATAACCCTATGTGTACTAAGGTTACAATGTGAAATGGCTTTATGGTCTAAGGATCAGTACGTCAGAGTCCAGTCGATAGCAGCGTGTTTTAGCTGTCAATTCCACTTACGTCGAAATGGCGACTAGTAGAGAAGTTTACGGGAGTACGTTAAGGTTTTAGAGTAACTGGATCCATGGTACTATTCCTAAAATGTTGCTAAGTTTTCACATTGTGTGTGTGAATTCCTAAGGGACCAGACTGCTAAGGTCATCGATTCCAGACTTAAAAAAACTACTTAAACTAACTTACGCTAAGAACACACACACACACACACACACACACACACACACACACACACACACACGCCGGAGGGTGGACTCGAATCTCCGCCGATAGTGGCCGCGCTGCTAGGCTTTTGTCTTGATTCACATGGTATAGCGTTGATGAGACAATATAGCTTTAGTTTCCAGAATGTAAACAATTATACACGGTAGAGATCGCTAGTACATATTCGTCACCTGGCAAATGAGTAATTTTGATGACGCGATAATCAAAATATTTATTGCATCTCCACCTCACTTAAAATATAAATCGTTACGAGTTTTGCGATAAACGTTGATGTTTTGGGGTCATTTGTGTGTCTTAACGACACGCACCGCGGAGACTAGGCTACCTCACACGTCATTTCAGTAGAGGGCTCTTGGTGACTTCATTATGTTAGTGCTGTACTGGTTCGGATATGCCGTCAGAGCTGTACGTTTAGTCCGGAAAGGAGACTTGTGAGCGGAGCTTATCTGCCGGCGTACCACGCCCTATGAATGCGACCGTCCATCCGGTCGCCCATATCTCGGGAATACCCTCCTCCAGCGCCGCTCAGCATATTTTCCTTCTTCCCTCTACCCTTTCCTCCGGCTGTGCTGCCCTTTCTCCTTTTCTCCCCAGGACATCTCTACTCCGCCGTTGGGAGAACAAAAAGGCTTGGAGACTGCCGGAGGGTCGACGTTTGATGTGATGTGAACGTAGCCGTAGCCGTCTACTCATGTTGTCCCTGTTCATCCCATTGGCCGGCCGCAAGGCACGCTCACGGCTGATAGGAAGACGCTGCGCAGGAAGGCAGGCAACGAAAGGACAGGGTTCGGGAAAAAGGCTTAAGTATTGGGAGCTGCTTCAAGATGGAGTTACGAGATAATTTTTGCTCTTCAGTGAACAACATTTGTTGGTGAATTTATTGTCCAACATTTAACTAGAAAGCTTGGAGACGTACTGTTAGACAATCAAGCTCTGTACTGACCCGTTAAAAGTGTTCTTCCATCACCGCCCGCAGTCCTTGTTAACCGCTAATCCTAAAATCAAAAGAATCTAATATAAGTACCATTGCGCCAACTGTAGTGACATAGCAAGGAGAAGGCGCGTGCGCGAGGGGCTTGACGTAGTACACAGCTTCACGCCACCGCGGTAATGGCTTGTCAACTTCTTCCTTACTTAAGCGTCAGACTAACAGCACTCTACTTAAGTATTATTTTTCCAGTTAAATCCAAGTGGGGTGGCGTAGGCTTTAAGACCTGACTGAGTTATAATATCGGTTTTAACATCCTTGTATAAGTTTTCCTGGATTTCTCTTAATCACGTCAGGCAGGATGATTCCTTCGCTGATTGTACAGTTGATTCTTTGACGTCACCCTTGTTTTAAGCGAGCTACCTATTTTTTGCCAATATCGCATGTTAGTTAAATTTTATTGTGGCATTGGTTTTTGTAAAGTCATACTTCTTGGGAAAACGGTCATGTTTTATAATATCTTGGTCAAGAAACAACACAGAATGAAGGTAATCTCTACATATTATTGCCTGAATAATGCAAGAATTTGAAATCTGACCATGGAAGTGCTCTTTGTCTTGTTTGTCTTGTCGTATTCAAAATCTAAGCAGTTGTCTGTCTTTAATTATCTCGCTGCCTGCGGGATACAAAACATTTACCAGAAGCAAAATATTACAGCCAGAGGTCCTGTGTATACGCAACGTACAGGCGACACACATTCTGCATGCGTTAAAGTTTGTAGGGATGTTACATTCCTAAGTAATATTGTATATTCGGCATTAAAGTCGAGGTCAGTACTAATAGGTGCTTGCCTTCTTGTTTCCAGGTGAGTAGGCAGGTTGCAGCGACAGCGCTAGATTCCACAAAGCCGTAGGTATGTCCAACGGAGGCGAGATTGTGTGTCGAAGCTGTAAGTATACTCGTCGTTGCCTAAACTTTGGCAGTGTTTTTCCTTTCCGAATATGAAAAAAATAGTAAATGTTCGTGCTTATGCTTCCACGAAACTTACTTTGTGCATAGTAAGCCCTCAGCTAACTTCAGACGGTTTAGTGGCTTAAATTACGAATCCAGTAGTTCAAGATTCCGTCCCCAGAAATAAGTAGTTTTGCTGCAATTGAAACCACATGTACCTCACAAAAGTTGCTGTCAATTAAACGAAAGTCGAATTGCACCATGATTCTGAGTTTACGTTAAACTGCATCGATTGAGAGTGAAGACAAGTGAAAGACAATCGCATGCCATCTTCAGCAGGTCCACTCCTAACACTGTAGTGTTCAAATTACCTGTGCGGTTGCTTATTAGATTTACTTTTAACTGAATTATTCCTTGCGAAATTTTTGTGCTGTTTCTCTAGAAGTTACGACTGTTCTTCTGATTGTGGTCAAAACTCGACAACAGGGAAGATTTTTTAATTTTTTTATGCCGTTACACGAAACATTGCAGTTTTTGGAAGACAGTACTGCGAGAGTAGCCGCTAAGGTACTACGTTGAATACGTTAATTGAGGATGACGCACGAATGTACTAGCAATATTGCTTTTTAGTACTGAAGTTCTACCTCCGAGCATAGAAGTACCCAGAAATGAAATCTCCTATAGAAAATTGCTCATAAAGTGTGCGTCTCTTCTTATGGAACGGTCGCAGCGTGTTTGCTAGAACCATTTCCTCACATTCGGTATAACGGCGTAGCGAGAGCCGAGCTGCGTTGCGTAAACGATACGGTAACGTCGTAAACATGAGCCTCTATGTACACAGCAACTTTTATGCTAGCTCGTTACAAAGAGCGCGCGACACAATCGCTTTTGTCGTTTCGCTGCCTCTGGCAGTTCTCTTTACCGAATGACGAAAATATGAAGTACTTAAATGAGACAGCAGTGCTCTCATACCAGCTGGCAATTCAAGGCCGTAGCCAGCGAGAGGAACGTGAGTGGGCAGCTCACACCCTCACCCTCCGCCATCGCCTCGAAAAATAATTACGATCTTCGCAAACAGAATTCACATCCCGACCCCACACACAGACAGACGTACCAATTCAGCATCAGTTTGAAGAAACCCGGAATATGAAATACGTGTTGACTAGTAGCAGTTGTATCCATAGCCATTTGTCTTGAAATATCAAAACTATTCGCCTTTCGCCAACAGTCTCATTGCAAACGAAAAGGCCAGATGACTCTGGTTTCTAATAGCGTGTATTTTCAGTTTGAGATTTTTTTTTCTCGTGTTACCAGCTAGTGTCAAAAACTACTGAAACTGCACATACGGAATATATTGCACGCATCTCAGTGTTAAGTGTATAACAGAAAACTATTGTGTAGAAATCTTATGTGAACTGCATTGTCACAGGTAATTACGACACCAGTATGAGTTGCACTCCCACCCGCAAGTGTAAGATTTCAGCCACATATTGTCACATTTAGGGTTCCGTACCTCATTCGGTGATAACGGAACAGTTATAGGATCACTCTTACTGACTCCGACTGTCTGTCCGGCTGTTGAAAATCGTTTCCCTCAGGAGCGGGTAGACACATCAAGTTGAAATGTATGCCACATATTAAAGTCCACAATCCCTTGGCGATATAAAACATGGGAGCTTCGATGTCATGCAATTGAAAGATAAGGCCGTTTACGTCACTTACTTTCGATACTCGCAAACTCACGAATCAAAACCTCTGGGGTAACTTGACCTGGAATCATGAAATTAGGTAAGAAGCAAGGTTTCACAATACAACTAAAGAAAAAAATTTGAAAATTGTTAATGTGTAATTACATTACACGAGAAACGTGTTTCAGATAATTTGTTTTGTTTTCACACTGCGTGCTTGCCTGTTAAGACCCCGTTTTGTAAGGAACGGGTAGACGTATCAGGTTGACAGTTATGTGACATACAGAGATACATGGTCCCTTGACGGTGTAAAAAACCTAAACTTCCAAGTCTATTCATCCAAATATGCGGCGACATACTTTGAGATCATGCCAGTCTCTATAAACGGCAGAAATCGTCGAAATTCTCGATCCCGAGTATAGAGTATCTATACACATAATTCAGTTTGTACGGAACCCTCGGAGCGTGAGTCGTATTCGCACTGACCAGAATTTTACCATTAAGTCCCCACCACTCGTCGTCAGCTTTTCCCGACGGTGAGCAAGAGGCTGCCTGCTGCCTGCTGTCATAATAATGTGAACCATCTGAGGCTAGCCACTCTCCAGCTTTGACGATAGCATCTGAGCAAGATAAATTTTGGACATGCAAACCAACTTTCATAGGTCCCAAGAGATAGAAGCCTGAAGGTGCTAAATCAAGACTGTACGGTGGACGTGGTTAGACAGTTCAGCCATATTTGGCAATGAGTTCGACTGCCGCAAGACTGTTGTGGAACACGGAGTTACCGTGTTGCAAGCCTAAATTTGTCGTCTTCTGTGACCTAACGCTGGAAATTTGCACTTTCAGTGTAGTCAGCGTCATATTGTAGCGTTATGAATTGACAGTTGCCTTAGGCTCCGAGACACTCAGAAGAACCACACTCTGCGTAGGCTAGAAATGATGACACCACGTCTCACATCCGGTGATGATAGTTTTCAGAAAATTATCACTTTCATATTTGTATCGGTCCAGTATGTCCCGACAAACTTACTTGATGATTCTATTTTTGTCTCGTGTAACCGTCCCTAGCACGTACATTGCAGTAAGCAAGGTACTTTAACATCTTGTCTAAGGCCTTACAGCTGACATTCAGCTGCGCACTTAATTCAGTGGTGTAATCTGCCGATCATCACCAACGCATTGATCGAGACGACGTTCATTATGATCTATGGCCGCTGAACAGGGTCCACTAGGGCCTGCCAGACGAGTCGTGCAGATGCTTCCCACCACTACTGAAACGCAGTACCCACAGTCTTCCGTTACTCAGCTGTATAGTTCCCTCGATTGGTTTCAGCTGACGCAGTTTATTCGGCTATGATGAATTTAATAACCTTTCACGCCCCCATTCTCCTGCTACTGTGACCTGTTACAGGACAGCGAAGCCTACCGGCTATTAGTAGGATGATTAAAAAAATTAGTACTAACCAACATAATCTGTCTCGGATACTCAGAGCCAACTGAGAAAAGAAATGTAGCCATTAGTTTAGAAAAGACTCTCGTACTCCTGCAGATATGTGATTTTGAATCAAATATTGTAGTCTCATATCTGTGACCAAGTTGCTACAGTAGAGGAGCATGGATATGTTTATTTAGTCTCCCCTATGTTACTTACAAATTAGCAGCACAGTTCAGTCGACTTCCCACTCCCTTTCTGTTCTCAACATAATGATCTTTTATAATTTGATATAAACAGAGACTTGGGTTCCACGCTCGGCCAGCAGAATATTGGGTGCCAGATATACGAGGACCATAAGCCCCAGATGGGCGAAGTTTCCATCGCCTGACGCGTCTGCTCTCGAGGGAATTTCAGCCCGGACACGTATCGTGCCAGCGGCAATTCCCCGGGAAGCTGGCGTGCTCGTGCTACGTCCCCAGGCACGGGTTCTGGGTTAGCCGTTCTGCCAACACTGGCTGTCAGCTGCAAACACTCGTCGCTGGCCTCTCGCCTTTTATTTTGCCATGTCTGGTGCGCAGCTGCTGCTACTTCCATTCCGCAGAATCGTCCTCTGCTTCAGGATAAGGACATGTGGGCGAAGAACAGCTTCTGCAGAGGGGCCGCCAGCTACTTTCTCCCACCCACTGGCATCACAGAAGTCAAATCAGAATAATTTGAACAACCAAGACTTCACTGTAGGTGAAGTAGTGTACTAATGAGTTACTTGCGGTATTAGCTCTGTTCCAGTTATATGAACATGACATTCCTTCCCTCCCATTAAAACAGCCCCTATAACCTGAGGTGTGGTATGATCTGCCTCCAAATTAATTGTAGCGTCGACTCGTATTTAGATAACGTTTTTATGCATGTCTCCCATGAAGTGTGGCTGTCGCTTTTCCCGTGATACTTCATTATATGCGTACAGCAAAGTTCCTGTTTGGTTTAGGGCAAAACTTAAAACATTCTCAGTAGTAAACATTCAGCCTTTGCAAGCACCGGGTAGTATACTTTGTCAGAATAAATGTATTGGCAATATAATCAGATAACGTCTGGTGAAATAGTACAAGGGACAACTGACACATTTTCCAACCTATTTTCATTTTGTTGTTGTATTTGCCGGAAGACTGGCGTGATGCAGCTGTCCACTGTAGTCTGTCGTGTACAACCTCACCTTCACCGCTCAATTACTGCAACATGCGTCAGTTACTGTATTCAAGCCTTGGAAAGTCTCCCTTTGCAGTTTCAACCCCCCCATTCCCGCCCCCGTATTTCCTTCCATTACCAAATTGACGATTCTTTGGTGCCTCATGATGTGTACTGTCAGCCGATCCCTTATTTTAGTCACGTTGTAGCATAAATTCTTCCTTTCGCAAGTCAATTCAGGTCCTCTTCATTAGCTATGTAATCCACTCATTTAATTTCGAACATTTTTCTGTAGCACCAGATTACAGTAGCTTCTATTTATGTCGGAACTGTTTATCGTCCACGTTTCACTTCCGTTCGAGGTTACACTCCATACAAATATGAAGGGAAAATACTTCCTTGCTCTTAAATTTATATTTCGAGCAGGATAGGATAACTGGAATTGCCTATGTCGACTTAGCTGCCTAAGACACTGTCAACGACTGAAAGTTGCTGAATAAAATTTGCAATCGCACAATTGATTACGAACTAACATCCCTCATACGAACTGTCTGCAGAATAGAATCTTCCAGACCTCTCTCCAGGATAAGAAGAAAAAATGACATGTTTTTGGGCGGTGTCCGCCTTTAGCAAAACACATATTTGTTTTTTGTCCCAGACATGTTTCATTGCAATTGCAGCATCATCAGTGTTTTTTTTTAATGGCTGTTAAACGTAAGGAATGTTCTTCACTGTTTAAATAGCTAGAAATGGTTTCTAAATCGTAATTACAGTTTTTTGAAGAGCACATGAAATTGTGTATTCACACCTACTTACCACATGACGTGGTTTTCTTGCTGTATTACGTTTTTACAGTGTATGTTTTAAAGAAAAAACATACACTGTAAAAACGTAATACAGCAGGAAAACCACACCATGTGGTAAGAAGGTATGAATACACAATTTTATGTGCTCTTCAAATATCTGTAATTACTATTTAGAAACTATTTATATGTACTTAAACAGTAAAGAACATTGCTTACGTTTAACAGCTATAATAATAATAAAAAACACCGATGATGCTGCAACTGCAGTGAAACATGTCTGGAACAAAAAACAAAATTGTGGTTTGCTAAAGGCGGACCCCGCCCAAAAACATATGTTACTGTTAAAACAAACGCAGACAAAAGAGCTTCAACCTCAAGATGATTAGAGAAAATGACGCTTACGAAAGAACGGCCCACCTCACGGCAGTGTGCTCACAACTGAGTTCTTCAATAATTACCCTAAACATCAGCCCCTTACAGAACTCTCCAGGCAGCCCATGTACGCTGATGATACGCTGCAGAGTACGCTTCACCTGTGTGGATTTATATGCTCACATCAAGCAAGCTGACACTGTAGTCAACCAGACGGTCCGAATCTTTTCAGGATGTATGAAGCCAAATCCAGATGGTAAATTGCACCCGATTGTTGGAATAGCTCCACCGTCAGAAGGACCGCAGTTGCCGACGCAGCGAGGACTAAGCAGAGTGATGATTTCTGTCAACTATTATATGATCATCAAGTTTTAGTGTGTCGATTTGAATGTAGTGGTAGTTCGCTGCTAGGCCTCAGCAACTGAAAGGAACGCAGTAGTCTAATCGCGTCAGCAGACGGAAGAGCGAGCTGCCGCCGGATATCCTTTCAGAGGAAAAATTAGCCTCGGGAAACCATCTGCCCCACCCTGTTAGATCACTCAGTGGTCTTACGGCTGGCGTTCCCCGCTGCTGTACCTGCATGCAGAAATGAAGCATTCTTCCAATTTTCGGAGACGTGTCCTGTGAGTGCAGAAGAACACAAGATCCGGGCCACTTGTTCATGTGCCCTCTTATGGAATAACCGTGTTACAACACAGGACTTGATCGAGGCAAATAATAAGGCCGTAGGAGTTGTTGCGTTCTGGAAATCGACAGACATGGAAGTGAATGAATCTGTATTCGATCTTAAAATATTTTTGCTTCGAAACGCTTTGCTTGCTATTGCCAATATGCATTTCATATTTTGTTTACTTCGGCCATCATTGGTTATTTTCTGGACAAATAGCAAAACTCAATGACTACTATCAGTTCCTCACTCCCTTATTATGTTCCTAACCCCTCAGACATAGATAAAATCCCTTTTTCGCGGTGAAAGTATGTTTGACTACATAGTAGGATGTCCCAAAGAGAAAAATTCAGTTATCTGTTTCCTTGGTCGCGTCAATAACGACGAAAAAATGAATTTAAAATTGGTGCATCGCTTTCTTCCTCCGTCTGGCAGTGATGTCCACAGATGGTGAATAATTACTTAAAATATTTTGGATCTCTCTCTGTCCAACTACTAATACTGTTCTGTTTTTTTCTTGAGGTGAATTGAAGAGTCGCATTCTCGGAACGTATCTGTCTTTTACTGTGATCAGGAGAGCAGTAATCTTACTTTCCATGTAACTGGCCTTCTTGAAAGCCAGAATGAATTACAGAATACGCATTATAGTAACCGCAACATTTTGATTTCCTGCACACTGATGCAATTGCTCAGAATATGGAGACGACACGGTTTATAAAAAAAAAAAAAAGGCTCTTAATGTCGTCATTTTTAGCCGTGTGTGCTCGCGCTCCCTGTGGAATACTTCAGGATTTCAATATAAGCAAAAGAATATAGTGTCATTATTAAATGTCATACATTGTTAGCCTATAAGCAAAAGCAGCCACTTATCTACTAGCCTTTCCAGTTTAGTTGAGTTTCTTTTGTTAGTAAGTAACAGTGCATTAATGTGACCACATTTCATGTTAACTTTTCATCGTTAATTAATATAGCTCAGGTGACGTAGCACTGGCCTCAGAAGAAGCAGAGATTTACTTTCGCACCCCAGTTCTTCAAAAGCATTTACTGGTGGCATTGTGCTCATGGGAGCAAATCGTATATGAGAATTTGGTTGAACTTTTTCCTCGGCGTGGCGATATGACGTGGCGTCTGAACATCATCATTTAACGATGAAGTGACATCGTAACGATGTGTTGGAGCGAAATGCGGTTGGCATCCCCTGTACACGCCTGTGCCTAACGTGTAACTGCCGTAAGTTTCATTTTTTTATGTCTGTTAGGTAGTGTTCAGTGCTATGTAGAGTAGAACGTTATGTCGCAGAGTTTGCGAATTTAGAGAGGGCAGAGTTAGAGGAGCAACGCGTCTGCTTTAAATTTTGCGTGAAACTAAAGAAAATCTTTGCAGGGCACAACAAATGATTCAGAAAGCCTACGGTGGTGACGAGTGCTTAAGCCGTATTTGGTGTTACGGATGGTTCACACAATTTAAAAATGGCCGGACGAAAGTTAAAAATGACCTCGTTCAGGACGCCCTTCGACGTCTGTCGACGACGCTCATGTTAAGAACATCAACAAAATTGTGCTTGCCGATATAAGACTGACTGCCCGAGAGGTAGTAGAAGTATGTAACATTTCAGTTGGATCATGTCATGAAAGCGCGACACAGCATCTTGGAATGCATCCAATATCCGCCAAGTTCGTCCCACGGCTCTTGAGTCAAAAACCTTCGCCTCGCAATCTGTGAAGAGCTTTTGGATCGCGCAGATGAGAACGAGATGTTCCTTAAGAGAATTATAACTGGTGATGTGACGTGGGTCTACCATTATGATGCTGAGATCAAGGCTTAATCTTCACAGTGAGTCGAGAAAGGTTCACCAAGGGGGAAAAAAAACCTCGTCAGTTCAGGTCAAATGTCAAAGCCAACATTCAGTTGAAAACCCCGTTGAAAGGACGAAGATTAGCAACGGTGGACGAGATAAAAGAAAATTCGCAGACACCGCTTTGCGCGGTCCAGCAAGAGGCGTACGAAAACTACTTCCGGAAGCAGAAACGGAGTTTGGGAACGGTGTATCAGTTGAGGAGGAGAGTATGTCGAAGGTGATCATGCAGAGTAAGTAAAAGGTAAGTGTAGAAAAATTTTGTGGACAAAGTTCCCGAATTTTTTGAACAGACCTCATACAGAGTGAATCATATAAATCTTGCACCGCAAATATTGCGGAAATGGAAAGTGCTATTGATGTGCAGTTCCCACAGAATGGAGTGGTACTCAGGGGCTCGTATTTTAGCCAGTAAACAGATTATAACAGTACTTGAAAAGTGTATTTTTTGTGCAAATTTAAACTTTTTTTGAATCGAGCAATTCCTGTTGATATTGAAAACTAAAAGTAGTGTAAATGAGAATGTCAACGGTGTTTGTTGCAGGATTCCAGTGCAAATCGTTTACCTGATATCGTATTTTGAAAAGTTTCCATGCCTACATCCTGTGTAGTTGCCAGGTACAATGTTGTTATGTTTGCTTCCAGTGTGTTTGTGTATGTTAACAGTCCCCGTTGTCTTCGTCAGATGGAACGTCAGCGTCCATGGAGTGAAAGAAATGGTGGGGTGGGTAGTGAACCATTATCTTCTAGGCCCGTTTTTCATAGACGGAACATTGAACGCACACAGGTATTACAGCCTTCCATCAGATCATCTTCCACAGAAGTTAAAAGACGTTGCTCTGCAGACTAGGAGGAACCTGTGGTACCAACATGATGGCTGTCCAGTCCATAGTGCATGAAGTGCTGCAGCAGGTCTTCACGAATTGTTTCCAAATCGTTGGATTGGACGCAGAGGACGTGTACATTGGCCGAATTTTCCCCCGGGTTTGACGCCAGTAGACTTCTTTTCTGAAGGGAAAGCTGAAAGACGCTGTCTACAAGAACATACCGATTACACTCGACGATATGCAACGATGTATTACTGCAGCCTGCTCGGACATCTCCGCCGAAATGCTATCATGTAAGCAGCAGTTGTTTCACACCAGACTGGAAGCGTGTGTTGACGCTGTCGGTGGTCATTTTTAACATAACCTGTGATGTTCAGTTGCCTCGTTACTGGACAAAATCCACGTAAATGGTTTGTGCACTTGTGTTGTTCTTTAGTGTATACTACCACAAGGATTGTACTAGTGTCGATGGGGGACCTTCACAAAATGCGATATCTCGTTAACTACTTCCGCTAGAAATCTGTAACAAACAACACTGACATTCAATTTTACCCCACTTTTGGTTTGTTAGACATTGTTCCATTAACACAAAATATTTGGCACAAAAATTAATTTTGTAAGTTTTGTTACCATCTGTTGATAGGCTAACAATACGAACGTCTGACTACCAATCCGTTCTGTGAAATCCGCACATCAATACACTTTCCTTCTCCGCAGTATTTGTGGTGTAAGTTACTGGTAGTTCACGCTGTATATTTGGAAAAGCATTCCTTATTTTACATTGCGCTATAGGAGTCCCCAAGGGGCGCTGCTTATGACTATGTACTTCTAAATTATTAAATAGACTGGAGATTGACAAATCGGAACGAATGTCACTTTTCGACGTAATAAGTCATGTATCACTGATAGACGATCCTTTGCTAACGAATAGTAAAGGTTTGTCAGCTGAGCGCATGCGGAATAACTTGTACGCTTGTGCCCTAGTCTTCCACGGACGCACACATCCGTCGGCGCTACCTGTGCTTCGCTAAGTGGTTGAGTAAGCGTTCCAATTTTATTGGATGTTTCGCGCAGTTGAGACGGTGTATTTCGAAAACAGAGTACCTGAGACGCTTCGCCCACACTGGCCAACTCGGTGGTTGGCACCAGTGAGCAGGACTTGCGCACAGCGGCGGTGTGTCGTAAGACGCACTGCTCCCCTAAGTATAGCACAGCCTTGGCTTTGCGGCACGGCGACCGAGTTACACGACGGCTGGCAGGCTAGCCAACTGGCGGATCGTGAGTCAGCACCTCGTCTGACTCCGCAGGGTGCAGCGTTGAGGCTGACCTGTCAACTGGACTTTCCCGGAAGTAGTTACAAATACTCTTACGTCTTACGGCGCATTTGAGGGATAGTATGAGCAGCAATCAGGGACTGTTTGCTAATGACACTGTCTTGTGCGGTGAAGTATTGTCGTTGAGTGACTGTAGAATACAGGATGAGTTGAATAGAATTTTAGTTTGGTGTGAGGAATGGCAGCTACCTCTAAATGTAGAAAAATGTAATTTAATGCAGATCAGCAGGAAAAGCAATTTTTTAATATTTGGGTGCAGTGTTAGTGGTCTGCTGTTTCACACAGTCAAGCCGATTAAATACAAAGTCGTAATACTGCAAAGCAATATGCAATGGAACGAGCACGTAAAGACAGTATTACGGAAGGCGAATGGTCAACTTTGGTTTGTTGGGAGAATCATAGGAAAGCGTAGTTCATGCACAGAGGAGACAGAACGCTTGTGAAATCCATTGTTGAGTCCTGCCCGAATGTTTGGGATCCCCGCCACGTCGAATTAAAGGAAGACGTCGAATCAATTCACAGACATGCTGCTAGATTTGTTACCGGTGAATTCGATAATACACTTGTATAATTGAAGTGCTCCATTAATTCAAATACAAATCCCCGGAGGAAAGATGACGTTATTTTCGCGGAACACGATTGAGAAAATTTAGAGAACCGACATTTGCGGGTGACTTCAGAACGATTCTATTGCCGCCAACGTACATTCCGTGTAAGGCGCGCCGAAGACGAACTTAAGAGAAATCAGGGGTCGCACGGAGGCGTATGGAAAGTTGTTTTTCCCCTCTCTCCATTTGCGACTGCAACAGGAAAGGATATGACGAGCAGTGGTGCGATGTACTCCCCACTGTGCGCCATACGGTGGCTTGCACAGTATGTACGTAGAGTAGATTGATATAAGCTGTAAGACAAAAATATGCGTTTTTAAAAAATCTAAACTAATAATTCAATTTATAAAAAAAGTAAATAATTGATAGTTACACCCAATCGTAAAATCGGCAATGTTTTGATTTCCTTAATGTTTTGAAAATAGCATCATCCAAGTGACTACCATTTCAACCACGTTGGCAGATCATCAGTTTAAGACATACCAATAACTGTAGTTTTGCTTAACGGTGGTGACACAGAACTGTACGTAAGCCTTGCGGATCCTCCACATTAATTTTATAAATATCTTATCAAGTAGTCATAGCACAAGATGGGGAGGATGCTAACTATATGTGCAATCAACTAGCAGTAGCATACAAAACTTGGGGTTTGAAGATTAATTACCAAAAAACAGAATACTTGACTAATGATTCAGATGAGCTGTACATTGAAGGAAAGAAAATCAAAAAGATAAACACTTTCTGTTATTTGGGATCCATTTTAGAAATCGAGGGAAAATCAGAGTCAGAAATCAATAAAAGAATTAGTAGCGGACGGAGGGTCATTGGGATGCTTAACTCAGTCTTATGGAGCAGGAATGTAATGAGCAGAACTAAAAAATTAATATACAAATCCATATCAGAGAGTGTGGTTCTGTATGGAACAGAGACCTGGACAATTAACATGAACCACATTAAAAAATTACAAGCTCTAGAGATGGACTTTTGGAGAAGATCGGCAAGAATCTCCAGGAAAGAAAAGATAAGGAACACCGAAGTAATGAGAATGGAAATAAAAGAAAGAATATATGACGTAATGGATAGGAAGAAATTACAGTGGTACGAGCATGTACGACGAATGGAGGAAGCCAGAATACCAAAATTGATACTGGAGTGGGAACCGGAGGGGAGAAGAAGAAGACGACGACCTGTGACCACCTGGTTCCAAAATGTACAGCACACAATGAGGAGAATGGGCGCAGAGGAAGAGGACACGCAAGATCGAAACACCTGGAGAAATATTTTGAGAGTATAGTTTAAGAACGTTTATTGTTTGTATTGTAATTTCCAAGTAAATTATTATGTTGGAGATAAGCCTCTGTAATGAGGAAAAGCTCAAAAAAAAAAATCTTATTGTTTGTTAAAGTATTGTTGTTAACGGATTTTAGACACATTCCATTTAACTGTTGCACAATTAGTATCTCGTATCGCTGTAATATTAAGCCCCATAATGAAAATTCTGTGCTCACTATGAGAAGTGTGTCTCATTTCTGAACTGAGCCGACTAACAGATTGTCTCAGCAGCATTATTCATCCTTCGTACTGCTTGTGTGTATACAACCTTATGACCTACATATTTGGGTTCTCGTAAGTGATCTTGCCTCATCATAAATTTTCAATTAGATCTTTTCCTCTCGTGCCAGTGGGAACAGAACTGTGCCTACCAAGATGGTAGAATAAGAAAACGCTATCAGTCTTTGGTAATATCGGGAACTTACCCTCGTGTCTACTGAACGTTCATCGTGTTGGAGGAAGCTGTGTGAACAGATGTTGTCAAAGTAGTAGTAGGGTATCTTCAACTGCACTTACTAAGAGGTTTTTCGCGTTTTTAGGAGGAAGGTTGGCAAGTTCCCAGACTCCCCACCCCATCCCTCTAGCGCAGATAACTCTTAACGCAAATCAGCTGCTTGGCGAAATGCGGTGGAGCTCTCTGTCCCTAGTTGTGACAGTGAGTACTTATTCAAGATGATGGGGAATAAAATGCTGTATCAGCCGTCGGAATACACTTCCTATGTCTTTCCACTAAATAACTCCAAACAGATTCCAGAATAGGTAGGGTACATCATCCAACAAGGCTACTTCGTTTTGAATTCATTTTCCGATTGATTTCGGAAAATGCAGCTACGACATACTGGATGTCAAAATCCGTTAAAAGGAGTTGTAAATCAGGAGAATTTGAGCCATTGAGAAATATGTTGAATCGACGAAGACATCTTTGAATACCAAAACAGTTTATGGCTGTCTGTATTCAAATTGCGTTTTCTCCGAAGCAAATATTCAAAATCTTGACTGTAGCAATCTCGACGTAGTGTGCAACTGCCGAAAGTCGCAAGGGATATGCAATACATGTTTTAGCAGCGCCGTCATTATTCGTGGAGGAACTATCATTACAAAATAGACCCTGAACTGCTTGGTCGTAAAAAGTCGTCAACGACACTTGGCATTTGTTAGCGATCCAGGCCTAGAAAAACCGTGGTGAAGCCACAAACCTCACGCAAGTGTCTGTGAGTTATAAATAGTAAGTTGGCTGCGGTAGGTGGAGCACGCAACAAGGCGTGCCACGTATATTAGCCCGAGAGAGATATGTCAACTTTTAGCTTACCATCTCGCATGTTGTAGTCCAACACGCTAGGTGCTCATTCCCATATGCCGATGTGTTTTGTTTTGGCATGGGCAATAAATGTTATACGTTTGTGCAGTCGAATGCTTCTGAGTACAATAGGACAATTCCAGAGTGCCCGAACGACGAAGAGGTCGTTAGACAAAGCTCAATCTCAGGACGATCAAGGGACAGAAAATCGGTCGAGGCCTCAGAGTGCTCTCTGAGAAACATAAATCTGGATGGCTGATGTAGTAATTAGAACTCCGCTCCTCCCGAAGGAGAGCATAGCGTCTTCACCATAGAGTGCTTATTTAAGCATCATGAAGCAGTATCGGAGGTTCGAGGACACTATATCGAGCTTAGATGTCGATACCGATTACAGTGTATCGTGAGTAAGGAAAATATTCGTTACTGTTAGAGGTTAAAATATATATAACATTATATACCTTAAAAAAAAGAAAAGAAAAGAAAAGAAAGGTGCAGACTTCACAGTAATTCGACATTGCTGAGAACAGCCATTTAAAACCACACAGGCTCTGTCAAGATTTGCACCCCTGTGTTCCATAGGTTTGAAAGAGGCAAGTGGTAGTCATGCACGTCCAAATGTACTAGGACATTTACACAAGTAATATTTATTCAAGATTTTTAAAATAAACTCTCTTCATTCTTAAAACCGGATATCCTTAGCAGAAATAAAGCGAATTCACGTGCTGCAAGATTAGGCAATGGAGAGCAGGCGTTGGCGCTTAGTCATGCCTAGATACTACAAAGTCTAGATTATCTGCTTTGGCGTTTTGTTGAAACAACTACCGGCGTTTCTGTATAGGACTTAAGCTTCTATTACCTCTCTGATTAAAGGCGGCCGTTGTTACGCGTGTTATTTATCAGTGACTGTCTTCTGAAAGTGGAGCATTTGTTTGCTGGTTTTAAGATGAAGCGCTGATACTGTCTCGACAGACCGTAATTTTCTGACACTACCGGAAGCAACCTCGAGTTCAAATCTACATTTCCGTGTTTTGTAATTTAAGTTGGGTGGTGGGTAAAAGAGGAGTTCCCTCATATTTAACTATACTAGCTGCATATCTAGGTGTGCAGTTTTTTGTAATTTGGGTATTACTTTACACCACAAAACACAGTGTGATACCTGCTTCCCTGTTAAGGAGTATGGTTGAAAAAGAATTTCAGCATGAAAGTAACGTCGCAGAATGGTGTTAATTTCAGCCGTAGTCATTCCCACAGGTTTCTCTGTTGCTGCTTATCTTTCTTTGTCATTTTTCGTTATGCTGAAACATTTTTTGAACGAACCTCAGCTCGTAGCAGGTAGGAATGCGCGACCTCATGGATAAAGATATGAGTTTGGTATTGTAAAGTTTCTACCGTGTGTAACCGACCGGGTTGCTGTTGGTCATGCAGTGGACACGTGTTACATTTAAAAGACTCCTTTATCTGTGGTAAGTGCTATGTCTTCTGACCGTGGACACGTGCAATGCTGACGTCGTAACCATAAAACACAGTTGCTTTCACGCCGGAATTGGAAAAGCGCAAAGCTGAAAACGCCTGTAAGCTGTAAAACTAGTCGTGCACGAAGAGTTGGTTTCCTTTTCAGTGCAACTGATAGTATCTCAGTATTGACTGTCGAAAAACACCTTACAGTTCGCCAGAGCTAATTAGGACAAATTTCTTGTATATAACTGAACTATTTTTAAGTTACTTTCGACGATTATATTTGGCACCCAGTTATTATGACTAAACTATTCAAATCTATATGTAAATAAATGACTAGGTCCGCATATTATTAATTTCTTATCGAGATTGTCAATAACGGCTGTATTGCGAGATGGAACTGCTCACATTTGCCACAGACACGTCGAAATGTGTGATGATGGGTTGAGACTTTGGAGTGGTCACTAGCGCTTTCTGTACTCGTACATGGCACGCGACGTGGGCGGTGCAAAATGTCACCCACCTACGTTCCCTGCTCTCATGGTGACCTGCCGAGCTGCTCTGCGTCACTACAGAACCACGATGATACGTACCTAGACAAGTTGCACAGCTTATCTGCGTTAGAAGTCAGTAGGATGGGTAATGAAGCATATAGTCGAGCAGAAACTGTTGCGCCACATTTTATACCGTTCTGTGTTAACTGGCTGGAAAAGGCTACGACTCGTCCATGGCTTCGACAGCACAGTACAGTGTAGTTAGGTTTCTTCTGATTCGTACTACCAAGCGCCACTCATATTTCATGAACATAACGGAAGTAGCAAATTTATATACTCCTTATCAATGATTTACGTGTTTTAGATAAACCTCATTCGTTATCAAATGTCATATTTGTAGAGTATTTTGCCGTTCGATATTATCACATGCATAACATTTATCTTAGATAAAGATTAATTTCTCTAGTGAAACGTAGTACCGAAACTTCGCTTTACATGTCGCCAGCAAGCTACTAGTCTTTCTCTGTGGTTAGTATGCAATGTTTCGTAAAAGCTGTCTCTCTAGTTTTATCATCTGATTAACCTTCTGCGCTTTGATTGATTGTATTTATGATATTCTCCTGAAATGTCAGAATACTGTACGCGTCTGATTTCTTTCTTTCAGATTTCATGATAAACTCTGTTCCAAGTGCCATCTTACTGCAAATAATATGGGTAGTACTCAAGGACTTATAAACATAGAAATTCTCATTTTTGTTCTGCCAAATAGTACATTCCATCCCGACAAAACAGTGAACTAGAACACACATTTTTATGTTGGCTTTCGGATCTGTCACTGATGTGTTGGCTTTTGAACCTGTTAATAATATGTTGGCCTTTGTGCCAATTAGTGAAAGGTTAAATACGTATTTATGGGCTGATCACTAATTTTAACAACTTCTTGCTGAGAAGTCAGGTTTGGCCTTGATGTGGCGTCTGTTTTGGTTCCGTGATTATTTTCTCAAAAAAGATGTAAGTTACAGCTGCGTATTTACATTGGCCCTGGCGCAATGTTTTCTGTGTGGCTGTTCCGGAATTAGACTCCGCTATTTCTCCCGCCGCAGCAAAATCCCCGCGCATTCTTCGTGCGTCGAGCCTCAATATTCGTGACGCAACCCAGGTGTAGGCACCAACAAAGCCACAGTGTTTTACCGCACGAAGAGAAAATTTCTGCTCGCAGAATCACATGCTCCTTGAAAGTCTCTTCAGTTTTATTCGCACCATTTGTACACAGTGCTACCTCAATAAGTCTGTATCGTTTCAGTTACACAAGTGTCCCGTCTCCCAGTAGATATTTCTCTCTAGAGATGTTATCAAAATTTCTTTCGCGTGAATTCTTTTCTCTGATGTTAGAAACAGGAATCCCAAAATTTGAATCTAGACAGTTAGATAATTTCAGATGAGTGTAAGTAGCTATAAATTTACGGCGCGGCATTGTTTCATCGATATTCGATCTTTATCTTTGCAAAAAAAAAAAAAAAAAAAAAAAAAAAATAACCTCGAAGATGGGTGGTCAACAACTTTGTCCACAGTCGCCTTGAAGAGGCAGTCATATTCAGTGTTACTTCTATACGACATTTGATACACACCCACAAGGAAACGCTCGTGTAAATCAGGCATCTGCTCATGACTAAAAACTCTGATCAATTCAGTCGTATAGTTATTCAGCCAGACATCGACTTTTGATTAACAAACTTGTGTTTCATTGTTTTATGGGTTTCGCGCGAAAGTGTATTGGTGTTCCACATGAATTCGTCTCTTAAGAGGGAAATAGCTTTAAAACATTTAATCACAATCAGATTTGTAACTCAACTGGTGGTTCTGTCATAAATGGAATTAAGGCATTCCACGCGACGAGTGTTATACGTTGTCACGTTGCAATACAGGCATAAAAAGCAGTACTCCCATAAAGCGCTGCAGTGGGTATTTATAGATGTGACCGATCAAGCTGGTAAGACGCTAGACTCGTATTCGGGAGGTCGGCGGTTCAGACCACCTTCCGCCATCCAGATTCAGGTTTACCGTGAGTTCATTAAATCTCTTAAGGAAAACAGTTTCTTTGGAAGGGCACGGTTGCTTTCCTTCGCCACGCTTACCTGATTGGAGCGTGTGTTCCGTATCTAATGGCCTTGTCGTCGATGGAACGCGAAACCGTTATCGTTCATCCTTCCTTCGTTGTAGACGCTATCAAGTTCTTTGTTGACGCGAAAGAAAGATAATACTGATCCTCTCCTATGAAATTCCGCGTCACAATCAGGAGAACAGTATCGATTCGTCCACACCCGTAAAATAACATACATTACCTAATTTTCGCAACCTTGTGATGTTAGTGAAATCTAGAGACATGAAGTTTTTCACATAAACAAGGAACACAATGAACCTGCCTTGTGTTCAGTCTAAAACATTTTACAATAATTTGTTTTGGCCGTGTCTGATAGCTGTGGTAACAACCAGACCGATATCTGAAAAAAAAAAATTGCTTTCGAATCTTGCGAACGGCAAGTTCCGTACTCAAGATATGCCTGTTGCATCCATTCCAGAGCTAAAAATAAGAGTGGCTGATGCTTTTCTGCTGTTGCGTTAGATGACTACGAATAATAGGTAAGTTTTGATTCCTTTCTTGCGGCTACTTCATGGTCACTCCGGTGTTCATTTACTCGTTTAGAGCGTGAAAAAATTCTACATGGAGAAATGCCATAGCGACTTCATTATGCCTCCCTCTTTCTTCGATATAAACGCTACTAAGGACGAGTCTACAACTTTTATCGTCCGGTAATACGAAGCGAAGAACATAACCTCGGTTAAAATTCAGTCCGTTTATTCAGGCGTCTTACATCCGTACACAGTTCACAGGACGCCATGACTACACCAATATCTCTTGAGAACAGACGCAGTTCTGTTACCTGCTGCTGACCGCTTTAAGTACTGCAAGCTGTCGTAGAAATGTGGCACATGTGTCTCCTATGGATGTAGAATGAGGTCTGTATATAACCTCTCGTCAACATGTGTTTTTGAGAGAGCTCGTTGGTCAAGGAACCATCAGAGTATTCTTTTGAAGTGATGTAGGGAAAGAACGGGTAGGCTTCATCACTGTGATACGCAGTTTGTGCCTTTGGGCGTCAAAATTAACATTGTCATGTATACTAACAGTATTAACAAAGAATCATCCTACTGTTTACAGGAATGCTGCTCTTTTTCTGTCGGTTTAAATGCCTTTCCTTAAGTGATCAAGGAACAGATCTTGCAATGCAGTTGGTATGTTCGATCATAACCATTCAATGTCGCCTGTAGCTTAACAGCAACATAGTTTCTACTTCGGAACCGTCATGCTGTGACAAGCCAATAGTGTTGGCATGTAGTAACATTACTGCCACTGTAGCGTGCAAACAATTGCGATAATCCAGTAGGTTAGTTTACCTTTTTAGGTATGTAAACCGAACTAAGGTACTCGCGTTACACCAGTTCCAAAACACTTGGTTGAAAGAGAAACGAAGGTAAAACTTCTAATCCTTGTATTCGTTCGTGTAGTTTTATAAAACATCGCAGTAAACGAAACGCGAACGTATAGACCTACACTACTTTCGTTAACTTCACTGAACGCCATTGTGTTTTTCTGTTATCCGTTTTGTGTGATTTACGTTTCAGAATAGTTGTCACCTTCAGCACTTTTACTCCTGAGATGTTTGAAGAGGACGAGGATGGGAACATAAACCGTGAAACCAAAAAACATTCTTTGAAGTTGTCGGATCACGGGTGATCCGTATGAGCTGTGATCATTGGCGATTTGACGTCCACTGACGGATATAGGCTGTCTCAATAGTTTTCCGTGCATTATGATCGTCAGCAGCACGATTTTCCCTGAACTGTGTCGTAATACGTTGCTCTACAACATGATCTACGTACGGGACGCTTTCGAAGTCCATAGATCTTACACATTCAGCGTAAAATTTTATTCATTGATTTCACGTTAAGTCAGAACTATCCATACCTATTAATCACTGTCGCCTTGCTAGAGAAAGAGAACCCTCTTTTTGTGTCAGTAACATGTACTTTTTGTGATTATAACGTATGTAAATAATCTTTGTCGTAAATTATTTTGATGCCTCTTCAGTTGCATTAAATGTACATCATCCACGACAGTGGACTTCGAAAGTCAATGAATTACTGCAGTAGTAACTTCACTCTTCACAGTTTATGTTGTTGACATCGATCATTGTTACCTTATCAGGTAATAACCTGATCCCTACATTTGTTACCTAACCTTGTTCAAGAACTGCAATTTGTAGCCTTGTTCCAGACACATACGTTAGTAGATGTTAACCACTCCGTAGAACGTACTTGTTCTCTCCAGCCATCCACGTTTAGGTTTTTTTATGGTTTTCTTTAATCACTTTAGGCAAATACCGTGATCGTTTCCTTGTGAAGGACACGACCGATTTCCCTCCTCCATTTTTCCCCAATCCGAGCATGTGCTCCATCTCTATTGCCTGCCTTCCTTTCATGTACACTCAGCGGTCATCGTGTCAGGTGTGTTCATTTCTTGTTGTTGTCTCCTATTCTTCTCGTCAAAAAATTACGTTTCTATAGATGCACGAGATTTTCATTGGGTTCCGCATGTAATTTCACTAGGCAGTCCTCGGATATTTTACCTGTATGTAGTTCAGAGTGTCAACAGTATACAGAACTAGAGCAAGCTAATTGTCTCGCCTAAACCGTTTTTCCGCGTTCTCCAGCGACTACATTGTCATTTTCAATCAACAGTAATAACACCGACAGAGGTCTATTGTGAAGTTCGTCATCCTCGAATCGGTTGCGTAGTAGAGCGTACCATTGTTTGGAGTGTGAGGACAAGTGAAACAATATAGTCATTTGAGTTCTTTTCTGAAATATTCCTAGGATTGTTTTGGCGTTTGTAATTAATCCTAGAAATGTTTCGCACTTAAACATATTAAGTCTCAACTTTGGATTCCAAGTAAAACTGCACTTCGCGTCACTTCAATAATTAGCTGGGTGAGTTGATTCACAGATCAGAGAATGAAAAGATCTCACTACCACCAGTGGAGATGCTTTAGCGACGTTAAAACAGAACATTGAGTTGATAAACACACCATTTCCCCGCTATATGTAATCTGGCCGGCTTTGGAACCTACGGGAAAACGTAATGAAAAATCAGGTCCCATCAGAATAAAGTTAGTATTGCGTAAAATTTTGTTAACTAATTACAGAAATCCTTGTCAGCTGAGTAAGCGGTTCATGGAATTCACGTTTGTATTTTTAATGTGTATTAATTGTAGGTACATCATTCGTTATTAAGGCACTTCTGCATTGAAGCATCTTTAATTTCTGCTTTTGAGAAAATACTGTTACGTCGCACAATAGTATATTACATGAGAGAGCGAGCTGCTAGATCGGTGAGTTGCACTTGGCTGTGTTCACGTTCCCTATCTGGCGAGCGGCTATCACTGGGATTTTTTACAGTCCGTCAGTTTCCGGTGTGCTGGGGTTGTTGATTGGCAGCACTCCAGCTCATGGGTGGCCCGAATGTTTACGAGACACCGTCAGTTTCTTTTTCATCTCACTCAATGATTACTCGAGTCTTTCGTAATAAATCGGCTGTCAGTTGTTCCGTCTGGATATTTTGAATGACTTTATGACTGACGTGCATCTATATTTAGTAAGGAAAAGAGCAATCGGAAGTCTCTTGCGCACGTTCCAGTATCGCTATTCGACGCCATTGGTGAGATGAAGCGGTGTTTGTTTCAGAATATTTTGTAAATTTCCACCAGTAAATAAACTTTTAAAACGGTTTGTAGATACCGGAGGAAAGGGCACGGTATAGTGCATGAAATAACTCTTTGGAGCAGTGTAAGCAGAATCAGTTTAAGATTATTTTACTTTTTTACGGCTGTTGTACAATATTTTGAACTACTCTCGGATATTTAAAAACAAACAAACAACCAAAAAAAACCTAACAGAAGAGTGACCTTACCTAAGATTCTCTCCCAATCCAAATGTTATGATAAGCCATGTAATAAGAATCGCTGTCCGCTTTACCGTCAGTCGACTTAATTGTGGTCAGTTACCTCGATCTGCCAATTTGAGCTCGTTTATTTATGCGTAATTCGTGACAAATGTGTCCATGATCTAAATTAATGTAAAGTATCACCTACGTCACTCTGTCGTTAAAGCACATTCATTTTGCTTTACCTCTGTATCTTCCGCACATTTACTTATACTTTTTCATCAACTTCGCGTATGATTTAGATTAATTGAAGCTTTATGACTTGATGATTCATTGGATGCTTACTTTGACATCTGTAATATTTTATTGATCTGTCCTCCAACTTTTTGGCAGAGAACGGCGACCAGGAGCCAGGATCGGGGCCCGACAATTTTACACGTGATGAAGACAGGCTGTAATTGTGAAACCACCTCAACAGTTGGCTAATACCTGGCTGGAGTGAGCTTTGCTTAACGAAATGTGTTCATTTAAGACGCGAATTGGGCCTTTCTTCTTAAACAATTTGCGAGCCGTTATACTCCTGGACTGTTGCGAATAAAAAGTGCGCCGGGAATCTCGCATGTTGTTCAGCGCTGCACGTTAACTGTCGGCCGGCGAGTTCTCGGCTGTGCTTGGCTCGGCGAACAGTTTCTTGGCGAGATTCCAAGACGAGGCAGTAATGGGTGGCAAGTTTAGGGGGCGGTGGCGGCGCGGGCGCGAAGAACGCGCGTCTATTGAATTTTCAGCGTGCCACCTGCAGGCGGGCGCGCGCCTCATCCTGTGAGCTCTTAATTGGAGCAGAGCGGGCTTCCAGCAAGCGATAAGCGTTGCTGCCTCACTGCCTACAGCAGTATCAGCCGGGCTATCGTCCTCGCTTGTCTGGGTGCATCAGTAGTAAAAGGATTTCAACCTAAGTCCGCTTTCACAGTATTCGGGACGCATCTGCGCAGGTTGCTGATGTTGCGTTACTGATTTATTTGTAATGCACTGAAATTTCCATTTGTTTCCTCTTTGTATTTTGATTTTCCTGTACATCCCATCACCTTCTTGTGTGAGTAGGTCAGATAATACGCTCTCAGGGGATCATAATAAAACTTTTAATTTTTGTCTAAAATTAAGAAACTTAGCTAATTATTGTGTATCCAAATTTGCATATAATTTTTATTTTCGATGTGAGGGCGACCAATAGATGGCGAAGTAAATAATGTAGCTGATGGGGTATTTTCTCATGATTTTTATTGGTCATCTACTTCTATTTAAAAGTTACTAATTGTCTGTTGTCCTGTTTGGCTTAATTTAACACATGCTAAACAGTTGGACATAGCTCTCAGTTATGCCCGCAGGATCATAACAGGTTGCTTGAAATTGGCTACAGTCGGATGTCTTTACCCCTCGCAGGAACATAGCGTAAAGGAAGAGCTACGAATAAGGAAAGACTTACAATCGAGCAGGATAGAGCTCATCTTCTGTGAGGACAAGAACGACTGAAGTCAAAAGGAGTAGTTTTCGTAGAACATCGACGGCACTTAAAACCACGGCTGAAAAAGCAACTGTGGAGAGCGACGACCTACTTATCTTCCCCCCTGGCTACAAGAGTGTTTCTGAAACGTTACCTCCTGACTAGGATGAGACTGGGCTGTTTGGAAGTCCCTGAATAGACTGAGATATGCAGTTGTCAGGTATAAAGGTTAATTTGACAAAATGGCGCTACACTGATCAGGCTGATATTCAGTGTGAATGTGGAGAAAACCCTGATGTACATATTGTGCTTTAATTCCGAGTGTGTGCTGCTTCCTGCAATGAAAATAACACATCATCAAGGAACAGAAACTGCATTTGAAATGACCAATGTTTGTGCAAGGATAATATAGTTATTAGTGCGTATAACTTGTATGTTTCTGATGCGAGAATAAATAAATAAAACCGCCAAAATTGAAATTCCATTAAAACAAAGCAAATGGAAGGCTTTCTCGCGCAGGAATACACCTACTAGGTGAAGTTAGAAGTCAAAAGACGCCAATGCTTGGCGACTTTACGTCACAGAGTGGTCCTTTTAGAACTACTGTAAAACAACACAGTTTGGTTGTTCATAAAAATTAGTGCCACCTTGATCTGTTGATTTTTTTTTTTTTTTTTTTTTTTTTTTTTTTTTTTTTTTTTTCCCCTCTGGGAGCCGAGGTTATAAATAGCACTCAAGACGAGCAGTGGCTGTCACTTTTTGGACCATGCACGTTTCAGCGATGGGTACCGACAGCCTCTTGGGTCACATGGATCAACATTTCTGGTGCCATGTTGTAGCAGTGAATGTTGCTTTTTGCTGACACTTCAGAAATTTAAGAGAAGCCTACCCGTTTTCAACGACCTCACTGTTTAAGCATCTCGTTGCTCGCTCGTTGCAACAACTCCTAGGAAATATTACGATGATAGCTTGGAAGTACGACCGCTATCTAACGGTAACTTTCCTTGCTGCCGCTCACGTAGTACTAAACGTTCTTCTAGTGTCGTAGCAGTGACTGCCGGTCTAACCTGTCGCGAACTCAACACTTCAAGCGAGCTTTGCCATTCATTCCAGTGCTGTCATATTAATTGATTAAATGAGCTGCTTATACTAGTATGTGTGCGCTTTACTTAATATACCTGTTTATCTTCCTACAAATCTTATTTACATACCTGTGTAAATCCCCGTTCAACTTAAATTTCTGTTAGCGGCGTTTCCATAACCACATTAAGCTGGACATGAAAGTTAATTGCGCCTACAAGTATGAGAGCTAGTTGATGGCAGGTTCGCGGTCAGGACAGAAAGCTTGAGGCAAGTGCGCATTTCAGCAAAAGTAGGCAACGCCAACGGGAGGGGTGTAATATAGAGCGGAACGGATGTTCGTTGGTGCGAGGATACAAAACGTGGTCTACCGAAGAATGGAAGCATCGTATAATCCGAGAAGTTCACGTTTACACTGTTCTCTCTGGCAGATAGTCGTTACGTATGGAGAACACCAGAGAAACTATGAAATTCTTTTTTTCTTTCAGTTGTGGAACTTGGGGAAGATTGTGTAATGAACAGTTTTCTTCCTTCACTTTTGTATATCTTGTGCTTCACTGAATGGACATTTTAGAGTAAACATTACGTTTGTTAATATGTTGTTGCCACTTCATTATAAAGTGAGAAATACTATTCGAAGTGAACAAGGACTCGTTTGAATGCTACCTTATCATGTGACAGAATCGACACAATACGACCGTAAATAAATGTCTTAAACTTTTCCTTTAAAAATTCGTGGTAGAACCCGCAACAATCCACGCAGCAAAATATGCCTGCAGAAAGCTTCAGAAAACGACACTGAAAAGAAAGTAACCATACGGCGGGACACTTGAATTCCTGAAAAATAAACTAGAGACGGCTGTTTGTATGCTCCTGTAATAGTACCACAAGTTTCACAACGTTCGAGTTGCATCTTTAGGTACATTTAATAAAAAAGAATAACACATAAAGGAATTAACAGTATAAGAAAAATATTTTTTTTGTCGATGGCTGGAATCTAGGAACAAGAATTGTACCATACGAAATACGTAACTGACCAAAGCAAATTTGAATAATAGAAGTCAACTTACTAAATTTCAGATCAGATGCTCATATTATGAAGTCCCATACCGTGGCAGTTGCTGTAGTGTAAATGACATTGCTGTGATGGTGGGCGTATGTCATTCCTCTGTTGCCAAATACCTGGGATAACTTGGGATTTTACAGCTATTTGGACAGTCCCCTTTTATGAAGAAATCATTGAGCACCACATGCATCCTCGTCTGGAAATACACCCCTCCACCGTGTTTCTATTCTCGGCCGACAACACTGCCGCGAGCATGCGTGTCTTTCTCTCTCTCTCTCTGTGTGTGTGTGTGTGTGTGTGTGTGTGTGTGTGTGTGTGTGTGTGTGTGTGTTTGTTTGGGGGGGGGGGGGCGGCACCAGTTTTTATCGTCGCTTCTCCCGAGGGAAATACTCGTCGGCCCCTCAATCTCGTGGTTCGACTCGGATTGCATTTTGACGGCTGCGTCTCTTGTGGGACGCCTGGCGCAGCATGATATACGGCGTCCACGGGCGAGCTGGCCGGAAAACTGCAAACGGGGCGACACGAAAGCGGCCAGGCGTGTTTTGGCGCTACCGGGTGCCCCTACATTTACATTGATACTCCACAAGCCACCGTACGGAGCGTGGCGGAGGGTACCAGGTACCATTGCTTGTCATTTCCTTTCCTGTTCCACTCGCAAATAGAGCGAGGGAAAAAAGACTATCTATGTCTGTGTATGAGCCCTAATTTCTCGTATTTTATCGTCTTGGTTCTTGTGCTAGGTATACGATGGCGGCAGTAGAATCGTTCGATAGTCAGTTTCAGACGATTCTCTAAATTTTCTCAATAGCGTTTCTCGAAAAGAACGTCGCCTTCCCTCCAGGATTCCCATTTGAGTTTCCGAAGCATCTCCGTAACACTTACGTGTTGTTTGAACTTCCCAGTAACAACCCGCCTCTGTACTACTTTGATGTCTTTCTTCAATCCGACCTCCTTCGGATCCCAAACACTCTAGCAGTACTCAAGAATAGGTCGCACCGGCGTCCTATATGCTGTCTCCTTTACAGGTGAACCACTCCCTTCTAAAATTCTTGCAATTAACCGAAGTCGACCATTTGCATTCCCTACCACAGTTTTCACGTGCTCGTTCCACCTCATATCGCTTTGCAATGTTACGCCCATATATTTAAACGACTTAACTATGTCAAGCTGGACGCTAGTAATACTGAATCCGAACATCACAGGTTTGATCTTCCTACTCATCCGCATTAACATACATTTTTCCAGTGATCACACCAACTGGAAATTTTGCCTAAGTCGTCTTGCATCCTTTCACAGTCACTCAACTTCGACACCTTACCGTACACCACGGCATCATCAGCAAACAACTGCAGATTGCTTCCCACCCTGTCCGCCAAATCATTTATGTTTATAGAGAACAACAACGGTCCTGTCGCACCTCGCTGGGGCACTCCTGATGATACCCTTGTCTCTGATGAACACTCGCCGTCGAATACGACACACAGGGTTCTATTATTTAAAAAATCTTCGAGCCACTCACATATCGGTGAACTTATTCCACATGTTCGTGTCTTCGTTAACAGCTTGCAATGGGGCATCGTGTCAGATGCTCTCCGTAAATCTAGAAATATGGAATCTGCCCGTTGCTCTCCATCGACAGTACTCAGTATATCATTTGAGAACAGAGCAAGCTGAATTTCGCACAGGCGATGCTTTCTAAAACCATGCTGATTCGTGAACATAAGCTTGTCTCAAGAATGTTTATTATATTCGAACTGAGAATATGTTCAAGGATTCTGCAGCAAACAGAAGTTAGTGATATTGGTCTGTAACTTTTTACCCTTCGTATATTCTAGAGTGACTTGCGCTTTTTTCCAGTCGTTTGGGACTTCGTGCTGGGCGAGAGATTCAAGATAAGTGCAAGCTAGGTAAGCGGCTAATGTCGTAGAGTACTCTTTGTAAAATCGAACTGGGATTGCATCCGTACTTAGTGATTTATTTGCTTTCATATCTTTCAGTTGTTTCTCTATGCTAGTATGCTTACTACTATGTCATCCTCACGGGAGTCTGTCCGATGGTCAAAGGACGCTATGTTTGTACGATACTCCTGTGTGAACGATTTCTTGAACGTGAAAATTGAAACTTCAGCTTTGGTTTTGCTATCTTCAACGGCCACTCCAGAATGGTCAACGAGGGATTGAATGGAAGCCTCAGACCTACTTAGCGATTTTGCGTAAGACCAGAATTTTCTTAGGTTCTCTGCCACTGTCGTGTGCTTCGCACACAGATCCTTTCACAGACGCACGAATCTCTACTAACCTTTGCTTGTCGTCACTTGTGCGTTCCCTGTTGAACCGAGAGTGCAACAGCCTCTGCTTGCTCAGCATCCACCGAATTTTGTTATTGAACCATGGTGGGGTCTTTCCCATCATTTATCCACTTATTAGGCACATAACTGTCCAGACAGCGATTTACAGTCTGCTTAAAATTTGCCCATAAATCATCTACATCCATCTTAGTGGAGCTAAGTGATTCCAATTCGGTGTCTAAGTGAGATTCTAATAACTGCTTATCTGCTCTATCTAGCAGAAACACTCTCCCAGCCTTCTTGACTGATTTATTAACTTCCGTAAGCATAGTTGCTATAACGACACCATGATTGCTAATTCCCGTTTCTATACTGACATCGTTGATAAGATCCGGCCTGTTTGTAGGTACATGGTCTAGGATATTTCCACTGCGTGTGCGCTACCGAGTTAGTTGCTCAATGCATTTTCGGAAAATGTGTTCAAAACTTTGTGCATGACAGACTTCCAACTAGTATTGCATGATCTGGGTATTTGCACGCTACTGACTGTAGACTTGCTTTGAATGATTCTAGTACTGTCACACCAAAGTCGAGTGACCGGTAAAAACATCCAACAATGAACTTGGTTTCACCTACACCTGTTATGGCTTCACTGCCACACTCAACTTCGACGTCGAGACAATATTTTTTCTACTGCTATGAACACTCCCCCTCCTATGGCTTGTAATCTGTCTTTCCGATATACATTCACATCTTGCTAAATATCTCAGAGCTTTCCACTTCGGTTTTCAGCCAGGTCTGGGTTCCAAGAATAAGTGTGTTTTCGCAGCCATTTACAATTCGTGTGGGATCATAAACTAATTGTTCAAATTAATTCTCAGAGAAAGCATTTAGTACAATTTCGGAAGATGTTTTCTGTCTACCACCGGCTTTGAACGTGTATTTTCTCCAACAAATCGAGGATAGATTGAAGTCTCCACCAATTATAACTGTATGAGTGGGGTACTTATTTGTTATGATATTCAAATTTTCCACAATTGACATAGTCGGTATTTGCATTCCAACCGCATAATCCATTGTGACGTACCGAAGTTATTGTTGTAATATTATCCAATTCAAATACGTGTAACACAGATCACATATGAAATTCAATGGGCAAAAGCTCCTTTATAATTCGATGAAAACCACAGTAGATATAGATGTCAGTACTAAACAATTACTTCCTTCATTATACTAGCGTGCGCTTGACCGAATCTCGACGCGGATGTTTCAATAGGTCGGTGTGAGGTACCTGAAACTACCTGTTGAGATTCGAACAGTCTAACCATACATGTTGTTTGTTTTGTTTCATTTGTTTTTTAAATGAAAATGAAATCCCATGCTTCTCGACCGAGCGTAGGGGAACGATGCGGGAGACCTGCATCGCCGTACTAGGTAAGGCGGTGGTTTGCCGTTGCCTTCCACCGACCGTAATGGGGATGAATGATGATGATACAACAACACCCAGTCATCTCGGGCAGGTGAAAATCCCTGACCTTGCCGGGAATCGAACCCGGGACCCCGTGCTCTGGAAGCAAGAACGAACCACGAGCTGCGGATTGTCCAAAAACAACTAGGGTCATACGCGCCCATGTCATAGTTGTAGAACACGGAGACAAAGAGAGGAGTTAACGATAATCCTAATACACCATAATCCCAATCGACGGAAAAGAAGGCAGCTAAAAACAGGTGCGTGGAGAAATATCTGTAAAATACGCCATATAGAAACGAAGGTGCTGACTAACGATGAAATGTCCTTCGCCATATTGGTGCGACGAATGAAAAGTAAAACACGGTCGACAGCTATCGCTTCGTTCGGTAAAATGGCCGATAACTCAGACGGCAAACACAAATGAGAACGTAAGTGGTTAAAAAAAGGGCAATCCGTCAGGAAATTGCGAACCGTGAAAGGTTGAGGGCAACAAGCACAAATTCTCGATACGCAATGTAGCTAAAATTATCTCCCCTCGGCGTGAGGGCCGAGGGGAGGTCGTCCAAGCCGCTGGGAGAGGCTTAATAACCCGGAGCTTGTTCCCATGAATGTAGGACCAGTTATGATGTCAAAGTGACACCACCTGCTAACAGACGGCAACACAGAGATCATCGGAGGGAATGTAAGAACTAGCGAGGACTGCAGCTTTGGTAGCAGTGTCAGCGCCCTCGTTTCCTGTCAGACCGACGCGGTTGATCATTGGCCTTCTGACAAGACAAGAGAGGTCGACACAAGGCTATTCGCTGTACCCTCGCCTGAAAGACTATCGATACGTCAGCGATACACCAGTACGCTTACATAGCTTCACGATGTACGGGCAATTGAATTGACATTGACGTATATAATCGCCGGCTAACTGTCTAGAAGCAGAGAAAACCTTTTTTTGCAGCTGCATTTAGTCTTCATGTCAACCAAATTTGTTTCGCTTGTTTTTAAAACGTCATTGGTGACTGTAATAGTTGCGATTTCGATTTGTTTAACCCTTTGACTGCTACAGTAGTCCGAGCGCACCGTGCGCTGGTTGCCACTGCAGTTCAGCACTGCTTTGCACCAGGCGCTGCCGACTGCTGTAGAAGTTCTGAGACGTTCGCCCGCCTATTATTTAGCTGCGCTTGAATAAGACGTCTGTTTATATGCAGCGCTACTGGCGGACCTCACCACACCCTAGCGTTTGCTCTAACCTCAACAGATGGCGTTTCAATATGCGGAACACAACTGCATTTGAAGTCGATGTCAGCGCTTTCAGCGGCCCTCACAGCACTTGAACTAGTAATTTGCTTTACACACAGCAACAAATTACGCTACTGTGATTTCTGTCGAACTGTAGTTTCGCGCCTTTCTACAAGCCGTCTGGATTCGTGATTTCCTGTCAGAAAGGTCACGGTTCGTAGTAATAGACGGAAAGTCATCGAGTAAAACAGAAGTAATATCCGGCATTCCCCAAGGAAGTGTTATGGGCCCTCTGTTGTTCCTGACCTATCTGACCTATATTAACGACATAGGAGACAATCTGAGTAGCCGTCTTAGATTGTTTGCAGATGATGCTGTCATTTACCGTCTTGTAGAGTCATCAGATGTTCAAAACGACTTGCAAAATGATTTAGATAAGATATCTGTATAAAGCGAAAAGTGGCAATTGACCCTGAATAAAGAAAAGTGTGAAGTTATTCACATGAGTGCTAAAAGAAATCCGCTAAATTTCGATTACGCGGTAGGTCACACAAATCTGAAGGCTGTAAATTCATCTAAATATTTAGGGATTACAATTACAAATATCCTAAATTGGAACGATCACATAGATAATATTGTGGGTAGAGCCAACCAAAGACTGCGATTCATTGGCAGAAAACTTCGAAGGTGCAACAGGTCTACTAAAGAGTCTGTTTACACCACGTTTGTCCGCCCTATTCTGGAGTACTGCTATGCGGTGTGGGATCCGCATCAGATGGAACTGACGGATGACATCGAAAAAGTTCAAAGAAGGGCGGCTCGTTTTGTGTTATCGCGAAATAGGTGAGATGGTGCCACAGACATGATACGTGGAGTGGCAATCATTAAAACAAAGGCGTTTTTCGTTGCGACAGGATCTTCTCATGAAATTTCAATCACCAGTTTTCTCCTCCGATTGCGAAAACATTTTGTTGGCACCCACCTGTATAGGGAGAAATAATCATCGCGGTAAAACATGAAAAATCAGGGCTCGCACAAAAAAATTTAGGTGCTGGTTTTTCCCACGCGCCGTTCGAGAGTGGAAAGGTAGAGAGACAATTTAAATGTGGTTCATTGTACCCTCTGCCAGGCACTTTGTGAATAGCAGAGTAATCACGTAGATGACGATTCCTTGTTCAGACATGAGTCGTCTGTTATTCACTTGTGTTTGCATAGTGAATTTATGAATTGCGGTGGCATGTAAAAACCACCTCACCTCCGAAGAGATAATACAGATGTTGATGGAGAGTGACTCTGAAGAATGGCTGTGCTCATCAATAGACAGCGATTCAGATGAAGATTCTGTTACGTATAGTTCACAATCTACAGACGTTGTTGATTATCATTCATCTCCATCTGTAATTACTAGTGCTATCAATGTACCACAAAGCTGAAATGCCTCTGACTTCAAAAAGAGATCGGAAGAGTGATCTAAAAATGAAACCGAGTGTGCTAATAGATTACAATAAGTCAATGGGACTAGTCGACCGAAGCGGCATGCAAATAAAAACAGTGGAAAGTACACGGAAGTCGTCTAAGTGGTACAGGAAATTGTTTTCCATATTCTGGACATGGCAATGTCCAATGCCGTTTGCTTGTACCGGAAATATGGGATTAAAATGAAGTAAGAAAAGTTTCACCTCAATGTAATTACGGAAAGTTTCGCGACTTTGTACTCCAATCGCAAGGCAACAGGTGGTGCTAAACGTCAAGAGTACCCTACAAGACTAAACGTGGCGACACATTGACCAGATTAGTGGGAAAAGAACAAATCTGTGCCCGACATGATGTTAGGAAACAAACTAAGTTGTGCTGTAAGTTATACAATGTAACTCTTTGTGCTTATCCGTGCTTCAAAACTTATCACAAACAATTTCAGCAATAAAAACGTTTAAACCTTGTTTTGAGAGAATGTAAAAGTATATCACTATTGTAAACGTCTTCATTTGTATATACATTATAATAAAATGCACCTCACACGAAAATGAAGTGTAAATATTTTAAATAAATACCTACAATTCTTCCAAAGCTAGTCCAAAGACCAGAACAAAATCGAAAGCCGAAAAACAGCGAGCGTGTTTGAAGCATTTGCGTGGCGAGCGCGCCAGAGGCATTCAGCACCCAGCGCACGGCGAGCGGTGCAGCAATGCACCACAAGAGGCGCGACCGCCGTGTTGCACATAGTAGTCGAAGGGTTAATAAAGAATAAAGATAGTCCCTGTGCTTAAGTTTGGCATTGCAATACCACATTTATTATCTTAAATCGCTGCTCACTTGTATTCTCCTGGATGCAGGCTTTAGTTTTTCGTTGCAGTGGAGCATTGGAAGTAAGTTCCACAGATGAACTTTTTATTTTTTTTGTAAGACTTGCCTCAACAGGTGATGGAGCAAAGCGTGCGTATTATTTTTAAAAATTAATTTTTTTAGAAATCTTTTAATTATCTTGATGCAATATAATTTTGCGGTCATGACTAGTTTCAAGGTCTCTGCCTCATTCTCAAGCTCTCATTCTGGCTCACATTAGCCAAGCAGGCATATTGCATCCTGGTATCACATCTGTACACATGTTGCAGCGTGACAGTTTGGCTATCAGAACGATAACAAATGCCTGAGCATGGGTCTATGACTCCAGTGCAAGTAGTGAGCAAATGGAGAGTAAAAGCATGGCCGCAGAACCGTTAATTCCAAGAAGGGGAATATATAAAAATTTCCATATGTAATGGGAAATATCATCAACCATAGGAATACCCAACAGTAATTACACAATTCAGTTACTTACAGCTGTAAGAAGTTCGCGATTACGTTCGGCAACAATAATACCAAACTGCTACGCGTACGTCAATATTATTATTATTATTATTTTTAATTGCTGTACGGGATGCCGCCGACTTCTGTTTACTTCTCTGCGTGTGGGTCAGTGTCCATTGTTACTATTAAGTGGAGAGGTGAAGGCAGACGGCCGAGTTCGCGAAGTAGGGCGTCTAGCTTCAAGCGTAGAAAGCTGCATAATAACTGTTGTGACCCACGTACTACATTGTATGGCGCAGCTACGCACGAAGCCTGAGAAAAAGGGGTTACGGCGAACAATGGACATCCCTCCCAGGTTTTTGCGGGGACGATTATCTAGGGCTAGGGGTCACGTCGTCACAGAGCTTGCGAAGTCATCCACGTGGTGCCATGTGAATGCAGCGTCACCCAATAATCACAAACGGTGCGTCACATCATGTACGTTGTGGTGGATCCGTCAGTCATATAATCTGGCGCCCACACTACAGCCTGTACTACCAACATTAGGCCACGTAGAACACTTCCCTCCTACTGTGGATTTCGTCCCTCTGGCAGTGCACAACTCGTGACGCTACCGTATTAATTTCAAAGTTTAAATAATACTACACTAACTCAGTGTCTTGTTGAGGTGTGCAGGACGGCGTAACGACATTTGCTCTCGTTATTTAATAAAACTGAATGGCTGTACTCCGAACTGCCCAGGAGACAACTCTTTCCTTGATTACAGAGCACCGTGATGGCCCAATAATTATTTTTTTTCCAGTTTGTATAGAAATTTGACGGATTGTATATGCTGCCAGCATGCTTTCAGCATCGTAGATTGTACGCTATTTTGTCAAAAGTTGACGTGTTGAGAGACATGGCTGTAGTAAAATTATGAGATCTATAATTTGAGCAGCAACCTGCGACAACTCTCGTTAATTAACGCGAACCATTACCAGTTTCGAATTTTTACAAATCCATCTTAAGATGGCTTCTCACAATTATCATTTCTTTTTTGTTGGAGCCTCGTTTTGTATTAGCTTACCACACCACTAACAAACACACAATGATGCACCAGTAGGAAAGGAAGGAAAGCTGTAAGAAGCCAACTAAAGATGGATTTGTAAAAATGCGAAACGGTAATGGTTTGAGTTAATTAAATTCTTAAATCATACTTGTGGCATGTTGATGCTTAAATTGTAAACCTTACAATCGTAGAGTGTGACAGAATAGTGCCACTCCTAAGGATTTACATGCTGTGTCAGATAACAGGAGTACGGAAACAATCATTTAGGTTCACATACTGGTTGGTCAGAAACTGTCTGGAAGACTAGTAAGAGTTTCGCGAGGTAGGTTGTGCTGAGAAATAACTGTTAAGTAAAAAGCCAGACATGTTGTGTCGTTTCCCAGTTAATTAGCATTGAAGTTAGTCATTCAGGCCGTTGTGAGCGCAAATTCAAGCGGACCGTCATGGACGTGATTTTCCTTAGGTTTTTTTAGAACCTAACGAGAGGACAATACTGAAATTGAACGTGCTACGGTAGTAAGGATCGAAGCCGAGCCAAAGGCTGAGCGGTCTCGTGCACTATTATCTACGCTATGAAAGCACCTGAACACTTATTGTTTCTGGCGAACCGCTTGAATTTGCGCGTATAACGACTTTATTGGCTAACGTCAATGCTAATTAACTCGGAAACGTTGCAACGCTTCGAATTTTTTCTTAACAACTATTGCCGAGCACAACCTGCCAGGTAACAGCTTTTCAGACTGTTTCTGACCATACTGTAGACAGAAAAAATACCACTTACAAGGGGACCACCAGAAGTGTAAATAACGGATTTTGATGGGCCTCGGATATGTTGTAGAGAGACATGCCCTGAGTATGAGGCTATCCGCTATTTTAGTGAGGGGCCTTGCTTTTCGAAAAAATGTGCAATAGATCCCTCACGGAAAAAGGGGCAAGAACCGTTATGGTGCAGAGAAAGGATTTAAACAAGATAAGTCATTCGTACACTGCACAATACACTCTAACTGCGTCAGAAAAGTGATCCCGTACGTTTTTTTTTATGTATGGTGGAACCGTCGGGAAAAGAGTGGATGAATTAACCCTCAAATTTAAAAATGTAGTTGTGTCCTGTACGAAGTCAGGGAAGTTCACGAAACTGGTGTACGAAGACTTCTTAAAATCTGTGATTCTTCCGTACGTAGGACAGGAAAAATTTGTGTATACCATTGATACGTGGGGAGGGCAGACCGATCTGATCGTCTACGATCACATCTTCGTGGATGAGAGAAAAGCGTGCACTTGCACCGTAAAAGTTATCCCACCAAAGTGTTCTCCACTTTGCCAGCCTTGTGACATATATTTTTACCGACAGGTTAAAATTTTCACGAAGAAAATTCAGAATGCTCTCGATTTGTTGAAGACCAACAGAGCAATCGTGTCCATGGACGATTCCATAAAACTGCACTCATTAATTTTACATCAATTCAGGGCACCAGTTTTTCGGATATGATAAAATACGCATGGTTCGCATAAAAGATTACGGATGAAAGAGAAACCTTTTTGAATGCAAATGAACTATGTTTTTCCGGTATCACTCTAAAACTCCGTGCGCCTCCAAGACAGTAGCTTTTATGAAATGTGCTTGGTGCTGTAAAACATTGTGGTTCGGTTGCTTTTACGACAAATACCCAGATTTCTGTTGTGGCGTAGCAATCGATGCAGGCGCTAGCGAGTAAGAGTTTGTAATAATGACGTGAAAATTAAATTACTGCGGCAAAATTGAATATTTCTTAATAATTTCACACAGTGTACACTGTTTGTTGATATTCTGTAAAATAAAATGGAACAATTTCGGACTATTCTGATTGTTAAAAAAAAAAAAAAAAAAAACCACGGAAAGGACCCCATCACGGTACCTTCAGCGTGGTAGCTGTAGACCTTACCCGCTGCGCCACGCTCTCTTGGTTGGAACATGGCTGACGTTACGCGTATTACAGCTCGCGGGAAACTTCAAAATCATTTTTCTCGAAAACCAAAGCCCGTCGCTAAAAAAGCGGATAGCCTCATAATAAGGGCATGTCCCTCTACAACATATCCGAGACCCATGAAAATTGTTTACATTTATGGTGGTCCCCTTGTTAGACGTCGGCGAGGCTGCCTTGAAACGTTTAACATCAGTGAAATAGGAGTGAGTGTAGCATGAGATGTGATTTGGCGTGTTTTCTTTCCGTTGTTGTGGGCTGTGAGCGATTTTGTCTAATTTGTTTGTGCTTCTCCTGGTGCAAACTTAGTAGTAAGTTATCTTTACGTACTGCCATTTTGTTGCTGTTGAATCTTCCGTGTTATCTGGTTGTACCCCACGAAACTTTCTCATTCCTTTCGTCCAGAGCTGCCTCTGACATCTTCAGAGGTGCTCCGGGTTCCCGCTGAGATTTGCTGTTGAAGATGTCCAATGTAATTATGGACAAAACGTTAGAAATGAGACAGTTTGAGGAATCGAGACCATGCAACCGGATGATTCACTAGCAATTACTGGTCGTATAAGCCTTCGTTATAATTATATATTGCCACTGTTCGTTAAACGACTTGCTCTATGGAGAGAAAAGCAAACTCTTTGTGAATTGCTAAATGTGAATGTCCAAACGAGTATGCTTATGATGTAATAACCGCTATTATGAGGAAGCACCAAAGTCCCGCCAGTGACTAAATAAAGCGTAATTTTTGACAATGTAGGAAGAAATTGTAACCTATATTTTTGCATTTCACGCTCGAAGCTTCCGTACCGTTCCAATCTATACTTGCCCTTCGTTTTTCAGTAGCTTTTAGAAAATCTTTACTTGTTGGGCTGCGTCGCGACTAGAGATTAAAGCTTCGTATGTGCTTTTTTTCCCTCTCATATTTTTATCCTCCAGTCGTTTCTAAAATATGGTTGCAAACGCTTGCAGTGGTCGGCGCCTTGACTCGTGGCGTATATTTGGTTTGCTTCCCCGAATGGCGGCAAGTCGTTACGCCCGTGAGCTGGCGGGCTGCTGGGCTAAGCGCCGTTTTGCGACGCGGGTACACAGCGGGCGCCGGCGCCTCTAATGGCCGCACATTCAGCGCCACTGTCGCCGCCTTAAATCGCGTCTCGCTCCCCCGCTGCGCCGAGCGACGCCCGGCCAGATGGCTCGGGAAGTCGGGCAGCCCGGCAAGTGTACTAACTGCTCCTCTTTACCTGTCATTCTTACCGCTGTGACGTGCGTGGCAGACGGCCCTTCCCAATGCAAACACGTTTTAGGGTTTCTTTCCTTTCCGTTCGCATAGGGAACACTGGAAGAGTGACGGTTTAATAGTCTCCATGCGCGCGATAATCATTCTTGTCTTCGCCGTCTGTGCGGAAGCGTTACTATATTTCTAGATTTTTTACGCAGCACTGGGTGTCAGAGTAAGCAGGCTGTTGTGGGACAGTCCACACATTTCTTCAAACGTCTGCCAGATAAAGCTTTTTTTACAGTTTTGTGACGCCCTCCTTGAGTTAAATCTGTGGTCATTTGTGCTGACCTCCTTTGTATTCTCTCGAAATCCTCCGGTAGTACCATTTGGTTTGGGGCGCACGACTGTTTTGTAAGCCATCTTCTCTGCAGAGTGATTGCATTCTGCCGGTATGCTACGGGTGAACTTAAGTCTACCACCTACTGTACCTGTAACGAAGCCTGTGTGATTATTCTATTACACCCCCTCTCAAATTCTTACAACCAGGTATTTGTATGAGTTGACTGATTCCAGAAGTTAAATGTTGTCATACGATATTATATATTGTGTGGTGCACAGTTTTACATTTTTGTGTGTTTAAAGCTGGTTACCTGTTTTTGCGCCAGTGTGAAATCCTAGATCTGACCGGAGATTTCTCAAGGGTTGTTGTTGTTGTTGTTTTTTTTAAGATAACTATAGATAGCAACATATCTCCAAATAAGTCTGATTAATATTGTCAGCCAGGTCATAAAGTTGATTGTAGCTTGCCGCATCGGTTCATCATGCATAAAAATAAATTGTATAATTTGTATACTGGACCTGTGTGTTTTGCTTTTCTCGGTATTTAGATAATCGTTCTCCAATCTCGGAACGCTTTGACGTTATGCATGTTTATTGTGGTCCGTAGCTATCGAAGATTCCTACAGAAAAGCTGATTCCGTCTCTTTTGTAGTTTGGCTACCGGAAACTAATATAAGGCGGAAAGAACTGCGACACAGTCTCTACAGTCACGACTGAAAGCACTATCGTTTTGAAAGATCAGATACTGCCCTCTACCCCGTGTAGTATCACACTGACGTACCCCCTTCTTGTTGTGAGCTGCTTTCTATAGACTTGCTTCCTCATATATTATTTCTGGTTTTTGTTCGTTTCGTACTTCATCTAGCTTCTTAATTTTTTAATCATCTAGATGCTCCACCTCAACTGAACTTTTCGGAGACTCCTTATTCAATCCGACAACAATTTTCGACACAAGAGGAAAGCTTTATGTTCTTCACCAGTTTACAAATGTTTTTCTCAGTTCAGCTATCTTGTTTCTACTATTCTCTTTATAATTTTCGATGATTGTTTACATAAATTTTCTGCTTTGTAACTCATTCATTCCGTGTAATATTTATTCAGTCTTACATTTGACCACTAGAGTTATGTCACCTTCGAATCCTTTTCCATAGCATTTTATTCCTGCAGGGACTACGCCTACTGCTAAGGGGCACACAGTGATCGTCGTGTAGCGAAATTATTTTGTTATATTTTTAAGCCTCGGGTCACACAAACGGTCATGACTTGTTAACTAGGCGAAACGGGTCATGATACTGTTTCCATGGCCTGGGGCAGAGCAGCACAATAAAAGAATTTTATACTTGTTTTGAAAAGTGCTTTTACTTATTTCAGAATGAACGTTGTTATTAGGTAGAATACTGTGTCATGGTCTTCAGAATACGAGTTGGACTCTCTTGATTTTGTGTTCGTAGACTTCCGTACCGCTGTAAGTTAATCAGGCTAATTTATTGCTAGACTGATTTAACCGTTCCAACAAACATCGGTCTTTCGTTGGGAAGCAGTTTGTGTGCTCCCGAAATAACTGCGCAGTTTCTTACGAAAAAAGGTAAAGTGAAGGTTTTCATTATTCTATTAAACGTTCATTACTTCTGCTTAGATATAGTTATTAGCGACTGTGCCGGAAGAGCACACTGAAACATAGCTATAAAGTTGGAATAAGGAATGGTACATAGTCCAAGAAAAAGCTGATTTAAAATATGCATGTGAATGCTGTTCCACACTGAAACTAGTAGCTTGTGGAAAGGTGAAATAGAAACTTAATCCTTTAATTCATGCGCGTAATGTAAAACTGTTTAATTAAATGAAAATGTGAATTGTATCTGTATTCCATTTACTTTAAGCTTGCAGCTGTGGTTAGTAAATTACCTTTCCCTAAGTTTTTGTGTATTCTGATGTCTGCTGTGAAGCCTTTATTCGGGACGGAATTACAGTTAATCAGCAGCCTTCCATCTACATATATGCATCGGTGGTGGACGGAGGGATAAAAGCAAAACAGGTGCTGATTACAGTAGGGAATACACTGTAGGATGTGTCCATAAGGACTAAAGTAGTGTGATATAATTAACAAAGAACAATACGGTGAGCATAATTATTCGTAAATATTTTTACTATGGCTTGATTTTAATCAGCAGCTTTATTTTACACTGTACTATCTTTGAAGTTACAGTGTGTAAAGTCTTCAAAGGCGTCGAAGCTTAGATCTGTAACGTCGTTTTAGCGGTTAATACTTCGCTTAATCAGAAAAGCCATTCCGAAAATTTTTCGATACCATCAGAAGACATAACTCTCTTGGGGAAAAGTTAATGGGTCTTGTAGTGCTTTCAAGACCTTTGACTTTTTCCCTTTAGTATAATTACAAATATGTAGATTTCTAATTGGACTCAACAAGTTTTGTATTTGTTTTCACAAAACACTCTTAGTTCAAACGCGTTTTCGGACGTGTACAAAATAGATTTCGTGTACTGCTGCATTAGGAACCCGTGCTGAAGGAGCAACATTCTGACTAATGACTGATTTACGCCTTGATCTACTAGCTTCAGCGTCCACGAATACTGCGACTTGATAGATGAAAACTGTTTAGCGCCGTCGCAGTACTTAGTGTATATGCTCTTTGTGTAGATTCTATTGTAGGGAAATCAGCAGCCATTTAAGATTGACCAAAATATAAATATATGGATTTTCATAAGTAGGTTAAAGAAGCAGCTCATCGTGCTATAATAAAGAAATTTAAAGGCTTTCAGTCCTGCAATTTTCATACGTAATTTCTCCGTAGTCTGTTCCCAGTAATCGTGTAACGAGAGATACGTGAATATATCTTGTTCTTGTCTGTGTTTCAGCTAAATGCATAGGGACCCACCTAGACTGTATTATACGCCACGCGAGGAATGCCATGTACGCGTGGCTTCGCCAGTGCACGGTCTCTGGGGCATGCGTGCGCATTCCAGGCCCGTGCACTATTGTCACATCGCTGCAGCCATTAATTTAGTGTGACGCTTGTCATACCGTGATGACGTTACTGTCGCTGGAGAAAGGTTGTGATGTATTGGATACTCTCTCCTAGCCCAGTGAGAGTTTGAAATATTCTAGCTTTCTTCGTAATTTAACTTTATTCTCATACTTTGGACAGGTTGGTAATAAGTTGCTGAAGAATGTGATGTGTATCTGCTTCAACTGTCGCAAAGAGCTGATCATGAAAATTAATCGCTACTTATTTATGTTCAGCTATTGAAATATGAAAGGGGCATAGCTCTGTATGACAGAAAGCAGAGGATTATTAATTTATGCTGTGCACTGAAAGTGATAAGTGTTACTGGAGGCGGACGAACCTGTATCAGGAAGGTCTTTGAAGTATTGCTGTTGACGATTGCAGTCTGTGCCTGCAGATCATTTCTTCGGCCCATGTTCAGTTGTTTGATACGTACCACGCATTTTTGACAGAAAAATCGTACGTGAATAATATTTAAAAGCGCTCGACTTTCCTTACTGGCTGACATGGCCTTGGGTTATGGGGCTTTTAACACTGAGTTGTAAGTGACTTCTTTCACCGAAAATGGTGGCTAATTTGCTATTGCTAAAAACGGTGTGCCATTTTTTCCCGAACGTTTCGGAGGAAACAGTTACCTAGATTCCACACTCCACCAGTCGTTGCGTGAGAGGTTCAGTAGACACTATGGTGTATACCTAACACTGGCTTTTTGTTATTAAGCAAACGGTTTTTGAAAATGAAATGTGTTTATGCTGTCTTCAAAATGCAATTACGTAAACATGATTTGACGAACGTCCAAAACCTTTCACATTATCATTTTCTAGAACTTAACGAGTGAAGCCCGGTGAAACAATTGTCAAGGAGTTCTGAGACTCACCGTGTAGATCGTTTTTGGAGATTACAAGTTCTCAAGATCTTGCGACTACTGTGCAGTTCGTGTCTCCGAACTGGCTGCTACTTTGCGCCAGTCGTGACATTGCGGTTACTTCCGTCGTTGCCTAATATTGGGTTGGTGCATCAAGTTCCTGATTCCTTCTGTCATATTTTTCGTAGCACCACGGCCGGACATGTGTTTCTTTTCTTCACCATTTGTTTGGTAACCGAAACAATCACATCTCTGGTAGGCCAAAGAATTGATGCCACATTAATGACACTGGTGCTTCGTCTTTCATCGTGTGGAAACTTAAAATCTTAGTAACTGCTTACTGTATGACCATGATTTGTGTCTAAGAGTGAAACATGTTGTTCACTTTCTTTTATTTATAGTTCTTAAAAGACACATCTCTGATTAACGATGTATTTCATGAACGCTAGCTTCTCTGTAGGGATGGCTGTTGGTCTGTGAATAAGGATTACATAATGGGACCCATTGTTAATACTCCAGAAGCATCCGCTAGTTCATTAAGAAACATGCAATTATTCCCGCATGCCACGCAAAAGTAACGAACAACCATGGTAACAAGCAGCCTATGTTACATCCTGTTACAGGGTCTGTTCAGTGTGACGCAGAAACCTGGAAAAAACCTGTGTTTTCTCGGTTAGCGTCTTGGCATTTTGAGTTTTTATCAAGAGTCACAGCTTTCAGGCTGCTTAAGTATTTGCATTGATGTCCTATTTGTATTGTTGTCCTTATTCTCTTGAGCACACCTGCACAGTGTCAGCTCGTAGAACGAATCGTTTGAACCAAAAGATTGAAAAGGAGTGGGAAAAGCTCCGTTGTATAACAATAAGGGCAGCGTACTGCAATACTGTGATTCCGAAAGTAATACGTGCAGGGGAGATAACGAGTAACAAACAGCTGATTGCAATATCATCTGTGGCTAAGTAATACAAAAAGAATCTAGAAAAAGCAGAAAGAGATCGTAGCACCTCTAGTACTGCCATTGCACTGTCTTTCAAACCTTCATCAGTCTAAGTCTTTAGTGAACGTCTGTGTGTGTGTGTGTGTGTGTGTGTGTGTGTGTGTGTGTGTGTTTTTCACTGGTTCCAGAAGTTTTAAATAATGTTGTGATTTCAAACTCGCCCCCCCCCCCTCCCGCTCTCTCTCTCTCTCTCTCTCTCTCTCTCTCTCTCTCTCTCTCTCTCTCTCTCTCTCTCACACACACACACACACACACACACACACACACTCACACTCACACTGTGCCCCCCCCCCCCCCCCTTCCCGAGAAGTATTTAAAAATTGAACAGACGGCGTTTGTAGGAACATTCGTCTCAACAGACTGTTGTAAACAGTCTTGTTGCCTTCACTGTTATCGAAATATAGTTTAGTGTGTTAATTCTGGCGTAGCATACAGCTATTCTGTGATACTGTTGCAAGTTCGTTTCTTTTAACAGTGGCTACACAGGTATTGTACATGCTTTGCGTTTCTGCATCACGTGAGCGAATCTTATGTCGAAGACACGGCGTAAAATTATTTCCGTACAAGGTGAAACGAATAAGCAATATTTAGGCTCGTGTTAGCCTTATTTTGTGTCTACTATGTTGGGTTAGTCATCAGTGAATTTAAATTCACCCTCAGTTCGACGGGAAATCTGGTCAGGATTGGTGGTTACCCCGGGTGCAAATAACGATCTTGTTATCATAACGGACAATTCTGTATGGCTCTAACTTAAACCAAATTGTAACCACATATTACTTCAATTAAAAGTACAATTAGCTGTAATCTTAATTATTTACTGCCTGTAGCAGATAGCAGATTCTGCCTAATCCTTGATTGTGACTTGGAAGAGTTATTAGAACAGTAAACACAAAGGAGGAGTTCGCTATGATGGATTTCGTGTTTTAGCGTTAATAGGATGCTTTCCAAGCTTCTCTGACTACATGGCGTATGGGCAGGTAATTTGTCCAGATACTAGTATAGTGCCGTTTTGTAGTTGGCAGTTGGATATTTTATCAATGTCAGTGGTATTCAGGCGCCCACGAAGAACTCACAGCACTGTTTCCAGTGTGCCGAGAACAACTGGAACTACTTTCATTGGTTTAAGGGCGTCACTATGCAGGCTGATTTCAACTTTTTGTACTTATCAGCCGGCCGGAGTGTCCGAGCGGTTAAAGGCGCTACAGTCTGGAACAGCACGACCGCTACGGTCGCAGGTTCGAATCCTGCCTCGGGCATGGATGTGTGTGATGTCCTTAGGTTAGTTAGGTTTAAGTAGTTCTAAGTTCTAGGGGACTTATGACCACAGCAGTTGAGTCCCATGGTGCTCAGAGCCATTTTTTGTACTTACAAATTTTTCAAGACATTTCTCGTTGATTCTGCTATCACCTGATATGCAAATATCAGTGATGAACGCATTCCGTTTCTCCACAATATTTTAATATCTGATGTATTGTATTCCGAATTGGACAGTAAGCACAATCACGTAATGGGTACCGTATTTTTTTTTTTTTAACCTGCCTATTACGTGTTAAGAAGCAGTGTGCAGCATTTGCTATACAATTCATTTAACTTTACGAAGTCCTTAGTTAAAAATTATTTTGATACGTGAGCTTTGTAAGGCAGTCGTCGGGGCTTTTCTATTTAATAATTCTGCTTAATTACGAGATGCGACCCTGAGTGCACCGGATTGCTCAACACGGTGTTAAACGATAACTGCAAGTTCACACAATTATGGACTCTTACTTTTGCAGTTGCACATTTTTGAAACTGGAATTTTAAAGCTAGAGAAATTGTTTCGTGTTGTTATGGTAAATGAAAGGCTGACATTACAGGGTATCTAAACAAAAAAGTCTGCCACCTCCATCAAAATTCGTCACTACAATACTGCAATCAAACCTGAGGTGCTATACGCCTGCCAGACACAGACGCTACGCATAAATGGCTACATAGAGAAGATCCTCACCGAGGAAAGAAAAATTATCAGGAAAATGATTGGATCAAAACTCATAGACGAAGGATACACGTTTCACTCCGGAAACACCACAGAGAAGTTTTCCAATCTCGCAGCGGACATCAGAAAGAGACGACGAAAATTTTACGGCCACATAAGCAGACTCCCACAGCAAGCAGACTCCCACAGGCCAGACTCGCCAACAGAATACTCAGATAAACACAGAGGCTCAAAACCACTACACCTTGAATGGCACAAGTCAAAATTGATCTGGAAGAAGCACAGATAGATTCAGCGGACATAACAAACAAAAGCGTCTATAGACACAAAATACACAAGTGGGAAGTAATGTCAGAGAAGACAGCACCTAAAACCCAGAGAGCGAAGAGGACCGAAGAAAGGAAAAGGGCCTGTAGCGAACGAATGAAAGAGTACTGGAAGAACGGGTAGTCATAAATGCTTCGCGTGGTCTGGTAAAGTAATACTATTATTACTTTACGTAAATACATACATACATACTTGCAAGCATTCAGTCTATGTTACTAATCACGCATAGGTAACACGACTGCTGTAATAAAAGATACTGTGCAGGTATTGAAATTACTATTTTTACTGCACTGGCGGAGAGATTTCAGTGAAACGACTTTATACGACTTTAGGTTCCAAATTCACAATTGCCATATAGCGTTATGTTGCAGAACAAAAGAAAGCGAGTTCATTGCATTGTCTGTTATTTGTGCCGAAAGAAACACGATATAGTAAGTATACCAGCGTAGCTGGATTGCTGCATTGTTGCCGTGGACGTCGCGTATTTCGGTGGCATCTGTGTAACACACTTACATAAAGTCATACAGTGCAGCAAAGTTCTTCCTCCTTCCGTTATATATCGGCACAGCAGTTACGACAAGCCACGCTGTTCTTCGAGATAGCACATTTTCATACCTCTGCATTCCGAATACAAACGTACTGTCACGTTGCCAGGAGTCCACATACTCTTACTCGAAGCTGTTATAACAAATAAAATCTTTGTCCAATTAGTGTAGTTCCTCACAGATGTAATAAAATTATGTACATGGCTTACGATTTAACACTACAGAGTTTATATAATACGTATCACATAAATAGTAATATCTATAATTACAGTTTCACTCAGAAATAAACTGTAAACGTTTATGCAAACAGTTCCCTGCGCCATTAATAGGCGGCCTTAGTTGTTGCATTTATGGGACATTGGCACTTACATCGAAATACCTCATACTGAATTGTCAAATAAAATAAACAAATGAACTAACGAAAAGCATGTTGTGCCTTTATGTTTTAAAAGTGTGTGTCTCAAATGTGATTGAATGTTTTGATTTAACTGTGTCATTACAGCTTGTTCAGTTTCTGCCCATAGAGTATTATCGATATCAGGCTTTGAGTAATGAATAGACATGATGTTTATATTTGGTGTTGAATTATTGTAACATGTTGTGGCTAACACAAAATCAGAAGATTGCTGCTTTTTTGCATATGAATAGTAATTTACTGAGTAGAAATCGTAATGTTGCTTGTGTGTTCTTGAGTTTAGTTGAAAGGTTGCTAGCTAAGAGTTACATAGCATTTCGTTTAATTTTTAGTTGTATCGGGGTATGTTTTTGTAGTTGAGATGGAAGGGGAAAAGAAATGGATTTAACTGGTTTGTTTCACTTCTTCTTTGATCCTTACTTACGGCGAACCCCGAACCGGAACACTGCTGCATATAGGCGACAACAACGAGAAAGTAGTGATAGTCTGGCCGTCTTGTAGCACGCAGGTACTCTTAGCTTGAGAGTTGCCATGTCGGTGGCACATTTGAGTACGTTGCTCCGTTTGTGTCGGCGGGGGCCACGGTACCTTCGGCGTGCTGGCCTCGACGGCGGTCGAGAGCAGCCTCAAGGGCCGTCGAGCAGGTGAGGGCGACCTATCGACCAGCCCCGCCAGTGGTCGTCCCCTCGCTAGGGACGCGGCACGCACGGGCCCAGCTTGAAAGAGCCCGTGTTACACGATGCACGAACAAAATAAAAACCCCAAGATAGAATTAGTTTTAGACTGGTACGACAGCAACTGCTAAGAAAATACCTAGAATTAGTTTTTGACTGGTACGACAGCAACTGCTAAGAAAATACCTAGAATTAGCTTTTGACTGGTACGACAGCAACTGCTAATAAAATACCAGCGAACGAGGAAAGTGTAATAAAACAATACTGGCTTGAGAAGCTCGGATGACGATAACTTCAAGTTCGTGAAGTGTTATGACGTCCATAAAATTAAACAGATTCCTTAACTGTAAATGGTGGCCGTTCTGTACTACTCAGGGAATCGTCACTGCCTCGGAAAGCGGTGATTTTGGGCTCGTTTCCCGTTTCGTACGTAGGTGATGGCTGTGGGTTTTAAAGGCGTCGTTACTGTGGGTGTCCTCTAAACACTTGTTTCCATGAACTTCCATACACGGGTTCAGTATTATCGTCATAACAGCACTTTAGCACTGTTGCGTGACTGGAAGGACAATGCATCATGGCTCTTCCGTGAAGTTATTATCAAGCTGGCAGTGCTGATATTCAGTCACTATAGAAGTAGGAAACAGTCACGCCTAATTGAGCTCGTTTACTTTGTGGTATTGTAGTCTGTGAAGGCCGAACATTATGTCCTTACAGAGTCCACCTACTGAGCTAATATAAGTTTGAAAAAGTACTCAAATTCCCTGTAACTGCTAAACCATTGTACGTGATTCGTAGGAGCTTCAAGCAATGTATTAATGTGGCCCCGGTTGATAAGACGGCTTGGGAGTGTGTGAGATGAGGTGGACCCGCCGCCATATCGTACCCATGCCAAATTATTGTCAAGATTTGATGGTGGCCCAGGGGAGCGCCAGATGAACTGACAGCGAGATTCGTTTCCCAGGTTAAACTGAGACTCGTTTATGAATACTGCGGTGCGCAGCTTCCTATCGCGAAGCCGCGTCGTGCCTTTTGTGAGAGCAGTGCATACGGCATGTACGCTGCTCGTGGTGTAGTGGTCAGCGTAGCCGCTTCTGGATCGTGGAGCCCTGGATTCTGTTATCGGGCGGGTCGGACATTTCCTTTGCTCGGTGACAGGTTGTGTCGTCTCAATAATTCGTCTTCATCGCGCCGAAGTGGCATCAAATAGAAAGACGTGCACCAGGCATCCGAAACAATCGCAGACGATGTCACCTGAACAGTATCTGGCTGGCCGCCGAGCACGCAGAATAAACCAGCGATATAAAACTTGAAGGCAGACGTGTGACTCAAGAGGCTGCCCCGAGTCGGTACTTAAACGTCTTTGGGCACTCAGTGTAAGGTGACGAAGAAAGTGCCGGACAGAAGGTAACGATCGACGTTTTTCGTACAGCCATTGAAAGTTACTTCCTCCTAGAATCATTTAACAGCTGTAAAATGGAATAGTGACTGGTGATATTGGATTACCTTCACACATCACGCTGACGGTGATCATCAGCCTGTTTCTAATCCGACAATGATCGGGCCACAAGCAGTGGCTACTAAATTTCTTCACTCTGCCATTTTATTCTCTACGAGTCGAATACTACGTGCCCAACACACGCAACACTTAACCGTAACCAACTTACCCAAGGCATTTATTTGCCTTCACGAACTGCTGCAAGCACACAACTTATTTGTACTTGTGGGGCATGTATCCCTCGTATTTACATGTTAACCCGCTAAAGATTGTACAGTAGCGCCATAAGTCAGCGTCGTTAGCGTAAGAACACGTGTGTTCACCAACGGAATAACGTGCAGAGCTAGATTTCAGCTATTAGTGCCCTTATTCGTACGATTGTAGGAGCAAATGGTTTCACCGTACTATATATATGTAATTTAGACGTATATATGCCCTCATCGTTGAATAACCTGTAGAAAGATTACCGCTAGAGTAAACGTTGAAGTTCAGTGCGCCTGACTTAGTTTGGTAGAAATAGTCCATTTTTATGTACTGGTACATAGCTGTTATAAATTCCTTTAAAATGTGGCATAAAGACGAAGAAATTTACATCATCCTTTTGCACTGTTGATAATGTGATTGATTGTCGACATTTTCCAGGTATGTGACTGCCTCTTACTTCGATGACGTAAAATAGTACTCACTGTTTCATGTAATCTTCGCCTTAGAGGCGCTTTTAGACAGTGATCGCTGTATAGGTTACATTTTGGTTACTTCTTGAGCGTAGATGATGAATCTCTACATTGACTCGTAGCTTACAATGTGCTGTGTAAAAGTCACGCGAAACCTTTATATAAAACCAGTTTCTCTCCTCTGACCTGACCAATCTTCAGCATCCATTCGTATATCCGACCAGGCGGTGCAAATAGGAAGCTTAACTAATAGATTGTGCTAGATGCTCATTGTTGATACTTCATTAAAATACCAGCCGTCACAAATGACCGACACACAAGCCTTAATCACTGGCTGTAATTGGCGCGAGATCTCAACGGAAAAGTCTTGCAGAATGTTATCGCCATCTAGCATTGAATGTACAATTCTCCTTGATCTTAAGTGGGGGCTGTATTCTGCCCGACTTTTAGTAGTGTAGACACTAAAGCCCCCTTTTAAATTGCAAGGGTATGCTTTACCCGCTCTAAAGTTTTTCTTGTGCGACACGCAAATGATATACAGCGACATTTTCGTCCAGCATCAGTGCTGCAGGCGCCGTTCCTGGTTTCCTTTCGGGTACGGGAAGAGCCGAGCCAGCGTGTTAGTCAGTTGACATCCTGAGAACAAAGCTGAATACCAGGTCCGCCGTTTGCGGTGGACCACCATACCGGACGCTTTGGTAACGAGAGCGCATCCCGAGTGCGGAGCGATGTGTCGGTTTACGAGCGACCTGTCCGCATTGTCCCTTTGTGCGGCGTGCTACGGCTAGGTCCTTAACCCCCGGCCGGCTGGCCGGCCTTGGAACTAACATGGCGCGAGGCCGAGGCCGCAGCCGTGCGTGGCCGGCACGGCACGGCATGTCACGTCACAGGAATTTTCATCGTATTTCGTTTGCCTGCGCAGCCGTACAAGGTGCACCGTTCTCTAAACCGGTCTGGGACTCGCCCCAGAGCGGCCTAGCCCAATGTGGTGTCAGCCTAGCGGTCCTATGGCTCCAGCCATTTTCCAGTGAGAAAAACACATAAGCCCCATCTCTTCTCCTGTTCTACATCAGAAGACTGTACGAGGTGTACTCAAATTCCAACACCTCCAGTTTTTCTTCTTCTCAGAACTGGAAACAGATACGAACGTACGATTAGTTTTTTAATCCCTTGCGCACATTTGGCATGCGTGAGAGAGATAGAAGCTTCGTACTCCATACCGAACTTTAGCGGCAGCGACGGAGAGAGGGCAGTTTTTATACTTTAAATGGCAACGTTTTCATCACAAGAGCAGCTTTTAATCATACGTTTTCTCCATTGCATGGTGTGACACCAGTTGAAATCCATCACCAGTGAAGTGAGACATGTGGTGACAGTGTCATGGATATATCTAAAGCGCGTTCGTGGATGCGACAGTTAAACGAACGGCGATCGTCGCGTGACAAGAAACAACGACAACCTCGGAGAAAGTTGATGTTAAGGATTGCTGAATAAGTGTGGACCACATCCTCTCTCAAGTTGGCTTTTCCGGAGGATGGGTGCACACAGTCATGCATGAAGACCTGAGAATGCGAAAAGTGCCCTCTAGGTGGGTGCCACACATACTAACGGACGATTACAAGGCTGCGCGCGTGGCGTGTTGCCAGGCCATGTTGACGGGATTGTGACGGCATGAATGGGACTTAATTTTCAGTGATTGTGACATTGTGATAGACATGCATGTTGTTTTTTAATCCTGAAACGAAACGCCATTCACGTCAATGGAAGCACACTCTCATCGCCACAAAAAAAAAAGAAAAATCGAAAAAATTCTAGTGATGGAACAGCGATGGCATAATCCTAACTTGGTCCGTTCCAAAGGATACTACGGCGGCAGGTGCATCTGTCCAAGATGTTTTTAAGAACAAACTCCTTCCAGCATTGCGTGGAAACTTCTGGAAAGACTGCACGTGCTCTCTTTCATCAAGACAACGCAACAGCGCATCTGGCGAACGCGACGCTACATTTCCTTCGTAATAATTTTGAAATGATTTCTCATGCTCCGTACTCATCCGACCTCGCTCCTATTGACTCTTGGCCGTTTCCAACGGTCAGATACACTCTCCATGGTCATACATTCACTAACGTGTGCGGCTGCAGGGGGATTACATCGAGAAGTGACCCAAGCCTCATACTTTCCGTGTGATGAGTATGTGAGAAAAAACCTCGGTGTTGTTGTAACTTGAATGCACGTGTTACCGAAAGCGCGTGGACAGCTAGCTTTAAGAGGGTTTCTTAAAGAAAATAATTTTCGTCCGTATGCTTTTGTTAAAGAAACACTTCAATTCATTATTTAGCAGTTAGTTAATTTCACACTTCATTGTTTTTTTATTATTAAACTACATCACAATAGAAATTGTTGTGCTTAATTTCCACACATCAGCTTTTTATTGACGCGGGGGTTTGGAAATTAACATCTGGCATCTGTAATAAGAGTCTGGCCCATACACAGGAGGTACAGGGGACAGTTACGACAAACACGAGCTTCACATCTAAAATACAAAAATTTTAACACTTATGTAGCTCTTATTATTGTGCCAGGGTACGTAACACTATAAACATATGCTAGCGTAACTAATGAAATTGGAACACACATGACACACAGTAACAAAACTTGCAGAAGGGCTGCACTTCTCCCTTTCTACATATGGATTTTACACCGGTGCGAGTTTTGCCCTTACCTTCAAGTTTTTGCGAAACTCTTATTATTAGACAAGCTGTCAGATGAGTTTTTTCCTATACTGATTTGTGGAATATATCATCCTGAACGCATAACAATTTTTGTGATGTAGCTTAATAATGTCCAGTGCTGCACTTCGCAAACTCGTCATGTCTCAGACTCTGTACATTCCATATACATGCTTGTACTCAAATAAGTATTGCACCAATATTATAGAATCAGTCATGTAGACCAGGGACTGTCAACTTATGGCAAGAGGGCCACTTCCATTGTCGCTCGGTTCAGCGCTAACAGTTGTTATAAAGTAGAATTTGAGTAGTTGATGACTAAGATATTTAGTTCTACTTGTCTGTCTGAGACGCTACTAACTAAAGGTGGTTCTATATGTGCCTCGACCCGAAGCCATTTACGTAGTACGGGGGGTAAGTATTCGTCAGATTGTTCTGAATGTCTGTTTTAGTTCGACATCAGTTCTAACAACATGAACATTGTTACACCAGCCATGACGCAAGATTTTTCCCACGCTACATAAAATTCTCGGAGCAGAAATGCTTACAGGCCTGTACTGCCCATCTGCCAGTGTACCTCAGAGTGAGTTACGGCTATTTCTTTCAGTAATTTTGTTTATGATCAACATAAACGTATTCGATTTATCTTTCCTCTCAGATATTTGAGGTTGCCTTCTTGGTTTGTGGTATTACCCATTTATAAACTGTTGTTGTATTCTAATTGTTTCTCTGTTTGGGGGTGCATCATAGTAGTGCTTCAATTCTTAAAGTTAGAATCCAAATGCCTCTTCGTATGATACTTGTGTTTACTGACCAATGTTATTTGCTACTATTTGGGTACCAGTGCATTTGCAAAAGTCTAAGAAACAATAACCTTTCGTAGTTAATGTTATTTCGCTCCTCAAGGAAGTAAAGTCTTACGAAAAAAGAGATCCTGAGAACACTGAGGCCAATAATGTAGTAACAAAAATGAGCTGTTTTGCTCTTGTTATTTCGCGTCTTGCTCCGTTGGGTCCACATAGTTGTGTTCGACACAACTGACCAACAATGAAAATAGTTCGACCAAGTGACGTGTGTCCTTCGCAATGAAGATAGCATTGTGCGGTGGCTTGCTTCGAAATAAAGCAGATGTGTACTCGGGCCATTCGAACAGGAACAATATAGAGTACATCCGGTATTAATCTGGATGAGTGCAAAAGAATAAGGAAGGAAAACGATGTGCAACTCACGTTGTTCCAAAAGTGCGCCGGTATACATCTGGGTACAAATGATACTGTTCAGTAATCGGTATCGTCGACGCTGTTCCTTCTACTGCGCACTGTCGATACCCTAATCTTACTGCACATTTCATTTCTTTCGGATGATCGATTTTTCTCACAAGCGAACGCGCGTACATCCCTGGCGACATTTTTCATGTCAGTGGAAAGGAAACTGAGCAAGGAAGAGTAAAGACGCGAAAACTAAATGCCGTGATGGATGAAGATTGTACCGTGCTGCTGTGATATTGCGAGCTCAGGAGGCAGAAAAGACGACACTCTGTCGAGCTACGCCTGACTGCACACATGAACATGTCACGCGGCGGCGGCAGCGGCGACCGCTGAAAAGGCCGCCGACCAAGAAGGATGCGGCTAGTCTCGTCCGTAGATGGCCGTCATTTATTCCAGCGGCGAGACACGGGTAGTGCAGCAAAGCAGCAGGATGTTCCAGCTGCGCTTGGAGCTTCGATACTGTGCTGGCACCATTTCTCTCTCCGACAGTAAGAAGAGGTGGGATCGACTCCGCAAGATCTTGTATTACGTAATCGTGAAGTAAATTCGCAGTAGAGAGATTGAAAAACCTTTGGTGAAATACGATTTTTAGCTCTTAACCATAATTTTTAGCGTAATATTCCGTCTGCTGCTTCTCGAGGCAGCGTCAGATAGTGGAGTCCGGTGTGTTAGTTCTGCGACATAAGCTGCTTCCGTATACGTAAAGGTCAAACTAGTTTCTAGTAGCAAAAGAAAGATGAGCTAAAGTGTTCATTCATATTCGCGCAATGGCCACAACGTTCTGATGTCATCCGAACGATTTGTTGATCACGTTATACGCTCAGTCTGTTCCCATCTCTCCGTGTAAATTTTATCACGCATCTCTCAATTGTCCGGTAGCAACAATCAGGTTTTGATTTAGATCCGCGTTGAAATCAATGTCCTATTGCCCTAAGTCAAAACTGGCATCACATCCTCGCTGTGAAGTGTCCTCTGACAAATAGGTTGCTTGGTGTTGAAAACTCTTGAGTTTATGAAAATTGCTCTGGACCATTTTACTATTCTGTTACTCTCGTTTCCTGTCCATCTAGACATTGTACTCAACTACTCGAGAAATAAAAACTCTACAACTGTTACCCTTAGCGTTTTTGTTAGTTCGTATAATTTTATTCGAACGCGTTTGTACATTTAGTCTTATTGTATTTGATTTTCAAGCCTACTTTGAATCTTACTGTATTAAATTCGTCCCTTCGTTGTTGAAGTTTATCTGCACTCAAAGCAAACAGCACGAAGTCAGCTAAAAACAACATGTGTGTCAGGTAAGTTCCATTAACACGTATTTATTCTTCGGTTTCCCAATTTAAGAATCTGAAAACTCCTTGTAATAATGCTGAGATGAGTTTAGATTTTGAATTCCTCACCACCGTAATGCTGCATACTGTAAAGCTGTAGCGATATTGAAGAATTCCTTCAATTTTAAATGCGAACATTTTAGGTTAGGCTTTACCGTGACTGTTAATGACATTAAATGAAACAACAAGTTTACTGTTACCAGTCACTGGAGGTACTCTATTTTACTTATTTTATGTTTACCGTTAGATATCAGTTTAATTTTTGTCAGAAGAAACCCAAAACCATGTTCTGAAATAGTGTCTCGTTTCTCCAGTAGACAGTGCCACAAATTCGTCCAAAAATCGTAACACATCACACACACAAATGTAATACTAACTAATGTAAATCCACCTGATGATGGAGGTTTGAACCTTTGAAACGCTTCGTGGAAATAAATAAAACGGTGGCTGGTAACTGTAAACTTCTTGTTTCATTTAATTCCTTCAGTGTTACTCCTCATAGATTCAACAAAGTGCCTTCGTCCTCAAGATCTGACATTACACATTTTGTTAAAACTAACTGTACCTAACCTCTCTCTCTCTCTCTCTCTCTCTCTCTCTCTCTCTCTCTCTCTCTCTCTCTCTCTCTGTGTGTGTGTGTGTGTGTGTGTGTGTGTGTGTGTGTGTGTGTGTGTGTGTGTGTGTGTGTGTGTTATATATACTGCTGATAATTTTACTGAATATCTGGTACGCTATAGGAATGATCATTTCCTCACGTACAGTAACAACCCCAATTATTAATAGTAGTCGCTTTTTGCTGCGAGTTAGTATTGTTTCAGCATTATGCAATACTGTTTGCAAGTTTGTTTTTTTATTTTATTTTTTTTTTTTTTAATGCAGCAGCTACACAAATTTCTATGCGGAACAGTCCGCCACCCAGTCATTGAACCATGTCGAAGCACTACGTTGTTCATCGTGCAATATCCGAAACAGAACTTTCTCTGATTTTGTATGATTACAGAAGACGTTTAAATGCTTCAGATTCGGCAAATAAATTTTGGAGATCTTGCAAGTAAATTTTCGAGCCAGGGTAGATAATTGGTGAATTGAAATGAGGAAGCGACATGCAGCTGTTGTAAGTTAACTGATTTCATATAACCACGCCCTGCATTGTAACTGAAAGACGAAAGTCCACACACGGAAACGAAGCTGGTGGTGGACAGACTACAAAGCAGAAAATTACCTAATAACACACCGCAGTCCTTGACAGTGGACTCATATTCGGGAGGAAATGTACTCATATCCTCCTCCACCCATTTTGATTCATATATCTCGCGTGGTTTTCCTAGATCACCGTAGGCAACTGGTAGGATTTATCAAAAAATGACATGTGCTCATACCTCGTCCAATTCTCCTCCTCCTGTAAGTTAGTTGTTTGGACATAAAGATTCAATTGAAGATGCTAAATGAGTTCTCGATGAATATGGTTATGATTGCATCTTACTTCTCACAAAAGAGAATCGTTGCAAGAGATCCGTCTTGGCATCCGCCCTGAGTGCAATGTATGTTGTAGTTGTTGCTTTCTTTGTTTTATTCTTTGGGCATGACGTCAAGAAGTGTGTGGTTGCACCAAACACCCGACAGAGATACCAGAGTTGATTGAACGATGTAAATGTCGAAATAATTTGTTAAGCATTTGCTGATGGTGCATCAGGTTCTTAGGTGCTCATCCGTTCGTGAAAAATACGGAAGGAAGAACGGTCGAGATTAAATGGTTGTACTATTAAGAACTACCGGAAAAAAAGTTGCTGAATGAAATAAACTGTTCGAATGTTTTGCCACCATAGTGAATAGACGCATCATAATTTTTCTTCTCGTCTCCTAGGCGCGAAAAGTGTTCAACGTTTTAGTTACGCGTCCCACGGACGTTTATGGCCTCACAGAGTTACCTGCAGGTTTTCGAAGTGATAACCGATTTAACTGACTCGACAACAATAAAATGGTTCTTGGTTCGTGACAGCCTCATATGCGATTTGGCTGCTATTGGAGGCAGTTTGCATCAGGATGATTACTTGTCGTTTGTGGCTGCGACTTTGTATATATTATTGAAATTGGCTAGGCGTTCTGGCATACTAAGCTTTGACTAGACAAGATCAAGGAGTCAGATGCTTATTGCTGGGAATATTTGAAATTAATTAAAAAAATTAATTGCATATCAAACGTCAAATCAGGGCGTAAGAAAAGGTGTGACAGCTTACACGACGCAGAAAGCAATTATATCGATTAAACAGCTAGATTTGCTTTACGAAGGCCTCTGTAATAGAACGGATGTACAAAATCAGAAATACCTAAATAACGTTGTAGATATATTTAGGAAGCTGCGGGCAAATTTGCCGAAAAACCGTTTGGCAAATTTTAAGAACATATATTCGAGACAGACTGTAAAATACATGCCCCAATCGTAGATGTGACGTCGAGAACTACAGTTTGCATATACATTTCTTCGCGTGATAGTTCGAACAGGAACTGAAGTAACAAATAATTTTAAGAGATGCTAACTGCCATGTATTGTGCAGTTGCATGCCGAGTGTACACCATCTGGTAAAAAGTTTCCGAGACCCAATTCTAATTGGAATTGACCACGAGATGTAACTAATGGTGGACTCGGCAGAGTCGGTCGGTGGGAAAAAAAAAAATCAGCGGAAGGAATCATTCGGGAGTTCCAAAGTGATACCAGAAGTCTAGCTAGTACAATGACTGTGCGTAGGTAGTTACAAAGAATGCGGTGCGGCGGTCGAGCAGCTCATAAGCCACACATTTCTGTAGTCAGTGACACATTTCTGTACTCGATGGTTAACGACGCTTGAGCGCTTGAGGTGGTGTAAAGAGCCACTCCACCAGACAATGGATGACCGGAAACAAGTGATTTGGGCTGGAGACGCGCGCTGTACCCTGTAGCAGCCCGATGAAAGTGTCTAGGATCAGCCAATGCCTGCAGTGCCTCGAGGACGTTGCCTGCCATCCATCATATGTAGCGCCATCATTGAAGTGCGGAGGAGGCGGTGTTATGATATGGGGGTATTTTTCGTGATTGAGGTGTGGTCTCCTTATTGGGCTTAAGAAAACGGTGAAAATCGGAATATACACCCATGTTGCAGCATTGCGTACCGCGTGCAGTAGAGGAACACTTAGCAGACGGAGGAACAGTTAGCAGACGGATAATTGATAGTACAGCATGACACTCATGTAGCACCAACGTGAGGCAGTGGTTTATGGACAGTAATATTCCTGAAATGGACTGCACTGCCCACCGTCGACCTGAACCTAACGGAACAGCTTTGGGATAAAGTCGACTTCGCTCCAGATCCCACCGTCCAACGTCACTACCTTCTCTGGTTTCGGCTCTTGAGGAAGCGTCGACTGCCTTTCCTCCACGGACATGACATTCAGGCTCGAAGTTCTGCAGCAGAGTTCAAGCCACCATAAAGGCACTCACCCGTATAGTCCATTAAAAGGTGTCTGGTTACTTTTGATCAGATAATGTACATGTGTTTGAATGGTGCAGCAGAAAGTAAATTATCGTAGTGACCGAAGTATGTTACTGCAGAAGTATGTTACTGCAGAAGTAGTTTGATACAGTCAAATAGCAGTGTCGATGAACACTTCGAATTTGAATTAACGCATATAGTTTGACTTAAATATTTCGGGACATTCGTAGAACTTTGTATCCATCCCTTCTATTAGGCTTTCAAAATCTTCAATTGACATCACTTTGTATTGAATTGTAGTTAAAATGGCGCGAGACTTCATGCGGAAATTCTTCCTGCACAGCGGACGTCGCACGAACAGAGCAGTGAAATGTCAATCATGATGAGAAGTGGCAGAAGTAAAGCTGAGGACGGGGCGTGAGTTGTGCTTGGGTAGCTCAATTGGTAGAGCACTTGCCCGCGAAAGGCAAAGGTCCCGAGTTCGAGTCTCGGTCCGGCACACAGTTTTAATCTGCCAGGAAGTTTCATGTCAGCCATGATGTATAATCGCTACCAGCACTCCCACATTCTACGTCGACCATTATATAAATGTGATGACGCAGATACCGTTACACGATTCTTGTTGCGACGTATACCTGTCGCGATTCGTGCCTCCCTTGTCAGAATATGCGAATCATACGTAGCCAACCTACCCACCATGGCGGATATAGCCAGACGTAACAGCGGATGCGCCAATGACGATATATAGCACCGATAATAAACGACCATGTGTCCGTCGTGTAAGCTTGGACGCTTATGCTAATACGAATTTATGTGCCACCCGATGAACGAGAGGAGTGTGATGGATACCTTGTACGCGAATTCGAAAACAGTTTCTTAGTCGAACAGTGCAGCACACCTTGATCGTTTGTTGCAGTAATCTATAGTGTTTATAGAGAAAGTAATCCGATTGAGAACCAGGTGTGACTAATGGTGGGATTAAAAATGTCGTGACTAGAGTTTTTTTCTAGGCTTGCAGATCGGTTGAAAGTTTTTTGAGTGTTTTGGCCTGTGTTTTTATCTGTTCGCAAGATTATTCAGACGTCTTTTAATATCCCAGCATTGAATCACAATCTGCCGGATTAAATGGCCATCGGTAGGATTTTGGAACGAATATACGTGTATCTAAGACAGTTACAGAAACTTAAAAAAAAAAAATGAAATAAATATGTGGGCGACAGCAGCGATTGACATTCTTTAAGGCGTTATTAAGAAATATGTAGAAAATTATTAGTTTCTTTTAAGACATCATGGGACCAGACGAGAACACTTTCCTTTACTCATGCCGATATTTAATACGAAATGCAATATGTTTGCTTTTGTTGCTTGAAAAGCAAGTATCGTAAGATTTCACAGGAAGTTTGCCATCAGTGATGCAGGCAGATATTTTGCGGATTTAACTGTCCTACTTGAGCTGAATAATTTCGACGGAAAATTAACACTCTTTAACCCTTAGGTGACAAAATGGCCTATCCAGCATAAAAGTGAAATACATGTCATTATGTACTAGTCAATAAAACTGGTCAATTCATTATGTTTTTCTAAGCCTACCATGAGTTATAGGGTGGTAAATGTTCATATCAGTGAATCAGGAGCACAAAATCTTACGTGCTAGTTTCACTGGTAAGTTCCAAAACTCTGCAGGAAATAATATCAAAAATTGTGTTAGTAAACCTATACCCTTAGGACGACGACATACTCCAAAGACTGGGTCTGACAACCAACTTTCGACTATGTATATCAACCCGCATTTGCAGCTACTTCAGTATTACAGTCAGTTTCACGACGTTCGTGAAATGGGTCTTCAAGCACAGGCGAACGGTCCACCCTACCTTCTGCATCTGTACTATACTTTTCACCCACTGGCCCAGTAGACGCTGTTACACCCAGATTATCATCAGTTACCCGCAGTAGTGTTTCAAACAGTAGAGATAGTAACTACATCAGTGTGTCTTCCAAATTGTGTATCATATGTGTGCCCTATTGTACTCTCTTCCTAGCAATTCATTACATGACCAGCGAGAACTTCATCTGCCATGGAACTATACCACCTCCGTTATTTCATTCTTAAAGATCTAAAAGAAAAATTAATGAATGTCAGTAAGATCTTCACAAAAACCAACCGAAAATGAGTAAGTACTGTGCCTATTACATTCAAGTGTGTGCAGAACTGTTTTTGCATATTTTCAGTAATCATTCTACATTTGCACTGTCAGCGGAAACAATTTATATTATCTCAACGGCTAATGTTTCCGAGATAATTTGTGAAACAATGTTATGTGCAGTGTTCATTCTTAATTAGAAAAAGCACTTCACAGCATATAACAAGCAGAACTGAATGTAACTAAAAACTGAATTCACGACAACCTTTTTGCTTACGTGTATAGCACGAATGGAAGCGTAACTGTAAATATGCTTACGAACGACTCCCATATTCTCTCTTAATCTAGGAAACGTCAATGTGAATTGAACGTACAACCTTTTATATCAGATGATGTTATAAGAGTAAAGCCAGAGGTGAAAAATGGTAGATGAACACAAAACCACTCCGAAGACCAGTGCCTCAAAGACCATCGGTAAATATTCATACCATTACCCACGTGTTCGCTGGTATCTCAAGCCTACCAACATCGAAACGTACAAATGACATACATACTGACCAGGGAAACTATTTTCAGTATGTTAATACAAAATAGATTGCTTACTGTAAATTAGGTAATAAGCAGCATTTGAGACCAGTGGCATATATATTTATCAGTTTCACTGAAAGGCCTAAGGACAGCTTTAGTATGGTGGCGGTAGAATGATTTATGAATGGAAACCTATTTCCAAAATTAAAATAGTTTACGCATTCTGCGTGAACACTGGTAAGACGTAGAGCTTCTGTGATTGTCACTGCTGATGTAATTTCATTTTCTGTCTCATGTTGCATGTGTAACTAAACTATGTTACAGCTGTTCAGATTTCGTTCTTTTCTTTGAAGTCTGGTTTTGTGGTAGCGTATTAATCATCGTTCAAAGATCCCGTGTTACATAAAGCAGTAGTCAGTACGAACGACATCTTGCAAGCCGCATACTGCGAGAGAAAGGGATCGCAGTTAATGAAATGAAAATTGATGACGATTCTTAACGTGATATCTGGAGCGTAGCATTGTTTGGAAATGAAATGTGGACCACAGAAAATCTGTAGACGTAGTAACGCTAAGACTTTGACGTGTGGATGTGTCGACGAATTAAAGTCATCAAATAAGGCGAGAAACGAAGAGTTAACAAAACGAATGTTCGAGTAAGGTAGTATATGGAAAAAATCGTACCACAAGAATGAACTTGATCCTGAAACGATTAATTGCAGGATCAGACGAAGCAAATTATAAGAGTTCAAAAGGTTTCGGGACTGGATGAACAAAAAATAGAGAAAAGTTAAGAAGGCGATTCTGATACTTTGGTTGTTCTATATTGTCTCCCCACAACGCACAGAACGATCTTAGAACCTTGGAAGAACTCCCAGAAAAGACAGTGTTTGGGATGTTATTCAGCTTGTGCGTCTTCGGTCTTGGCGACGATCCTTGACTCATTCTGGGATTTGTGGTAGGCTCGTATTCATAACACAAAGTCTTCGTCACCCATGATGAGTTTTTCCAGAAAAAAAGTCCGCGTTTTTCATTTCAATCAAGTAGAGGCAGGCGTCATCCGTCATTGTTCATTGTTGGCGAGTCAGAGGGTGCGGGACAAACTTTGCACACACTTTTCGCATCGTAAAAACATTCTGGATTGTATCTTGAACACTTGATTTCGAGATGTTTAGTTCGTTGCTCGATTGTTTTGTGACACTCTACTGTCGCACGTCGACTTCTGATCGCTGCCTGCTCGCAACTGACTGGGCAAATGCACGCCTGTTGTTTACAATTGTTCAATTTGCCACCGTAGCCAAAGCACTTGAGTCACTTGTACGCCAGGAATAAAATCATTGTCGAACATTTTGGACGGTCGGTGTATATTGTAGTAGTTAGATGGAGCCAACGAAATTAGCAGAAGTAACAAAAAGATGAAAGACCGCACAAACCGGTCGAGATATTTAGACTTCAGAGATAAAAAGCATATATGCTGTTTACAGCAGCGTACCATCGTTGAAAAGTTAAATGTAATTAAGAAATGAAAGCATATTTCCTGGACAGAATGTCTGGTTGCAGACCGAGATAGAGGTTAATCATAAGACGTTTGGCACATACCAGTTCCCAAAACAAGTGACCAGAAAACTCTGAGCCGACAACAGACATTGAAAAATTGTAAGAAAAGCGAAAATTTGATCTACAGTTTAAAAAGTTAATTATAGGTTTTTCGATTATGCTTAGCAGCCCCAGGAACCTTGACAGTAACGTGGAATGCTCTAAGTTGATTAAAGAGGTGTATAGATGCTTGCTTCTTCTGACAACAAGGTGTGCAGAATTCGGGAATAGTCCTTGAGGTAGTAAGCTGGCTGCGGTTTCTTCCCATTGTACCCCATGTAGACTGCAACTTCGAAAACTTTGGCGGTCAGAGGAGGCCGCCGCGGACGTCCGTAATCTTCCCCGTACAGGATCTCTCTGGAGAAGTTACCTATACGAAAAATAGTATTAAGCGTTGTAAAACGTAATCACTATACCTATGAACAGTAATACATCTCCTCCAATCACCAACTAAGGTGCGATGCTCCGTACTCAGTTCCAACATTATGTGCAATCAGCAGCAAAACTCTACCTCCACCAAACTAGTCTCTCTTTTTCTGTGATTGTATCACACATAATTTTCCCTCCAACTGAATGTGCGACTGAATGAGGTCTGCAAACTTAAGCGGGATTCAGTTCTCAGTATTCAACATTCAGTCCCGAAATTGTTTCCTCCACAATAAATGGACTCATCTCTGCAGTGGTGGGGGTTGGTCACTTACTGTCTGACTGCAGACACACAGAACAACTGTTCAAAGTCTCCGATGCTCCATTTGTCGGAAACAACTATACTCCCTCGAACAGTTGTCGTGGTAATGTTGTTGGAATTTAACGTGCAGCTTAGGCTGCTTATTCATCCTGTTGTCAAGTGGTTGGACTTTCCAGTCTTTTACTCTTCTACGAACGTACTGGTGAGCCAAAGAAATTGGTATGACTGCCTAATATCGTGTAGCCCCCCCCCCCACGTGCACGCAGAAGTGACGCAACACGACGCGAGATGGCCTCGACTAATGTCTGAAGTACTGCTGGAGGCAATTGATACCATCAATCCTGCAGGACTGTCCATAAATCCGTAAGAGTACGATGGGTGGAGATACTTTCAGAACAGCACGTTGCAAGATATACCGGATTTGCACAATAATGTTTTTGTATGGGAAGTTTGGTGGCCAACGGAAGTGTTTAAACTCAGAAGAGTGTTCCTGGAGCCACTCTGTAGCAAATCTGGAGGTGTGGGGTGTCGCATTGTCCTGCTGGAAATGCACAATGGTCATGCTACAGGTGATAAGACAAGATGATTACGCATGTGTCACGTGTCACTGTCGTATCTAAACGTATCAGGGGTCTCATATCACTCCAGTGCACAGGCCCCACACAATTACAGAGCCTCCATCAGCTTGAACAGCCCTCTGCTGACATGCGGGGTCCATGGATTCACGAGGTTGTCTCCATACCCGTACACGTCCATTCGCTCGATACAATTTGAAACGAGACTCGTCAGATGATACAACATGTTTCCAGTCATCAACAGTCCAATGTTGGTGTTGACGAGCCCAGGCGAGGCGTCAAGCTTTGTGTCGTGCAGTCATCAAGGGTACACGAGTGGGCCTTCGGCTCCGAAAGCCCATATCGATGCTGTTTCGTTGAATTGTTCGCACGTTGACGCTTGTAGATGGCCCAGCACTGAAATCTGCAGCAATTTGCGAAACGGTTGCACTTCTGTCACGTTGAACGATTCTCTTCAGTCGTCGTTGGTCCCGTTCTTGTAGGATCTTTTTCCGGCCGCAGCGATGTCGGAGATTTGATGTTTTTACCAAATTCCTGATATTCACGGTACTCTAGTGAAATGGTCCTACGAGAAAATCCCTACTTCATCCCCACCTCGGAGCTGCTGTGTCCCATCACATGTGCGCCGGCTATAACACCACGATCAAACTCACTAAAATCTTGATAACCTATCATTGTAGCAGAAGTAATCGATCTAACAACTGCGCCAGACACTTTTTGTCTTATATATGCGTTGCCGACGGCAGCGACGTATTCTGCATGTTTCCATCTCTCTGTATTTGAATACGCATGCTTATACCAGCAGTTTGGCAGTTCAGCGTAATTTGCTGCTCCTCTGAACAATCGGCGAAGCGTTAAATTGACGCTTGACAGCTCATTGAATGTACTAAGACTGAGCTAACGCACACGCACGATCCTCGCAGTGAAAGAGTAGACAGGGCATATATGTCTATTGCACTAAAATTCATTCGGGTTGAATCAAATACTTAATGAAGAATAAGTAAGACATTCTGTAAACTCAGAGCAATTCCGGTTTATGGGAAAACCTGCACTCATTACAATGATTTCTTTGCGTTTCTCCTTGACATTATTCTCTTTTCTAGATTAAACTAACTCTGTGACACAACTGGTGGTGGTTTTTTTAATCAGTACGTGGAATCATGTTTATGGTTCAGAGCGATAAAGCAGCGAATTGACACGTGTAAAATTTGCCGAAGAGTTCAATTTTTTAAAATGTATATGGATACTATACTGTAGCGCGTGTGCTGATTACAGGCAAGAGAAACGGTAATAAATTGGAGAAAGGTTGGTTGTCAGACCATGTTTAAAGCATAGGATGGTTGTCAGACTCTCCCATTGGGAAAACAGATAATTGGAAGCTGTGTGAATCAAGCTTGTCTTGCTGTCGCGCACGTTCTTAAGGTAACGAAACATTCTCAAAAGCTATTCACTTTATCTTCACAGTCCTTAAGACATTAAATTCGTATACGAGTGGAGCAGGCTTCAGCTCAGTCTCCAGTGATCCAGATATAGGTTAGCCACGCTTGCTGTAAATGGTTTAAAGCGAATGTGCTGGTTCGTGTAGAAAAAAATACAACTTCCCTTTGGCACCTTACGTCCTATCCGAGATGATGTATGACCTCGTGGACAGGACGTGAAACATCGATTTTTCTTCTGTCCTGGCACCCACCTACTTACCTATCTACACGCCCAACCTTCCTTCCTCCCCCCACCCCGTGTTGTCTTTTGTTTTCGAATATAGTACTGACAAATTTACAATTTTCTAAAACCAGTCCAGAGCTGCGAATGTATCGGCAACAGCAGTTTTATGGAAGCGAGCACACGGGCGGGTTATCTTCTGCAGCGGTCACTATTTTTGAAGTCTGCCCAAGGTTCAGGCGGCGCCGAGTTGCGTCACGGACCACGCCAGGTCACGGTCAGGCCAGTAGGGAATTAGGCGCGACGCTCCACGATACAAGCTCTGTCGGTGGCGCTGAGGTCAGGCAGGCCTCGCAGGAAATGCGCGAGTGGTGCGGGAGCAACGAGTTGCAAGTATGCTTGGGCGGGAACTAGTGAGTGTCCTAAAATTTGAGTCATTAAAAATAAGTTCATTTTAATTAATATGTACGTAGCGTCCAACGTTACCAAAACTTTCGTTGCTGTCATACTAAAAATGAAACGGTTTGGAGAAGAAATGTATTCAAAAAATGGTTCAAATGGCTCTGAGCACTATGGGACTTGGCTGAGGTCATCAGTCCCCTAGAACTTAGAACTACTTAAACCTAACTAACCTAAGAACACACACACACACACATCCATGCCCGAGGCAGGATTCGAACCTGGGACCGTAGCGGTCGCGCGGTTCCAGACTGAAGCGCCTTTAACCGCTTGTCCACACCGGCCGGCAAGAAATGTATTCATAATCACTTTAGTCGTAACTGTCCACTAGTGGAATAATGTTAACGGGCTACTTCAGGCTCATCTTTTTTAACAGAATAAATGATTTCAGTACACGCAGATATGCGAAACACTCAAATTTAAAAGACCATATAAATAATGGGATGAAAATAAAATCACAGTGATTGCCATGTGTATGCACGACAGTACAAAAACAGTGTAAAAATGTTGCATGTAAACGGTTTGTGTTTGTGTGGCTGGGGGGGGGGGGGGGGGGGGGGCGTGCGGAGGGTTCCGTGGAGAAAGTGGAAGCGGAGAGCCAGTAGGCGTGTTTACTGAACGTGCCCATGGGGTTTTACAAACGGTCTAAAAATAGTAATTTGACCTACTGCCAACATCTTCGTTCAGAATTTTTTCTTGGTTTTGTTAACTTATTATTATTATTATTATTATTATTATTATTATTATTATTTTCAATTCATGTAGGAGCTGGCGAATTGGAGGAACCAAAATATAAGAAGTGGAAGGCCCATGTTACGATACCATAGCGGAGGATGGCAGCAGCGCTCTTGCTAGTAAGGCAGTAAACTTTGAATACGAGAAAACAGCGCGAAAATCCGTATTTATTTTTAATTCAGAATACGCGACTTAGATGACTATATTTTTCATTTATGAATTGTTGTTGGACCTGGTAGTCTAGCAGTTGAATTGAGTGCCTGTAAACCGAAAGGTTTTTGTGGCCTTGTTATGTAATATATTCGAGAAATCTTAATCAAAACCAATATTAACTTCTTGCAGCTGCGATTCACAATCTTGTAGAAATTCGTGAATGAACCCGCGATCGACTTATGACGGTAAAATTATTTGTTCGTAAAATTGTTGCAAATTCGACTGCCGCATTGGGACTGTAAAATTATTTGTTTGTAAAATTTAATACTGCAAATTCGGCTACGTAACCGTAATTAAGTGGACATAGTTGCGCCTTAGCACGTGCCTGAAACTCAGTCACCCGAGATAACATGATGCAGAAGCTGGTTTCGTAGCATTCTGTTCCTGATTACCACTTTTTGTGAATAGGTTGGCCATACCCAGTTTTATTTTTTCTCGTATTCGTAAAATTGAATGTAGTAAATCATTCCTTTTTTTTGTTTCATTTAAAATAGAAGCTGGTTTCCTCTCATAGTGTTCTGTGGACTCATGTATGTCTGTTCCTGCTTCCGAATCCGTGTGTGAACCGCTCGATTTAAATGTTGTAAGTATATTGTTCATATTCTGCATTTATTTTAGTCCACTTCTGTTCCTCGTACTTTCTCTCTGTTAATGGAAAATGTTGGCAGCATGTGGCATAATTCGTATTCAACTTTACTACACATTGTCACAGAATGAGCATGTGTTTCTTCTTTGAATGTTGTTGCTTCTTACCACGGACGAGGAGAACACGGTAAATGCCATAACCTCATTTCCCAGAAACCTGGGGACTGGTGACCTCAAATGTTAAGTCCCATAGTGCACAGAGCCATTTAGCCTAGAAACCTCGATCACAATGGGATCGTACGATCTTCTCCTGACCGATTTCATTCATAATGACAGGATTTGTAGGGCACGACCACGACTTCAGCGCATGTAAACAGGAAGATGAACTCTCGGCCGTCTTCGAGAATAAGGAGTTTGAAAATTTCTACATGTATTTACATACACACATTAAAAAGAAAAAAAACTTTTATATCACCCCGGTTCCCAGAATTCCTAAAGGTAGACGTTGACGATGGATATTGTATCACAGACACAATCCCTTTGACTGTTCAGAGATGACACTAAACCTGGCCAGAGACGTATACAAACATACATGAGCAGCGCCTATTAGACGGAGGGGGTCCGACAGCCGATCAGTTCTAGTCATTCCACGAGGAAGGAGATACACGGCTCTTGTTGTCTGCAGTTCACCCATGCCTAGACAGTCAATACCGAGGTTCTATTGCGCCCGCATTTTATTTTGTGCCAGGAAGAGCTCTTAACAAGGGAAGTGTCCTGGTGTCACGGAGTGAACCAAAGCGATGTTTTTCGTACATGGAGGAGATACAGAGAGACAGGAACTGTCGATGACGGCTCAAGCCGCCCAAGGGCTACTGCTACAACTACTACTACTACTACTACTACTACTACTACTATAGTGGATGACCGCTACCTACGGATTACGGCTCGGAGGAACCCTGGCAGCAACGCCACCATGTTGAATAATGCGTCTCGTGCAGCCACAGGACGTTGTGTTACAACTTATGCAGTAGGCTGCATGATGCGCAGCTTCACTCCCAACGTCCATGGTCAGGTCCATCTTGGCAACCACGACACCATACAGCGCGTAATAGATGGGCCCAACAACATGCCGAATGGACCGCTCAGGATTGGCATCACGTTCTCTTCACCGATGAGTGTCGCATATGCCTTCAACCAGACAATCGTCGGAGACGTGTTTGGAGGCAACCCGGTCAGGCGGGGAACGCCTTAGACACACTGGCCAGCGACTGCAGCAAGGTGGAGGTATCCTGTTGTTTTGGGGTCACATTATGTGTGGCCGACGTACGCCGCCGGTGGTCATGTAGGCGCCGTAACGGCTGTACGATACGTAAATGCCATCCTCCGACCGATAGTGCAACCATATCGGCAGCATTTTGGCGAGGCATTCGTCTTCATGTACAACAATTCGCGCCCCCATCGTACACATCTTGTGAATGACTTCCATCAGGAAACTACATCGCTGGACTAGACAGGCTAGCATGTTCTCGAGACATGAACCCTTTCGACCATGCCTGGGATAGGGGCTGTTCATGGACGACGTGACCCACCAACCACTCTCGGGGATCTACGCCGAATCGCCGTTGAGGAGTGGGACGATCTGAACCAACAGTGTCATGATGAACTTGTGAATATTATGCCAAGTAGAATACAGGCATGCATCAGTGCGAGAGGATGTGCTGCTGGGTATTAGAGTTACCGGTGTGCAGAGCAGTCTGGACCACCAACTCTGAAAGTCTCGCTCTGTGATGATATAAGATGCAATGTGTGGTTTTCATGAGCAATAAAAAGGGCGGAAATGATGTTTATGTTGATCTCTATTGCAATTTTCTGTACAGGTTCCGGAACCCTCGGATCTGAAGTGATTCAAAACTTTTTTTGATGTTTGTATTTGTGATGGTTGCTGGTACTCAAGATGTCGGCAGACGAGCTTATTAGACGGTTAGCCTCAGGAACGCGAAGTCCATAGATAGAATATACCTGCCTGCACTTCTCTTTTTTCCTTCGAACGTAATTACTATGTAAGTGCAGTCCGTCACTATTGATTGAGCCATTTATTATTTTCATTATCTTTATCCTAAAAAAAAAGAACAAAAATTAGTAATGAGATTAGAAACAATCAGTACAGTTTTGTGTCGCAAGTATAATGAATGACGAAGGGAATAATGTACGAATCATAATGATAATGATCGGGACCGAGCGAGGTGGCGCAGTGGTTAGACACTGGACTCGCATTCGGGAGGACGACGGTTCAATCCCGCGTCCGGCCACCCTGATTTAGGTTTTCCGTGATTTCCCTAAATCGCGCCAGGCAAATGCCGTGATGGTTCCATTGAAAGGGCACGGCCGACTTCCATCCCCGTCATTCCCTAATCCAATGAGACCGATAACCTCGCTGTCTGGTCTCCTTCCCCAAACAACCCAACCCCAACCCCGATCCTTCCGTTGAGTATACAACTGGATAATGATCGGAGGAACATGCAGAACATTAATTATTGCGACGTTCAGCAGTTGTAATGAACCCCGAATCTTTGAATGTGCATGTGTTTTCTCAGACTTTGATTACATTCGAAGCGGTGATCGGTCATCGCTCATTTTCACGGCGGAACACTCATATCTGTTGTTAAAATTACATAGAAATGACATAAGAAAAAGAGTACCGGAAGCGAGATTCGATCCACCGACCTTGCTTTTATGAAACTGAACTTTTACTCGCTTGGTTGGGAACTATGATTACTAGCGACTCATACGAAGTATATAAGCGCGCGTAAAATGTCCAAACTTGACTTTCTCGAAAGCGGTTGAGAGTTGGGCCTTGTTGTTTACGTATGTTGAAGTCCTAGTCGTCCCTTACCCGGCCTGTCAGTAAGAATCGAATCGGTGAGCGGAAGTTCGTATGGTTCCCTTGTTAGGGGAAGAGGGGTCAAAATAAGCGAACATATTTCTCGACTTGTCGGTAGATACTCGGCCATTTCTGAGAAGACGACGGTCAAAGTTTTCGAGGTACTTTGTGTGCTGTTTAGCGAATAAATAGTTCAGCTGAAGCGGTGGGACGGTAGCTAGAGTCGCCTCTTCACAGTTTTGCGCTCTACGTTCGAAACCCAACTACCATTTTAATTTTTGTTCTTCATTTATCTAGTCATATCCGTAGAAGATTGCTACACGATTGTTTCCCATTGTAAATTGAAATGGCGTTTTCCTTATTCGTTTACTAACTGTGTGTCTGGCCAATGAGTTAAAAAAAAGTAAATGAATGAGAAAATAATTTGAAATTGTTTTTGGTGAAATTTCTGTTGTCTATCTTGATTCATAATCAATTGCAAGCCCCAGTTTTCGGTAAAGTGATCCGTTATGCGTGTTTTGCTGCGAAATTACTGCCAATGCGTGAAATCTTAAACAGTGTTACCGACGTTTCTTTCCCGAATGAGATTTATACGAAGAAATGTCACGTCGCGCGATGCTCGTAGTGTTCGGTATTTCTGTTTAGAATGTTTGTACAATCGGTATCATCCAAGGAAATGGACGAAATCATCATGAAGAATAAACTTGAAATAAATAGAAGAATAAAGCATAAGAATTTATGTAAGAATAAAATATAGGAGTGTGGTAAGTTAAACGGTTTGTGACCCCTGAGAGTACCATTCACACATATACTATAAATGTTTTTCCGTTAATGTGAAACCCAATTGTAATTTTACAGTTAATATAACGCCCTGGTACCCTGTAACTTGATAAGAAACATTCGTGTAGTAACCTACGAACATGGAAAATATAAGAGAAATAAAAACAATAATCTGGTTTCGAACACGTGGCTCAAACGTTAGCCTCTAACGTTTGAGCCACGTGTTCGAAACCAGATTATTGTTTTTATTTCTGTGCCAGAATTTCGGTCCACCCTAAAAGGCATCTAAATTACGTCAAAAACGTTGAACGTCGTTTTCTTAGAAAAGGTCCATTATTTATGGATATGCCGAGACTCGTTTTCGCTTATTTTGACTCCTCTTACACTGAGAGAAGTTTCTGTGAAATCGGGTTATGGCACTTGCCGTGTTCTGCTCTTGAGTATGTTTAGTAGTGTTGACTTAAGGCCGTGCGGAGGGGCCGCACTGTTACAGGCGCCATGTCACAGATTGCCGGAGGTTCGAGTCCTCCCTCGGCCATGGGTGTGTGTATGTGTGTGTGTTGTTCTCAGCATAAGTTAGTTTAAGTAGTGTCTAAGTCTAGGGACCGATGACCTCAGCATTTTGGTCCCGTAGGAATTCACACAGATTTGATTTAGTGACTAAGGCAGTCGCCGTTGGAAATGTTATAAATGCAACATCAGTTACTCGAAATCGTTTACACGTTAACAAGAGCTACAAACGAGAGATTTTAGCAGAAATGAATGCACTACAATAATCGCCCCACTCCAATGAAATTTGAAAGCTAATAATACACTCTCTCATTCTTTCATTTTTGGATCTGTTATTGAATTACGTAAAGTAGAGTTTACTACGAGGGTAAGTCAATTATTATCCGCAAAGTTGTTGTAAAATTTTATTATAATCAAATAGGCAGCTTACAAGAACATCATTTTTCGACGTACTCTCCTTGCGTTTCAACGCACTTGGTCCATCGTTGTACAAGCTTACTGATGCCCTCATAAAACAAGGTTCTCGGTTTAGCTGCGAGCCAGGAATGCACCTCTTCTTTCACTGCTTCGTCCGAAGCAAATCGACGGCTCCTTAATGCCTGTTTGAGTGGACCAAACATGTGATAGTCAGAAGTCGGCCGGGGTGGCCGAGCGGTTCTTGGCGATACAGTCTGGGACCGCGCGACCGCTACGGTCGCAGGTTCGAATCCTGCCTCGGGCGTGGATGTGTGTGATGTCCTTAGGTTAGTTAGGTTTAAGTAGTTCTAAGCTCTAGGGGACTGATGACCTCAGAAGTTAAGTCCCATAGTGCTCAGAGCCACTTGAACCATTTGATAGTCAGAAGGGGCAAGATCGGGACTATATGGAGGATGATGCAGTACTTCAAATTTGAGTTTCTGGAGCGTTTCAGTAGTGTGGGCAGCAGTATGCGGCCGGGAATTGTCGTGCAACAATACATCATCTTTTGACAGCAATCCTCGGCGTTTACTTCGAATTGCAGGCTTTAGCCTGGCAACAAGCATCTCACTGTGACGTACACTGTTTATTCTTGTGCCCTTTTCCCCATAATGTTCCAGTACTGGACCTTGTGCGTCCCAAAAAACCGTAAGCGTTATTTTTCTTACGGACGGTTGGGTCTCGAACTTCTTCTTGCACGGCGAATTTGGATGTTTCCATTCCATAGTCTGCCGTTTCCTCTCCTTCTCGTAATGATGGATCCATATTTCGTCACCAGTAATGACCCTGTCAAAGAAGTTATCCTCTTCGTTACCATAGCGATCCAAATGTTTTTTGCAGATGTCCAAGCGCGTTTGTGTGTGCAACTGTATAAGTTGTTTTGTGACCCATCTTGTACAAACTTTATGAAACCCAAATCTGTTGTGGATGACTTCGTAGGCAGAACTGTGACTAATTTGCAGACGATGTGCCACTTCGTCAATAGTTAATCGTCTGTCTAAGAGAATCATTTCACGTGAACGCTCAATGGTTTCTACATTTGTCGCGGCAGACGGTCGTCCGGCTCCATCATCGTGCGTAACACTTGTGAGACCATTTCGGAATTTTTCAATCCATTCATAGACACTGCGTTATGGCAGAACACTGTTGCCGTACTGTACCGAAAGTCTTCGAAAAATTTCGGCCCCTAATACGCCTTCCGGCCGCAGAAAACGTATCACTGAACGTTGCTCTTCTTTGGTGCAAATAGGCAGCGGAGTAGCCATGATTAACAGCACGGCAGCGATAATGAAACTAACCTAGCAACTTGAAAATTGTAAAGACATAACAACAAATAAACAAAGCAGGCGTCATCAACGTAAAACGACAGTACCACCAAAATAAACAAAAATATAAATTGCGAATAATAATTGACTTACCCTAGTAAATGCAGTAATATTCAGTAAGGTGGAAGTACCGTTGCACATAATCCCATATACAAATACGCACTTCGAGAAAGTATGTTTTTGCTGCGTAATACTACCTGACACAGTAACTACGTACTCTGTCACTGGTAAAAGAAAGCATTCGCAGTGGCAATAAGCAGCACCATTCAAAGCAGCCATTCCGTGGCATGATGCAGTAAAGTTGAATATCAATTCTGTCAGAAGCTGCTGTCTGAATTTCTCCATTAAATGTAAGACAGTACGAAAGACCGATGTGAATAAAAACAACATAGAATCCTAACAATATGCTTACAACGCATTGAAATTAAGCAGTTTACACGTGGGTTTGTAGGCTGGAACCAATGTCTACAGAAAACTATACGATGATAACAGTTTCTGTTTCATATGGAATCATTTACTCCATCCAATATTATGGATGCGGGCAAAGATACAGTATAATAAAATGAACATATCCACGATTCAAAGAGTGCGAGACAAACAGGGAATTGTAATGTGGATCATTGTGTGATGAAACCGCCTTCAGTTGACTATGAAACTGAAAGAAATGTGGAAAACTTTGTCACCCAATAATAAACTTGGATTCCAAGTGGCTTTAAAATTTTTCTGCCACTACACAAAGCTTAACCGAGTTTGCAAATCCTTTCTCGTCTGCGGGCTTCAATTCCTATTATTCAATTTCGATGTCTTAGTTGAGTATTCGAGCTTAATGCGTATGCACGTGATCGGTCAGAACAGTTTCTCTACCAGAAACATAAATCTAACTGAAGGGGCTTAAACAGTTCAGATTCCGTGGAATATTGAAGAGTGGTGTTTTCGTGCTACCTTCGGTCTTCTGCCTATTCCTGTTTCGTCTGGGTGGAAATAAGCAGCAGTCGTTGCTAGGGAATTAGCTGAAGGTGGTTTTTGAACTATTAACGGTATGCGGTGTACATTTTCCTGTCTGGTGGTCGGATCTCTGAGTGAAGTCAGATAGCTACAAATAAATAATCATGATCTTTGGGAGCAGTAATGAAAAGTTTAACCAGTGTCGCGCTCAGAGCGAGACTGATGGACTTTATTTAGACTGGTTTTAAATGTACAGTGCAGAGAAGAGATCCGTCAATAAACATTTGCTTCTAACTCCACTGAGTAATACGTAGCACATTGCTAAAATTGGGTGGGTTCTAGCTGCGGCCGCGAGCGATAGTTCGATCGACGTCATCTCCGAAGACGAGACGAGGGAACATTTAAAGGCACTGAAACTGTTCACAAAATGAGTGACAAATTCAAGTGGTACGCTGTATTATAAAAAGTTTAACTTCCAGACTGCTTGGAGTTAATTATTAGTAAGCGAAGCTACCAGGAAGTGGAAAATCGTTAATGAAGTTATCGGCTGAAACTCGATTATTTAAACGATTTAACCCATCAGTAAAAATAATTTTCATTATTCATTGCTCATGCATCCACAGTGAATTTCTCGCACTGCACTGGGATAGACGCTGTTGCGGGACGTTCCTATCGATCAGAACTTAGTGTTAGACCGACACCCCATTCAAGACCTTTGCCTTTCTCACGCAGTGTTTCTTTTGACTCGTTTTACTAGGCACACGTTATGGATTGCTTCTGCGCTTAACCGGCTGTTCAGGAGGAAGCGATTCTGATTAATGTCCAGGGCACGATGGTAATCTGTCACGAATATGCGTATTTCCAGAATACCTTATACTGTGTACCTTCATAGAGAACGGAACGTAGAGCAGTACGTGTAGAGGGCAAAGATTTTTTTTTTTTTAATCGATACTGTAATGCGACGATTTCCACAGTGGTGGCGCTGCATTACTTTGCTTCCCTCAATCAAGTCTGAAGGGGAAAAAAATTAAAGTAAGTGTCATCTTGCTCTCAGACATCGTAAATTGATGCGGTACATCATACTTCAAATGCGGAAGTTTTAATCTGAAAATAAAATACGCGGTAACGGAATCCGTCCGTGCTGCTTGGAAAGAAACGGCTTAATTTCCACCGCGTATTTGTGAGCGCTGTAGAAATATTTCCGTGAAATTTCCGCCTGTAATTCGGTCTCCAGGCGGCCACACTGCGGAGTCTCTCTCACTGAAAGGAGGGGGAAAAAAGTTGGACGAGGATGTGGCACCTTCAGGGCACGGTCACCGCCCTCTAACCGGGAGCGACCGGCGCGTTACTGCGGCCTTTATCAGATTACCGGCCCCGCGGGCACCCCGGATTAAAACAAACGTCTTTCATTTCGCGCCGTGTTTGCCAGGAACGCCCCGCAGTAAATTTTCTCGCTCGCGGAATGAGTAATCGGCAGTCCGCGTGCTGGTTGGACTCATTGTGAAGGCTTTCTTTGTTTTGCCGACGGTGTACCGTTCTGGGCGCCAAAGCAATTCACTGGGAAATACATTATTTCGATTTCTGGTTATCATATTTTCTATAACGAACTTCCGGCTTTCTTGCAGAGGTACTAAATGAGGTGACTCTCAGACAATGTTTCGAAAGTTCTCGATCACAAGTATAAACACTGGCGTAAAATTCTAGTCTTGTTTTTCGAATGCGTACGCCATTTTATTTTAGGCGGCTTTGTTTGGCGTTATTAGTTTCATGGAGACATGTTTTTTGTCATATTGCACTACCGTACGTGACGCTAGCAAGCGTCTTAACAGTAAAACCGCTGCGCGAAGCGAGGCGACTGAAACGTATCCCAAACCCAGGTGACATTTGTTACTTCCGATGCTTGGGTTACTGCCCGCAGTCGGCGGAGGCACGTTACAAAAGAGCACCGTAACACGCAGCCGGGGCGGCGAGAAAAACGTGCTGCATGCATTTTATGCAGCTATAGTAATATACTGCATATTGATCACTACAGAGCCCACTGCTAAAATTATAGCTAACGTTTGGAAATTATTAATAAGAGAAATAAATTCCCTAAAAGACATAGTAATGTACAGTAACCAAGTTTATTCATATCTTGTTCTAATCAAAATGACAGATCTGATGATGGCATTAGCGGGATCGTCGCTATAGTGATCCTTTCTTCTGCTTGAAAAGGTTTTGTCGTTTAAGAAGGACTAATCTGAATCTCGACCCCAGTATATTTTTTCCTGTGCTTACCAGAGCAGTAAATTCTGCAACGATATGTTTTCTGCGGTGGCTTACTGTTGAGGGAGTTGCGAAAGCATCGGAGCCCCGAACTACTGCAGCCGGACGCTGAAGAAATTCAGCCAGCGTGGACTCCCACGTAAGTTTTGCAGAGCCGTAACAAGGAGGACCGCTCGAAACTGGACTCGCATATATTACGAGCGGCGTTCAAATCCCCGCCAATCAAAGACATATAGGCTCTCTGTGGTTTCCCTAAACCGCCTGAATCAAAGGTATGTATGAACTTTCTGTCAAGGAGACGACCAAGCTCTTTCCCATCCCGGTCAATAACGAGCTACAGTTCCATTCCTGAAGAGATCTTTATTGTCAGGATGTTCAACCGAAACCTCCTTCCAGCTTAAGAATGGAATTTTACTATTCTCTCCACCCCCCATCTCCCCTTTGGTGCCTCTGCATTATTCTAGTTACGTATCACTTACTTTCAAGCTGGCTTCTTAGTTGCGATTGCTAAAGTCTGCTTGCAAGAATATGACAAATATCAAATCCTCAGGTAGTAAATGACACCACACTGAGGTGCACGTTGTACACGTGTGATTGTCTTGAAGGATGGACTAAGTCATTAGAGGAACGCCACAGAGGAAGTCAGCCCAAATGAATATAGATAGTGTGTGTATTTGGCCCAGTGAGATATGAAAATAATGCAGTCTGTGAGCAGATACACTGCGATTTTGCTATTCTGTCTGTTCGGCCAACAAGGGAGTGACTTCGTACAACAGGGGGAGCAAGACACATGACATTTCCATAGCTAACACAAAACCATAAGCAGACTGTGTGTTTACAGCTTTCTGCAGCGGAGAGAACTAAAACGAAAGCTAGGCACCCATCGCAAATATGCATTCGACCATATGCCCCACGATCCATTTTCAAATGGAACAGGAAAAGTAAAGAATAACACTGTTAAGAAAGATCGGCCACTATTCAGTGAACATGCTAAAGGTGTAGTACTACTACGTTTGAGAAACGTCGTCGATTTGTGCTGTCTTCACATATAATCGTCCCTTAGAGTAATCACGCTCCGAAATCCATTTTATGTCCTCTGCTGCGTCGTGAGTTAGAGATTGCCTTGCGTCTGAGAGTGGCGGGCTTAATCAGAAGTCGTCAATCCGCCCTCGCATCCCAGCAGGAGGCGCATCCCCGCTGACCCAATCAACAGCCGAGACCCTTTGCTAGAGGCAGCCATCTGTCCGTGTCATGTGACGGACACTTGCCTCGCCTAAACTATCGACCTCGACTTCCTCCTTAAGAAAAGAGACAGCTACCCTTTTCCCTGTCAGTTTACCCCGCCAGTCTGCTACCGTCCACCCTCTACTATCGGTGATTAGTTTTTGAACCAAATTAAAATGAAAATAATTTGTTGCTTCGCTGTTATTCGAACAGGCCACCCCAAGTTCAAACGTTACAACATTGGTGTGCGTTATCGACTTCGATCCTAGAAGTGAATGCGTATCTACGAGTACGCAGCTCATCAACAGACGAGATAGACCACAGGATGATTCTGAATGGATTGTGCTTATCAGCAGAACAGTACGCCCTTGCAGAACATGCGCCATTTAGAAGTTTTTGTATGAATCAGTTTAAACTTTCGGGAAAGGAAAAACTTCGTTCAAGTAGTTTACAAAGCTGTTCGTAAAATCTTCTGACAAGGTCACTACTAGGCATGAAAAAATTTAGCATATCGTAAGATCGGTGAGGCATCGTGTTCAAAGAGCTTTGCCCACAGGCCTATCTTGGAGAAATCATACGAATGTTGTTTAGCGTTTGCGTGTTATGCTGCTTTTCAGCAAGAACTGCAAGACTGATACCATAGCTCGTACGCACTGCTTACCAGCAAGAACTGCTAGACTGATACCGTAATTCATTTGAGACCATCACTGTATAGCAGGTTGAAGTGATAATCGTCTGACAACAATAGACTCAAATATGCTGCATGACTGCGCAGTGTTCATGTGCCCATGAAAGTCTGATGCGAATTGTGTTTTTTAATCAATGAAAGCTGATGCAGTGACATGCATGCTATCAGTACAGGTAGTAGCATACGGCGAAGAGACGTAGACGCAGATAGGTTTACAATCGTTTCAGGACTCTCATTGAGAAAACAGTCTGGACGAAGCTGTACTGCCTGGTATGGCTCTGCAGAAAATACATCATCCTCTGTCGAGGTCGAATTAAATGTCGAGTTCACGCTTGTTGGGCATGCAGCCTTGTTCTACCCGCTGGCCCCCACACAACGCATCATTCTCACAGCGACATTACCCCTACGAGCCGATACACAACCGTATGAGAAACAACCCGTCTATAGAGGATAGGTCCTTCAGATGTCGCTTACATGCAGACACGTCACCGACACATTCTGGCACTCGTTTTCCCGTTTACAATGTATATTTGCGAGGAGCATTACGGACACAAGTGTTTGCGCTTGGTTGCCGTACCCGATCGCCATATCTCTGCAGTTTTTAGTACTTACGCTAGCGCACTGTTCCTACGATCCGTTTGGGCACTTTCTTTATTCCGGATATAGCTGTTTTCGTGAACACCAGTGTGTATCATCACAGGAACAAAATAAGGGTTACTACTAGAAGATAAAATTGTTCTGTTTTGCGAAATAGATCCCGAGCTAAGTACGGTGTCGCGGATCACAATATTTCACGGTAGAGAGCGCTTGACGCCAGCCGCTAACCCGGTAATTATGGCCCCCTGATAATTACAGCAGCCGGGACGGGCGTCGGGGCCTTCTGAATAAGTGAGGGCGCGCGCCCTGCAAAATTCACCGCCGCCGGGCGACGGCCGCCTCCGCATCGCCCACGTGCTTCCCTGTCTAAAGTCTGCCGCTTTAAACGCTTCTCTCTCCACCGCCATGTCGGATGAAAGACTCCGCTGCTTGTTACGGTGAAAATTAACCGTGTCAAATCTTTGTTCACGGTGAGTGCCGCATTTTGTGTACACTGGTCAAGAACCGGTTAGGAATCAAATTTTTCGGCGATGTTCGGAACTACGAGTGCTGCACCGCATTTTTTCGTCAACTATTCTTTATTGAACATAAAGAGAATCACACCAAAGAATGGTGTTTTATCTACACACCCTATTTTTCCACGTAATCTCCATCCCGTTCTGTGGCCTTCTTCCAGTGCTAAACAAGGACGTGTATGCCCTTTCGGTATCAATCCTTGTCCTGGTGGCGGGTCAGTGCTTCAGTATGTGAATACTTCCTCATCGTCATCAAAATGTCGTCCACGACTGACTTCCTTTAATGGCCCAAACAAGTGGAAATCCGAGGATGCTAGGTCAGGGGTGTAGGGTGGATGGGGTATCACTGTCCAACCCTTTTTTCTATGTGTTCAGCAGTCCTCAGACTTGTGTGGGGCCGAGCATTATCTTGTTGCAGCAAAACTTCTCCTGGGTTACTGTGGCGCCGAAGCCACTGGAAGCGCGTCTTGAGTTTTGTTAATGTGTTAACATGTGCTTCAGAGTTAATGTTACCGCCTCTTGGTGTCACATCAATGAGAATCACACCTTTACAGTCCCAGAACACGGTGGTCATGGCCTTATCGGCGGAAACAGTTGTTTTGAATTTTTTCGTCTGTGGGGAATGGGAATGGAGCCAATCATTTGACTGTCGTTTTGTTTAGGACTCAAAATGGTGAAGCCAGGTTTCATCACCTGTCACAATCCGGGACAATAAGGCCTCCCCCTCAGCTTCAAAACGTTGCAGCAAATCAAGACAAATGTTTTTTCTGTGCGATTTGTGATCCATCATAAAGACACCGCAGGACAGATCTTGCTCATACTTTTGAATATCCAAGAGAGGATAATTGCAGCCACACGTCCTTTCCTGAATGACTGATGCAGCGCCAACTGCCGAGTCGTAATGCGTCTGTTCTCGCGAATGACAACGTCAGCTCGCTTCTACATGTCAGGTGTGACAGGCGGGGATGGTCTCCCCGACCCATGCAAATCGTGGAGCTCCGCCGAATCGCCTTCTGATGACCTCACACTCCGTGCCCAGCGGCTACCTGTACTTCTATCGACAGCGGATGCTCCATAGGCTTCACACAAGCGTTTGTGAATATTGACCGGTGCTTGTGATGTAAATCACCTACAGACGCCATTTTGAAACTGTCTTCCAGCTACGCTATCTGTCGAAAGTGACGGAAACTTGGTGCGCTCACTCAAGAGATTTCGAATAATACATACGTAACGTTTCGCATTAGTAGCACTGTTTTCGGCTGAGAAAAAAAAATGCGGTGCATTACTTCCTGGGAAACCCTCGTAATTTTGTGCGCCGATTTGATACTGGAGATAAGATGGCAGTCTCCAACTTGGCGCAGAAAAAGAAACTGTTACCAAAGCTGCGGATAGAAGGCAGTGATCCTGCACGAGAAAAGGCGAAGTCGATTTCAGCCTTCGGAAATAATTGGCGTATTGATTTATAGGGAAGAAAATAAACTTCGTTTTCAACCATTAAAGTGATAGAAAGCGTAAGCTGTGATTACCCTGAAGGCTGGTTTGAACACGAAAGGGTTTTCTAGACGCAGAAAACGTTATGTGACAGTACAGATACCAGAACTGATCGGGAATCGACCGCAGATTTCTGGACCCAGTGTGGCACATATGAAGCCGAAGCTATAACTGACGAGGACTACGCAAAATCTCGAATAATTTATATTGGTTACATAGCTACCGCCTTTGCGACTGTAACGAAAGTCTAAGACCAAACGCATTTCGCTTTATTGTAGAGCCTCTTCAGTGGTCCTGTATTTTGTTGTTTTTTAGGGCATTCCTTCTGTTCTTCCACGTATGTCTCAGGTCTTAGCATGCAGCACTTTCACTGACACCAAAGATATGCACGTTTTGGTGTTGAGAAGAACCTTTGTCATCTCGCTATTTCGTGTGTTTTCTCTTCCTCTTCGTCCAAGTGTATGTGGTTGATATCAGCACACGAGATTAAAAACAAAATAAACGAATTGGCGAGATGACAATGGTTCTTATAACACAAAATATGAGTATTTTTATTGGCAGTTACCGTGCTGTGTGCTAAAATGTGACGCACATACGTGGAAGACCAAGAAGAGTGACGTAAACAGCAGAAAAAAAAATCAGACCAATAGATTTTTTTTAGAATGCAGCGAAACGTGTGCGTTTGGTCTTGATAAGACTTGCATTACAGTTGCTAAAGACGGTAGCTATTTAAAGTATATAACTTGTATATCTGCAACGGCGGAAAAAAGAGGCCAAAAAACAAAAACGACGTCTTGAATAATGCACGTGAAATCACACCTAACATTGAAATATCCTTTGCGAAGTGCGATTTTTTGCTCTTATCCACGATTATCTGCGTCTGTTATTATTGTTTGCTGCTCTGCAAGACAATTGGATGTAGTGGAGTTAGGTGCTTCAATTCTCCGAGGTCAGCAGCTAGGGAAAAACGTGAAGTTCAAACCAGTTTGTAGTAGCAGAGGCAGGAAAAGCTAAAGTGTTCATTCATATTCGCGCAACGGTCACGGCCGAGGTCTTCTAGAGAGACAAGCCGCGGCGCCTACGTCACGGACGTAGGCCTGAACTCGCTCGCTCGGCTCAGCAGACAAAACGCGTTTCTAAACCTTGTCTCGCAGCTGGTCGGGTACGTACTAACGAGAACTGCATCTTCCATTGGGCTCCGCTATTATGTAGTCTTACTGATTAACAGCACTACAACAAAATTAAAGATCAATACTCGATATAAAGGCTACTTTATAGCATTTAGTCTCTTCTGATTAACAGTCCTCATTTCATACAAGAAGTGGTGCCTTACGAAAATGATAATCAAGTCAGACTCCATAATAGGGGATCCCAGAAGAAGATGCAATTCTCGTTTGTACGTATGCACCTACTTAGGAGTTCACAGGTGTAGAAACGTACTTTGTCTGCTGAGTTCAGCGAGTGAGCTCAGTCTTACCTTCGTGACGTACGCGCCGTAGCCTGTCTTTCTCGTAGGCCTCGGTCACGACATTCTGACGTCATTCGAATGCTGTCATAGATCGAACCATGACGGGTAATTTTGGCTCTATCCAATTTGTGTCGACGGTGTCCTCGAATCTCTGCCATGTGGCGATAGACTTGCTTAGCGTCAAGGCTTGGAAAGTACATAAATTTCAGAGAATCACATGTCGTGGTCTCTTTGCATCGTTCGATATTACGTCCGCAGCTCGTGGTCGTGCGGTAGCGTTCTCGCTTCCCACGCCCGGGTTCCCGGGTTCGATTCCCGGCGGGGTCAGGGATTTTCTCTGCCTCGTGATGACTGGGTGTTCTGTGATGTCCTTAGGTTAGTTAGGTTTAAGTAGTCCTAAGTTCTAGGGGACTGATAACCATAGATATTAAGTCCCATAGTGCTCAGAGCCATTTTTTTTCGTTCGATATTACAGATCTGTATATTTTACGTAAAAACAGTTGGTTTTTAGGGTTGATTTGACTTCTTTGGTTATCACTATTCACACCTGGCCGTGTTGACAAGTAAGGGCGATTCTAAAACGTTCCTGTTGTCGTCAACGGAGGACGCTACGTCATAGCGGAGTAGGTCTACTTACCTAGCTCCGTCTCCGTAGCTTCGCCACTATGTCACTGTCCCTTTAAGCGTAGACAGCTGATTCCAAACTGTCCTCAGGCATTTATGTGGATTTTGAATGTCATTGTTGTGAGAGTTGTGTTACTAGAACTAATGACCATTTGTGACAAACACAACCAATTCCATAACCCATTTTTAAAAAAGTTTTTAGCGTCCACTTACCTTTCCTTTTATTTTCAGTACTGTCTATTTATTGTTTTTCCAAACTCGAGGTTGATGACGAATCAGTGGATAATTATTCTTGTAGTTTTGTTTTACACCAGTAGCTACAGATCTAGGACATTTTTTAAAGCAGCTTTGTCTTCCGGCAGCAACTTTTAAATGAGTTAGTTTTCGTTAGTCTTCTAACGGCACTTTCGACACTAGTTTTAAAGATTCAGAAACTAAGAAAATCAAAATAGGCATTCATATTCGCTATGAAGAATTAATTAGAAACAATACCGCATGCACGTCGCATAGCGTACGAGGAATTACTGTTTTATCCTGTGTGTTATGTTCCGTCGTTGTTTTGTTGACGACGGAGCCAAATCCGAAATCGTCAGTGAAGTACGATGCATATCACTGGCTGCTCTTACATTATGAACACCAGCGTATAGCCAGAACATAACTGATCTCCTGAACGGAGAGTTATTCTGTTTATAGAAACATCTTATGTTCCAGAATATACAAACCTTAGAAACGTAAGAAATTTTGAAATTCTTCCAGGTATGGTAAAGAGTAAGTAACAAGTAATTGCTAGCGGTCGGGTTTGAAATGGCGACGTGCAGCACGCTAGCTAGCGCTGCTAACCAGCTTTCGGCAATATTTACGAAAGTGCGGAAGACAAATGAAGTAACCTGCGAGTAAGTTAAATAACAAAGTTACTTCATTCGAATTTGTATAGTCCTATTCGAAGAGCCACTCGTGGTTGAAATGCATTACTTCTCTCTCTCTCTCTCTCTCTCTCTCTCTCTCTCTCTCTCTCCCCTCCACTCTCCGTCCCTCCCTCACTCTCTTCCGTAGTCCCCACACTGCCCTTTATAGAAGTACGAATAATTCAGGTAGAATTTGATAAACATATTTATGTATGAAAGAGTCATCATGAGTTGATTTACTTCCGTGGCCATGTTTTACGAAATGCGCTGTAAGACTGTCTTCCCCCCATGCCTGTGTTTCATTGGCTGTTGTTTTTGTTAACCCTTTGCGGCGTTACCACTGTAGTAACTTCCATGATGCTTCGTGAAGCTTTCTCTTAGGAGGCGTTTCTTTTTTATGGCGAAAGATCCTCCGTTCACTAGAGAAACCGGTTGTGAGATCTAGTGCCCGTTTCAGTGAGGCTGGTTATCCTACCTTTCTCTAACGGTGCTGGCAGATTACTGCGGTGACCTATAGACAACGGGATTCACAGACGCAGCGCTGCGTATGAGAAATAATAGTTGGAATTCCAACAGATTCTGGTGAACTTCTGACTTTCCAGAGAAGACACTTGTTTTCAACGACCGTTGTATCACATTGTTCTTCATACAGGACAGTGCAATCGTTGATAGCCATACTGGCACCTTTGCTGTATCAGTATTTAATTATATTGGATATTTTTTTTCATCTTACTCGTAGACTGGTAGCAGATCACAAGGGATATTTGTGGCTAGCACGTGTGTGTGAAATGCACTGTCCATCTGTCTGCCTGTATCTTGTCGGGCTGTATAACGGTAAAATGTGTGTTAGAGGGAATTTAAATGTTTTGGGTCAAATCATCAACTGGCTTGAATTAACAAGCAGCGTAACTAATTCCAAGCCGCTGAAGTGGCGATAAAGCACAGACAGTGGAATGAACCACCACCAGGTATCGTTACTTCACGCTGCGACGAGTTTATTAACTACAGGCGGTTGGAAAATGACAAACGACTCGGTCATCTGATATTTATAGATAGCGTATATCTTAATTATCATAAATATTCCCATCGTGCATTCTTTCAATTTACCTCCTCGCTTCTTATCGCAAATTTGATTTTTGAGGGTAGTGACTGTGTTTCTTCTTTCGCTCAGAATTCAGATAAAAGCATATGTAGTACCGCTATTATGGTAGAACATCCATTGTAGCTCAAGAAAGGAACTACGGTACCACTTGATTATAATAACCATTCAAACAAAGCTGGGGCGCAGTGACAAACTAGGCATGTTACGTAATGTGTGTGTCATCCTTCCCTCTGTCAATCAATAAATAAATGCCGTGTTTTTTTTCCATATGACTAAATCAGAACTGCGGCGAGTTAATGATTTGTACACCGAACAACTGCCTCTAAAGGCCGTGGCAAGTACTATAGTTGACGTAACATTACTCTGTGCGTATGGATGGAGAACGCGCTTAAAGCTCGTGACCCAAACATGCCAGTAAGCTATCTGAGTATGTAGTGACAGGGAATTCCGTTTGCCTTCGGTGTAATCGAGAATGATGTAACAGTAAATATTGATCCATACTCTTATGAGTTACTAAGTGATTCAAACATACCAATTAGCGCGGTAGCAACTCCTTTCGTCGTTATGGGCGGGGCTACACTTCGTGGCATGATCTCCATAAGACACCAAAAGCCCTGGGTAGGCTTCAGAACTGAATTGCCGCCCATAGCTCGTTGTGATCAACTGGAAGTGGGTCCAAGGCACGCACATTTTGTTCTACAGCGTCCCATTTGAGGAGCACTTCGTATGGATTGAGATCAGATGACCTGTGGCTGTGAGAGTGATCAGTCATGCACCCACCCTTATAATTCGTCAAACCATTATGATACACTATGAAAGCGATGGAGTGGTGAACTGAATTGATAAACGCACACCTCACGTGCAGGGTGCTGTGGGCGAGCACGTGATCGAACAGGACATTCCCGTATCATTAGTCGGTGAGACATTCTGGGAGATGTATCTGGGGCACCTATTTTATCACATCTGGCCGTCCCCAACACGAGAATATGTCCACTGGTGCGCGGGATTAGCCGAGCTGTCTAGGGCGCTGCAGTTAAGGACTGTGCGGCTGGTCCCGGCGGAGGTTCGAGTCCTCCCTCGGGCATGGATGAGTGTGTTTGTCCTTAGGATAATTTAGGTTAAGTAGTGTGTAAGCTTAGGGACTGATGACCTTAGCAGTTAAGTCCCATAAGATTTCACACACATTTGAACATTTTCGTCCACTGCCTGCCTCAAAGGTTCTATGTTGACAAGCTGGATGCATTGCCCCCATCTGGTTTTCGGCATATTAGTACCTTGTCGTTGCGTTTACTAATGTATTGTGACTAATCACTCAGTGCGACCATTTTCCATGATGCAGTCGCCCAATAACAGTATTTCTGTTCCTGTGTTTAGCTCTGTGGCTAATGCCTTGGGATGAACAGATGCGTAAGAGTGAGGCCATGATTTATATATTCATAGCGAGGTAATGTTTTTATATTTTATGACTGCTTACCATTTGTTTTTGTTGTTGCCCAACACAGAATTTGGGACTGATCTAGCCCGTTTGTCCGTTATTACTTTTGCGACTTCAAGCAACATACACTGAGGCGACGAGAGTCAAGGGATACATAATAATTTCGTGTCGGACCTATTGCCCGGCGTGGTACAGCAGCTTGAGGTGGCATGGACCCAACAAGTCGTTCCCTGCAGAAGCATTGAGCCAAGCTACCTCTATAGCCGTCCATAACCGCGAAAGTGTTGCCGGAGCAGGATTCTACACACGAACTGATATCTTGATTATGTCCCATAAATGTTCGCTGATATTCATGTGATCTGGGTGGCCAAATCTTTCGCTCGAATTGCTCGGAATGTTCTTCAAACGAAACGCGAACAATTGTGGCTTGAAGACATGGCGCATTGTCATCCACCGTTGTTCAATTACTAATCTGTATAAAATTAAACATGTCTTGAAACATCTAAAATCTTTCCCATGCTACCGCAAAGGTTGTTTTTGGAAGAAATAAGAAGCAATGGCTTTTATTATGCTTCTACATCTACATCTACATTGATACTCCGCAAGCCACCCAACGGTGTGTGGCGGAGGGCACTTTACGTGCCACTGTCATTACCTCCCTTTCCTGTTCCAGTCGCGTATGGTTCGCGGGAAGAACGACTGTCTGAAAGCCTCCGTGCGCGCTCTAATCTCTCTAATTTTACATTCGTGATCTCCTCGGGAGGTATAAGTAGGGGGAAGCAATATATTTGATACCTCATCCAGAAACGCACCCTCTAGAAACCTGGACAGCAAGCTACACCGCGATGCAGAGCGCCTCTCTTGCAGAGTCTGCCACTTGAGTTTATTAAACATCTCCGTAACGCTATCACGGTTACCAAATAACCCGGTGACGAAACGCGCCGCTCTTCTTTGGATCTTTTCTATCTCCTCCGTCAACCCGACCTGGTACGGATCCCACACTGATGAGCAATACTCAAGTATAGGTCGAACGAGTGTTTTGTAAGCCACCTCCTTTGTTGATGGACTACATTTTCTAAGCACTCTCCCAATGAATCTCAACCTGGTACCCGCCTTACCAACAATTAATTTTATATGATCATTCCACTTCAAATCGTTCCGTACGCATACTCCCAGATATTTTACAGAAGTAACTGCTACCAGTGTTTGTTCCGCTATCATATAATCATACAATAAAGGATCCTTCTTTCTATGTATTCGCAATACATTACATTTGTCTATGTTAAGGGTCAGTTGCCACTCCCTGCACCAAGTGCCTATCCGCTGCAGATCTTCCTGTATTTCGCTACAATTTTCTAATGCAGCAACTTCTCTGTATACTACAGCATCATCCGCGAAAAGCCGCATGGAACTTCCGACACTATCTACTAAGTCATTTATATATATTGTGAAAAGCAATGGTCCCATAACACTCCCCTGTGGCACGCCAGAGGTTACTTTAACGTCTGTAGACGTCTCTCCATTGATAACAACATGCTGTGTTCTGTTTGCTAAAAACTCTTCAATCCAGCCACACAGCTGGTCTGATATTCCGTAGGCTCTTACTTTGTTTATCAGGCGACAGTGCGGAACTGTATCGAACGCCTTCCGGAAGTCAAGAAAAATAGCATCTACCTGGGAGCCTGTATCTAATATTTTCTGGGTCTCATGAACAAATAAGGCGAGTTGGGTCTCACACGATCGCTGTTTCCGGAATCCATGTTGATTCCTACATAGTAGATTCTGGGTTTCCAGAAATGACATGATACGCGAGCAAAAAACATGTTCTAAAATTCTACAAGAGATCGACGTAAGAGATACAGGTCTATAGTTTTGCGCATCTGCTCGACGACCCTTCTTGAAGACTGGGACTATCTGTGCTCTTTTCCAATCATTTGGAACCCTCCGTTCCTCTAGAGACTTGCGGTACACGGCTGTTAGAAGGGGGGCAAGTTCTTTCGCGTACTCTGTGTAGAATCGAATTGGTATCCCGTCAGGTCCAGTGGACTTTCCTCTATTGAGTGATTCCAGTTGCTTTTCTATTCCTTGGACACTTATTTCGATGTCAGCCATTTTTTCGTTTGTGCGAGGATTTAGAGAAGGAACTGCAGTGCGGTCTTCCTCTGTGAAACAGCTTTGGAAAAAGGTGTTTAGTATTTCAGCTTTACGCGTGTCATCCTCTGTAACAATGCCATCATCATCCCGTAGTGTCTGGATATGCTGTTTCGAGCCACTTACTGATTTAACGTAAGACCAGAACTTCCTAGGATTTTCTGTCAAGTCGGTACATAGAATTTTACTTTCGAATTCAATGAACGCTTCACGCATAGCCCTCCTTACGCTAACTTTGACATCGTTTAGCTTCTGTTTGTCTGAGAGGTTTTGGCTGCGTTTAAACTTGGAGTGAAGCTCTCTTTGCTTTCGCAGTAGTTTCCTAACTGTGTTGTTGTACCACGGTGGGTTTTTCCCGTCCCTCACAGTTTTACTCGGCACGTACCTGTCTAAAACGCATTTTACGATTGCCTTGAACTTTTTCCATAAACACTCAACATTGTCAGTGTCGGAACAGAAATTTTCGTTTTGATCTGTTAGGTAGTCTGAAATCTGCCTTCTATTACTCTTGCTAAACAGATAAACCTTCCTCCCTTTTTTTATATTCCTATTAACTTCCATATTCAGGGATGCTGCAACGGCCTTATGATCACTGATTCCCTGTTCTGTACATACAGAGTCGAAAAGTTCGGGTCTGTTTGTTATCAATGTTTGTGCAATGGTGGATGGTAAATGTTTGTAGATAGGACCGAAATCGTAACAGCGTAAAGTTGTGCGCATCGGGCAGATAAGCTTACATTATTGATTATTCGCAATAATAGAGGTGGCATACTTACCAAGGATGTTCAGATTTATGCTAATGCCCGCTCGCTTACGTGGTTAACCTCAACCACAGGCTACAAGCTGACTTCCTACTGTCCCCAAAGTGCTAAAAGGACTACAGTGATTGTTCAGTTCTTTATATGAGTCGAATCGTGCCTCACTGGACGATTTGGGGATGGACGAAAATGTCACACACTGATGATGGCGACGGATTTTTTATTTACGCTGCGTGGGTTTTTTGAACATCATCTTGTACAACATTCACATATTGTGCGGTAAGAATAATTTAGCCAGTCAACTCTGATAAGATTCGGGACAGAATACAATCTCGCATATAGTAAAATAAAAACTTTTTTAGACATTCCACAAAAAGAGAAATAAAGAGGAAGTCAAATACAGGAAATTCGATACTATGGGCGAAAAATACATGCCTAGCTCTATCACAGCTACTGATGTTACAAACGATTATTGGAAAATACTCAAACTGTTTGACAGCTTCGTATCGTTGCATTCAGATTTGCTGTCTTGAGAGTTTTGTAACGCGAGAGAAGCGGCGAGTTGCGTGTCAGTCAGCGAGCTGACAGCCCATTATAGACGTCCAGCAAAATAAATCCTACCACGCAATGCGGTAGCGGCAGCGAAAGAATTTGCCAGTTTCAGCGGACCAAAACTGACGCCGGTTTTCAGACAAGGGGAGGAAATGCAGTCTGCTCTTTTGACAGTAATCTGGTTCAGAATAATACGTGAGGCGTGTGCATTGATAGATTAGTTCTGTTTCATTCTTAGAACGTGGATAGCAAAGCAGAACAAAACTGACTCATGTGATTCTAGCTTTGTTGTAGTAGTGTGCGAGTTACGAACAGTGAAAGAAATGGGCTTTTCCTCCGTGTAGTTTTTGAACCTTGGAAGCTGGCAGGAGAATGAGAAATAAAACATGCACTTGTAGAAGAGAATTTTTTCTGTAAAAACATCTTTATTTCAATACGTAGTGAACATTCTCTAGGGTTTTGCTGTGTTCACTCGAGATGAGTGACTGCTATTTTTAGTTTGGTGATGTCTAAAATGCACCTAAGGATAACACAGAACTGAAATTGTTCTACTCTCTAGCAACTTAGCCCTCTATTTGCTGTTGTGTCCGTCTTATACAAGGCTAGTTTAGGAGGAAGCAGCCGATAAAATATGCATATACTTTTCCGTCTCTTAGACGCATTAGGCTGTACTCCTTAGACAACTGTCAGTATGATTAAGAACGAATGACTATTTGTAATTGAAACACACGCTCAGGAAACGGGCAACCCAGAAAAAGTGGCGAAGGAAAGAAATGGAATTAACTCAAACTGGCGTTCTCGGACTTAGAGAGAAACAAAGGTTGACACAGGACCATAGAAGGAACTTGAGCTGGAAGATAAAGATATTCTAGGAGAACAAGCAGTGAAATGCATCAGTAAAATAAGCTCATTTGTATTCCACTGATTGGTATGATAATGTAAATTTAATAATAATAATAATAATAATAATAATGATAATTACCGTATCTCTTTACTTCGAAGCAATAACTTTCGTATAATTTTATTTGCTGTACATTCTGTTTCCAAACCCAACCATTCGGTATCTTAAAACGTTTTTCTTTTCGTTGCAGGTGAGTGTGGACTATCAATTTATATGGCTGCCACCAGTGAGCCGGTCGTTGCCGCAGCTTGCGCTATGAAACCCACATCCAGGTAAGGTGTATTTCGTGTTACCGATTGCAGTTCGTACCTTAAAACCAGTGAAGGGCTTGACTGAAGTGGTACTGAAATCAGGTAAACGTGTAGATCCGGTCCTGTTTCAGTGCGAGATGATCGTTTTCTGCCACAAAGTTTCAGGCCAGAACACCGAAACGACATATTAAGAAAAATGTCTGCGGAGTAAAAATTAACTAAAACCATTAAAGACAGAAAAGGAATTAGACCATCGTTATTCATACAGGCTGTCCCAGGGGGAATGGTCAATTCAGTGATATGACAGGAACGATCATTTGAAGGAAAAAAAATCTGGTAAACAAGGGCTCTAAAATGAATATTGTACGGAAAACACTTGTTCATTTTGGATATTGGGGAACATATTTCTTCTGCTGAAGACATGCATTTTATGTCCCATGTCTGCTAGTCTTTTTGCAGCGAATGGTCATTCCTGTCATATCCTTGAATACTGACCATTCCTACTGGGACATCTGTTATGTATGTTGTCCGAATGAACTTGCTCTTCTTGAGGTAGCGATTCATCTAAGTCATGAGCCAACGGATGATTGCAAGCAATTGGAGTAAATGCAGAGGCTTACCGTTTTCAAGGAGGATAGATGCACATTCATCTGTTTCGCTGACGTCAATGTTTTTCAGAATTACAGAATAGGTTTTGTGCCTGCATATATGGCTATTTTGAAGACTGAGTAGCACCGCTACAGTAATCAAGCAGCTTTCTTGTGATACTCCAGCCGTTCGTCCATGAGATTCCCCAGTGAATCTCGTGTTCACTGACTTCGGGAAGGCGCGTGTCATGCCGCGTTTTTGCCTGGTAAACAAAATACAAGCTTACGGAATATCTTACAAGTTTTGTTACTGGATTTATGTCTTCTTAGGCAATAGAAAACACCAGTTTCTTAATGGCTCGAAATCGTCGGATAGAAAAGAAGTTATTGACGGTAAATCACACTAATCAATACCATTGGTGATATAATTGAAAATAATCATGTGAAGCGTCATTATGTATTTCACCCTCTAAAGTGATAGCCGACAGAATTCTAGTTAGGGCAATCCTTGGGTTGTGCTCGTTAGACTGGGATTAGCACCAGGTAGGATTCATAGGAGAGATAGCTAAGATCAAACAGAGAGTAGTACGGTTCTTCAGGAATTAGTTCAATGTTCACGTGAGCGTTAGCCGATATGCTTACTTGACTTCAGTGGCAGACGCTACAAGAGAGGCATTGTACATCACAGAGATTCTGAGAGCATGCGTTCCAAGAAGAGTCGATTAGCATATTACTGCCATTTACATACGTCAGACGAAATTATGATGACAAGAAAATCAGGAATTAGAGCTCGTACGCAGACTTAACCAACAATCTTTCTTCCAAGGTACCAGTAACGATAGAAATATGGAAGGCGGTAAATTGTAGTGATACCAGAAGTACTCCCCTCCACACACTGCAAGTGGACTGCAGAGTATAGCTTTAAGATATAAAAAGCCACTGAATTCATTTGGCATCGCCGCGCGGGGTAGCCCGTCGGAGGTTCGAGTCCTCCCTCGGGCATGGGTGTGTGTGTGTGTGTGTGTGTGTGTGGTCCTTAGCGCAAGTTAGTTTAAGTTTGATTAAGTAGTGTGTAAACTTAGGGACCGATGACCTCAGCGGATTGGTCCCCTAAAGACCTTACCACAAGTTTCCAATTTCCATATGGCATCGTAAGAAGGCGATTTGGCGTTAAGCTGCCATGAAGAGCTTTGTGTTGGGTCCATCAGGTGGAAACCTAGGCAGACACAAGAAAACAATGTGTAGAACGATTAACATGTGAGTAAACTAGAAGCTATTTGTAAATAAGAAACGAACAATAATTGGTCTTATCCCACTATATTTTATAATTGTACAGGACAGTTCTATTCGTTTTTAAATGTAACGCATTTTGTCAGTATGTATATGCAACATACATACGATTCGCGGAGGAGTATCGTTTGTAAATATATTTCTCGTAATCCCAAATTTATATTTATTATCTAATACACACATTTGCTTGCGCTCAGGAAGAGAGACATAGCCATTGTGTGTATTGAACGTAGTATGTGGATCTGCTGTCCTACACAGTGAGTGGCGCCAGTAATAGCAGTTCCGTGTCGGCTGGCCTAGCGCATTATTCCGTTGAAGTAGGTCCTCAAGCTGGCTGACAGGCGCTCTCTCAACTCTTCGTGCCGTCACACTGCAGTCAGCTGAAGTGATTTAACAAGCCTCGCTGTTTTGGAAAAAAAATTTCTTGTTTTGTTGACAATACTTGTTTGATAGCCACCGCTTCTTATTTTACTGAGATGCTCTGTTTCCTTCTTTGGTAAACAAACGCTTGCAAATTCACGGTCTCCATGAAACCATTTAGACATTTGCGAGGGTTCCAACTCTTCTTCATTCATCTATGCATAATTTATATTAAGGCTAGTTTTGCCGTCTGCATTGTTTTTAAAAAGACTTTTAACATAACAAAGTTACCTTCCGTTCAGCTTCCTTCTTCTACAGGATATAATTGGTTGTGTCGAGGAGTGGTTAGACAAATGTAATTTCAGTTTGAGTGCAGAACTTAATTGTGTTCCTTTTTGGAAAACATGTAGTTTACTTTCAGATCTGGTGATCATTCGCTTAAATTGATGGTTGCTGTTTTAGATCGATGTGCTTCAAATGCTCTTCTGGAAAGATCAGATGATACGGAAATCTTGATTGGTGCATTGCTGTTTTGATTTCGGTAACAGTTGACGTAGCGTTCGGAATGTTATAGGGCCTGGAGGTACACAATCAAATATCCAACCTGTATTCATGATCGATCTCTGTGAACTCTGTACTAGTTATTTAAAGGTTATTGAAAGGTGTGCAACAAATTTGAGTATTCCAGACAGTCGTTAATATAGTTAGTTCTATAGACCATTTGAATGAGTCATTTATCGAAATGACGTAGAGCGAGTCAGTTTGCAGGTATACATGGTCGGTGTTAACATTAATGAAGATTGTTTCTTGGTCCTACTCATGCCACTACACTTAACTACTTTTTTTTTTAACGGACTACCAATTTTTAAATAGAATTTCGTCCAAGGAATAGGAATTCTCCACAAGAAATGAATTTAGGTTGGATTTCAAACTCGTTTTGCTGCCTATCAGTCATTTTATCGTACAATGGGGTACCCAAAGGAAAACGAACTAATTTTGTGGTGGGCAGAGCTTCCGTAGTACCGCGTTTTGCCGCTAGGAGCGAACACTCCAGTCAGTAAAGAAATTGCCGTCGCTGAAAGGTGGCCACGACTACTTTCAGCAGAGTTTATAGTGCCAACTGTTTTGTGTGATTGTCGTTTTTGCCGTGTCAATTTTTCGTGAACAGTATGGAGCTTTGAAATTCTGCTTTTTGCTCGGAAAAAGTGGTACAGAAACTGTCGGAATGTTGAAAATGGCGTACAGGGACGATGCTGTGGGGAAAACTCAAGGGTATGAGTGGTTTTCCCGTATTAAAAATTGGTGAAATGTCAGTTGATGACAAACCTCGTTCTGATCGCTCTTCCACGGCCCGAACACATGAAAATGTTGAAAACATATGTACAATCATCAGCAAAGATCGACGACGGACCATTTTATAAATTGTTGAGCTCTCGGGAGTGACTTGTAGTTCAGTGCAGCGAATTGTGACAAATGATTTGGGAATGAGAGTGGCTGCTGAACAGAAACAAGGTCGCGTGAGGCCATGCTGTGCTTTGAAAGAAGAGTCCTGAAATGATTTCAAACTTTTTTTCGAAAATTATCACAGGTGACGAAATTTGATGTTATCCTTACGATCGTGAATCAAAGCAGCATCAAGTCAGTGGAAAACTCGCGCCTCTTCCTAAGAAAGCTTGTGAGGTGAAATCAAACATTACAACAGTACTGTTCTGTTTTTCAGATGTGAGAGGAGTCGTCCATTCAGAGTTTTCTCCGCAGGGTCAGGTGGTTAACCAGGCTTTCTACTTGAAAGTTTTGAAAGCATTGCGCACCAGTTTGCGACGGAAGCGCAAGGTAGCATATTCGTACCAATACTAGTCCTGATATACATCAATGACTTTCCCAGTAGTGTTAGTCATGGTGAAAAATTTCTCTTCACTGATGACAGCAATATTATAGTTACTGAGAAAACAAGAGAACTCCTGAGAAAGCAAATGAAACTCTCGAGGAAGTTTATGATTGGTCAATAAGCAATAAAGTGACATTGAACATAAAGAAAACTGTAATGAATTTCAGTTTGAAGAGGGAAAATGACAATGTTAAATTAAATGTAGATGGCACCTCTATAGACTGTGTAACAAATTCAAAATTTCTAGGAATGAATATTTATTCTCAGTTGAAGTGGTGTGAACACACAAAGGTACTTGCGAACAGAATGTCACCAGCATGTTACGCGCTTAGAATCCTGTCATCAGTGTGTAACATGTTGTGTCTTTTAGTCACATACTATTCTTATGTACCCTCAGTTCTTCGCTGTGGCATTCTTTTCGGGGAACAAATTCACAAAATATGAACACTCCAGAAAAGAGCCATAAAATAATAACCAAAAACAGTAGTCAGTATCATTGTAAAGATTTGTTCAAAGCACTGGGGATTTTAACTGCTCTGTGTGAATAAATTTACCAGTCAGTTGTACACATCAAAAATAACATTCGTAATTACTGCACAAACAACTCTCCCCATGACCATGGAACAATAGCTAGACTCAACTTACATCTACCAAGTAAAAATAAACATAAAACTCAAAACAGCATTTTCTACCAAGGAATAAAACTGTACAATGAATTACCAAAAGAGATTAAAGAAATTGCAAAAATACACTTATTTAAAAAGGCAGCTAAAAAGTACCTGTTATGCAATACATTTTATACATTGAAGGATTACTTAGATAAAACAAGAGTAGGGGTTTGATAAAAAAATTGTAAAAATATATGACAATAATGATGATTATAAAACATCCAACGTGCCACACAACACCTCCACAGTGTGTTTTTTCCTTCTTTTTTTACTTTTCTAGAAAAAGTTACCCCCAAGCTATGAATAGCGCAGTACTAACACTTCTTCCTCTTTCTGAGCTCAACATCTTACTCATTATAGAGGGATGCTGACTCAGTTTTTCAGGATAGCAAATGGGAAGTTGCAGTACAGAAAATGGCCCAGAGATCACCAGTGTCTTTGCGTGTGTAGAGAGTGAAGTTTTATGAAACAATGTGTGTATAGTGCGTGCAGTGATTGATAGTGACACATGCGTGAACATTGTGGTATTACATTATTAAATAAGTTATTTGTAAAAAAAAAAAAAAAAAAAAAAAAAAAAAAAAAAAAAAAAAACCATGTACCAGGAGTAAATCTAATGATTGTCTCTAACTAGAAGTCTGTAATTGTATATGTATTCGAATTAGCGTATTTTAAATTGGTCTGAACATGTAAATACTTTGACATGTCCTATGTCCTTGTAAAAAGAGATCTACGGATGAATAAAGCTGCTGCTGCTGCTGCTGCTGCTGCTACTACTACTACTACTACTACTACTACTACTACTACTACTCTCCATAAGATATTAAACTCGTTGAAACACTTTAATTACGCAAAGACTGGCAGCCTTGTAAAGGGTCACTTAAATCTTTTCTAAAGTGAAGATTTGCACATTGCCAGTGGATGTAACGAAATTCAGATTCGATTACAGCCTCCCAAAACAAACAAAATCTGTGCAGACCATACATTCTGCGCGAGCGAAGCAGTGGACATAAAATGGCATATATTCGCTAATTAAACTTGTCATAATACATCATAATTTAAGAACAGCGAAATCAGTACAGATCATGTTTTCCTCTAGTGTTGTATTGATATCATTGTTCTTCTTAAATTGCGATGGATTATGACGAGTTTAATTAGCGAATATATGCATTTAAAATGCCCAGTTCCTTTAAGAGGTACCTGCGTGACGACAACAGGTGAACATCACATGTTGTTCTTACAGTTGGTTTTTGTGCATTCAATATTTCCTTGATGAGTTGCCCCAGAAAATTGTTCCGTAACTCATTGTTGTGTGGAAATAAGAAAAATACATGTTATTAGGAGGTTGATTCATTTGTTCCCAAGGTTAAGCAATTACACAATGAGGAAAAGCAGCTGAACGTAATTTTTTGGGAAGCTCAGTAATGTGCTTCTTCCAGTTCAAAATAATCAAATTCGTGTAACTAACTATGGCTGTCCTCAAATCGAAGCTTGAGTTGAGCATCACAGTGCTGCAGTAATTGTGATCCTGCTGGATGTGGCATATCCTTGCATTCCCCCGACTTGCAAACTGACTTTACAGGTGGGCATCGAGTTTAGATTAGACTCAGACTACAGTGCAATAGGATAGTTTTTACGTGTAAAAACATTGCCAGAAGGGAAGGAAGCGATTAGTGAAAAGGAGTCCTACATCCGACTTAGAATTTTTAACTCCGAACATTAGAACTTTGTTTGAAACTTACCAATAGGGCCACACTCAGATAGTAAGGGAAGAATTGAATATAAAACGTATAGAGCCCATCCTGACGGCCATATATTTACGTACACATTATTTATGTAGCGACCGTCTTCCGTTATGTAGTGTGTCGCACGCGCCGTGTACGTTTGTTTGCAGACACTGCGCTGTCAAACATTTTGTGCCAGACACCAGAGGCGCTGTTTTATGTATGTGTTTCGGTTTTGTGTGTTCTTTGATTTATGCTCCATGTTTTTTATCTTCAGTGTCCAGTTATCAGTGCACAGTTATCTAATAACTTGTGTGTACTGTTCCTTGCGGATTAACGTTTGAGTTGTGGGCTCGTATTCTCAGAAGCTATTATATTTCTATGCCATTTCCCCTGTGACCGCATTCAGTAAAGTTTGTCATGGTTTACACGAGTGAGTTTCTCGTGTAGCCCAGTTTCGCCGTATCGAGATACACGCGAAATGACAGCCTACCCGGCTTGAGCTGACATTAACACAAAATGTTTTAAAATATATTTTGCACCACCGACATATTAGCGATCCTGTGTGGACCTACATTGAAGGTGAGCAAGGAATTAAATAATAACCTTTTTGAAATTAAATTTAACTGTGGAGGAATAAAGTTACAACTAAAATAAAAGTAGTCTGTTCGAAATTGCACGTCGTTGCATGTCAGTGAAATAATAATCTGCTACTGAGTGACATTCAGTAGTGTGTTGTCCACCCCGTACATTGTAACACGCTTGGATTCTGATTCATTTAAAAAGAACCACGGCTAGACTGTTGACTTCGTGAATGCGACAGAAGAGACCCTCTATTATAGCAGTAATATGGATGTATGTTTGTGGTTTGCAGCTTACTTTGTTACGCACTAAGGCTTTCGCTTCTTTATCTGTATGTTTATGTCTTTATTTATACTTTCGAACGTATAGCTGAATTGTTGTCTGTATGGCTGGACAATAGGTTGGAGAATTCCGTCCCGATACTACACAGCCCCTTAATATTATACTTGATAGCGATGAGACGCTTCCTACGTGACACTCCTCTGAAACGTAACTGAACCATCCCCGCTGAACCCCTTGGGCAATGCCATGAGCGTCAAAAAATGGCAGTGAGCATTGTCTTCATTTTCGAATTGCCATTCGCACCTTCTAAGATCATGGCGAACCATTAGAGACCCTTTCTACAATTAGTCGTTTTATGGCAGTTTCGTATTAAAACACCCAGTTTCCTCACTCATGAATTCGATTACAGCGTGTTGCTTGTAACGAGTGCCCCCCGTAGACACCATTTGATGGTTCAGTACGGATCTGCCATCTGTCGGAATTGCATAGAACTTCGCACATCTGTCGTTTACAGTAGTTAGTTGAAACTGCCACCGCAGTTAATCCGCTGACATCGCCTATACCCCAGGAATAAAATCAGTATCTGGACTTCTTGGTCGGATGATGCATTTCTCCATCACACCTAGGAACGAAGAAACTATATAGTAGCACCAATTAATATTGACTGCAACAATTTCGTCGCCACTAATAATAAACTGCTTCTCTTTTCTGTACTAGCAGTCGTTTTAAGAAACGAAGTACCAACTTTAACGCTTGAGACGCCTTACGCATCTTACGTACTAACTCTCCACGGATCCACCAACTCTGTCATCGCCGCTGTTAGCTAGAGACGAGAATTTTAGCCCGCGAGCAATCGCAGTCCTAAATCGGGGTTACGGTTATACGCCGCCATAAAAGCGAAGCTGTCGGCTAGCATAATAACCGCTGTATCGACGAGAGCGGCGGCGCATCAGCTGCGCAGAGCCTGCAGGCAACAGTAAAACTTGGACCTTACGGGTCCTCGGCAGCGCGCTCCGGAGTAATGGGGTCTTTCCAGTCGCCTAATGTGACGCACAAGTTTGCTTTCGCAACCACCACTGGGTCGCTCTGGCGGTGACGAAAGCGGCTGTAATGATCGTGTTGTCAGTTTAGTCGCTTTCCATAAAGGCTTAGTGTTAAGATACTTTTTTGTGTTGCACTGAAACTTGTCTCCATCTGCCTGCTGGTACATAATCATGTCTCCTCATATTTTGTGCTGCTCATGTTGTAGCTATACAGAGTGAACCCGAACTCGACCACCAAATAGTTTCACGACAGTGAATAGGCCTGCAATACGCAATTTCCAGAATCTACCTGCTCGCATAACGTGGACGAATACGCGCGCAGAGTAACGACCGTGGGCTGGTTCAACGGCCAGCCGCAGTGTGGTTTTTGGCGGGTTACCACGATTTATTCGTTGGTACACATACTTTCCGATCCTTGTGTTTTCTCTTCTGCGCTGCTAAAGTCTGTGGATATGAGAGTATCGGAAGTTCGAATGGTTAGGTGTGGCAGGATACGATCATTGCCAACATAACTTTATGAGCGAGTTTACCAACGATCCGAGTTTATGAGATGAGTCAAAGATATACGATAGGCTCGAATTTTAGATCGTGTCACATTTCCCAGGCTGGCATGTAAATGCGCTGGTACACGGCTTTCGGAAGGTACATTGTAGACACACATTTCATACCTGCCCGGAGCCGGCGAAACGGCACACAGCTGTCGTGCTGCTGCCTGCGACGGCAAACCTAAGTGACCATCGGAACATGGGTTACGAGACATAGTTGGCGTTCACATCTGCCGGTGTTTGGAGTTTGTTGTTGTAGTCCCATTGTTTTTGTGTTCTTTCGTGTACTTGTTACCTCTTTTTATCATGGTGGACATTGAAACATTTTAGAAAGTAACATTAGCTAAAGCAGAAGGAAGAAAACCAGATCCAGGTGCCTTGAAACAAAAGCAAGATCGGCATACGTCGTTTTTCAGACGAACAATTTCGTTCTTAGGCGGTTTTAATGACGATGTCGTAGTCATATCCCAGCAGAGAGAGTTCCAAATACTCTCCGAAACTCAAGGGAAAAAACGCAAAAAAGACAGTAAGTGCAAGAGTGGCTATTTATCCTTAAACATTCCATGGACACCAATCAGCACGGGATAGCCATCGCCATAGTGTATACAGTTCCGTTACAAAGATTGCACAGGGACATTTTGCACGTCACGTGCTGTCTCAGACCACTTCGAACCATCATTAAATTCGTTCGGTTTTTTTTCCGACATTAAGCGTCGTTTTGCATATTACAGTATTGTATTTTACTACATAATTTTTGATTCTTAAATATCTGTCAAATGCAAAATGCTATGTAATGTAGTAAAGTACTTTGAAACAGGAATAGGAGCTAAAATAAAATTTATAATATGTAATTCTTCTTATTGTGATTGCTAACAAGCCATAAGTTGGATATATTCTCTGAACAATGTGTTGCGGCTTTGGACTGAATACTTTCTTACACGCAGATCGTCAGAAGTTTGCATACTCATCCTAAAATAGTAGAAAAATTTCTTACCATTGTTTGCCAAGTCCAAAAAAGTATAAAGAAAGCCCTGACATCGTCTCATGTAGATTGGGTGAATCTGCTGCATTCTATTTGGTCTTTTTTTCAGGAGACTATAAAAGAACACCCACGTAGCTAATTTATTGCGATCCATTTGTTCAGTTTCGTGTGAAACTGATGTGGTGCTGTCGCTGCAGCCTGTCAGGGATTGTCGGCACAGGCTGCCGCGGCGTTTGCACGACAGCCGTGTTGACGTGAAAAGTGCGTATCCGGCAGCCGTGCACCTGGCTCTGTTAACACGGTAGCTGGACAAGTGTGAAACGGTCTTGAGGCAGCAACTCACAGACGATACATATACACTGGTTGTTTCTGGTTGACATCGCCGTGGGAAAAGCTCAGTTGTTGCTTCGTTCCATTGCGTGCGGTGAACCGTCACACGAGGTATACGTCGCCCAAGTGTCATTGTAAACCTGTCCATATTTGTGTGTATCACTGTTACTTTTCGGCTAACACTACCGGAAATACAAAATGGAGAAAGAACTGAATGCAAGCTTCCGGCTGAAATGTGAAATCGCCATTACTGTTGGTTCCTTCATTCATTCAAATTACTTACCGTTGGCAAGTTTTCCCAAACAGAACACACAGCACGACAGTGTTGTGAGGATACCTTCAGTGCAGTACAGCTCAAAAAATAAGTGGTCAGAAATCAAATGAAATGCAATTACTCTGTAACTAGTAACCGGAGACCACGAGTCCATAACACCAAGATAATCACGAAATACCTTTGAACAACCTCCGAAATTTTATCGGCGGAGTTCGGACTCACCCTGTGTGTATCAGTTCAGCAATGCGCGAAATTTATCTTTGAAGGGGGTCGTAACAATCACAGCGAAAGGAACACGAAGTACAGTGAAAAGCCTTACACTGCGTATAATTTTCTTCATCTGAGGAACACACAAGACAGAAAGAAGTGTGCAGATACATCCATTTATGTTGAAAGTAAATTCCACGTTTCTAATTTATTCAGAGTGTGATTCATATTACCAACAGTTCGTGTTATGTTCGACGTAACAATGTCTGCTGTGATGGAGGGTCAGCTTTATGCTGAGTCGTGTCTTAGCGTGGATTTCCGTGGGAGAGGTCGGGAAACTGGCGTCTGCCAACTCCCATTCCACTTGTGGGTCTCAGCCCTCTACGCGATCTTTGACGGGTGCAGGACCGGCTCGCTATGTATGAAGGTCTATCCAGTTGTCTGACACACCACAGTACCTTTTTGTACTAGAACTGAATACAAAATAGTACCCAAATATACGAATACAGTTATCTAATTACTGATATTGTCCGTGAATGGAGAAACCGGACTTTCTCGCTTTCGTGCCGTGTTTGGTAACGTATTGTCTACTGCTTCCGCTCTTTTTTCGTGAGCTCTTTTAAGTGTTAGTAGGGGTAAATCAAGGACGATGATACGTCCTAACGGTTCTCGACAACTATTTTCAATTTATATTGTTGCGTCTACTGTGTTCCACATAAAATTCCATAAGTTTGCTAGCGTGTGGCCCTCTGCTATCCATGAAATTTTATCTAATTGATGACTAACTGAAAACCTCAGCTGCCGACAGGTGTTGTTGATATACCTCGATGTGGACAGCTGAAAATGTGTGCCCCGACCGGGAGTCGAACCCGGGATGTCCTGCTTACATGGCAGACGCTCTATCCATCTGAGCCACCGAGGACACAGACGAATAGCGCGACTGCAGGGACTAATCACTTGCACGCTTCCCGTGAGACACACATTCCCAACTGTCCACAATCTACATACGTAATGTACTTAATAGATATTTGCCCATCCACTCATTACACGCGCACACTAAGGTGACGATTCCCGTAAGAGTTCGGGCAACCTGTGCACATTCGCACAGACGAAGGTCAATGGCTGGGTAGCCTTTAACTATATATACGAAGACAGTAACTTGTTCTCGAAAGAACAGTTACTGTTGATGACCGTGCAGCTTTTCCCTGGAAGCGTGCAAGGGATAAGTCCCTGCAGTCGGGCTATTCATCTGTGTCCTCGGTGGCTCAGATGGATAGAGCGTCTGCCATGTAAGCGGGAGATCCCGGGTTCGGCTCCCGGTCGGGGCACACAATGGCTCTGAGCACTATGGGACTTAACATCTGAGGTCATCAGTCCCCTAGAACTTAGAACTACTTAAACCTAACTAACCTAAGGACATCACACACATCCATGCCCGAGGCAGGATTCGAACCTGCGACCTTAGCTTCGCGCGGTCGGGGCACACATTTTCAGCTGTCCACATCGAGGTATATCAACAACACCTGTCGGCAGCTGAGGTTTTCAGTTAGTCATCATTTATTCCAGGGAAAAGCTGCACGGTCATCAACAGTAACTGTTCTTTCGAGAACAAGTTACTGTCTTCGTATATATTTTATCTAATTGTCACAAAAATACTGAGTGTGGTGGTTTGGAAAACGGAGTTTTGTGTGAGTACTTCGTGAATTTAATGAGTATGTTCGTGGTGTGTTCGCCCTTTGACGCACATGGTTGTATGTTTTGTTTTTCCATCGTGGTTTTTAAAGAACGTGCATGATGCAATGAAACTTTGTCTCCTTTTGGGCTTGCAACACAGTTGACCACAGTGGTCTAGTATTTAGTGTATGTGGCTTCTGACCCGACTTGGGCATAATTTCCAGGGATCTGTTATGCCTCGTAGTGACATGGAGCCGTATGCGCTCAGCGACATGAATCTAGTGAAGGGGCCTCTTGAATATACTAGTAACTGACATGAATCGCATTTGATTCGAATGGCATCAAGTCACGAGGCTTCCTCCATCTCCCGGTTTTCTGACTTCATTGTCTGTAAAGTATTTATTGGATACGCAAATTTTTGTCCCTGGGGTCTCCTGATGCACTTTCCTCATACTGACATGACCCCAACTTACATCATTGTTACCTACTTTCTACTGCATTTTTTTGGGATTTTTGGAATGGGCAATAAATAGTCGAATCCAATTAAAAATTCTCGGGACAACATTGACAAGCATTAACAAAAGCGAACAATTTATGGATTAACGAAGTTATTCGAATGGACGTAAATGAAAGTATATGAAATATTCTCACCATTATCTGTTTTGTAATCTTAATGAAACAAACAGCACCAGCAGAGAGATAAACAGTAAGATTTTTATATCTTTCACGTTAATTATAGAAAGGCAGAAGGCTGATGCGAACATTTGCTCGAAGAGTTAGGAATTTTAGGCATATCGTGTTTTTACCACTCCTATCGCTTCTAATTAAGAGTTCTCATAAGCATTTTCGTGATATTTTAATCTTTATGTATACTACAGAGGAACGGATTATAAATTATGTTTTTCTTCCCTAGCAGTTCAGTCTTTTCTAGTACACCTGCACAGATGGAGGGCAATACACAACGTAATATGCTGTTGCCAACAGTGTTCTACCCAGTGAAGTTTAAGTGTAGTGGAAACAACGTTAATGAGACACTAGTCCTCCGCAAATACAGGCATTGCCCTAATGCGATTCGAGAAATAGAAGACGAAAAAATCAGTTTCAGGTGTCATTCTGGGAGTAATTACGGCCAATGTCGGTGCTTCGCTGTGTGCCACGCCCTGAAAATATCTCAATACTAAGCACATTCTGCACTAATCAGGTTTGAAGACAAATCGAATAGAAATCTGTTGACTTACGTTGCACTACCACAACTTAACGATGGCTTTCTCGTTTTAACGTATAGTCTCGCACATCACAGTTACAGCAAAATATGCACACTCTTCTTGATGAATCACACCAGTGTGCCCTACACTTGAAAGGGGGTGTCTTTGCCAAACTACCATATTTACGTAATGCCCTTCAAAAGTTAAATATCTCCCTGCAAGGACACAATATGTTCATTTTAAAATAAATAGATGATTTCAGCGTTCGGAAAAAATTACTGTTACGTAAAAGAAAAAATAATGAAGATTACACCACTGGTTTTTTGTCTCATATTTCAGGAGTTTGTAATACCAATGAAGCTCATTTGTCTCCCAATATGAATTTTTTTTTTTTTTTTTTGAAGATCACCCATCATTGTTTGTGTGTCGGTTACGAACAATAATATCGACGAATTCGCTTTTTAGAGCCAAACTTTCATTATGTCCTCCTAGTTTAGTTTCGAGATGTGAAAAGTTGGTGGGAACAAGCATCTTATTCGTTAATCGTATTAATAATAGATCTGTTCAATAAATTATTTGTCACTTAACTAACCTGACGGTATCCACTGCATTAAGTAGATCAATGACTTGACGTGGGGCGCCGCGGATATAATCCGTGTTGAGAGAGCCAGGAGCCAGAAAAGTTTAGAAACTACTGGATGAAGTGTTTCCCGCGTTGTTTCCGTTCTTCACAGTCCCTTTTTTCGCTTTATGTTTGTGTTACTAGGTGCAGTTCGTCTTTATTTCTTTTATTACTACTTTAACCCAAAATAGGGGCACAAGCCGTTGACACCATCTGCTTACGAATTGCATACATATATCTGTGCGTTTCAACCTTTTTGTATGTGTTGTTTTGAGGTGGAAAATAGGAACGGAAACTGCTCCTGATTCACCTGAACGCATTTGAGGACACTGCCTACTAAGTATGCCCTTACAGCGTGGTGTGTAAGAAGGATGTTCGTTGGCAACCGGTGCTGTGTTTAGATTTAGCACACCACCATGTTTCGCAAGCTAGCTCTCTTTGTCTTAATATAATACGAGTAGCTTATTATGGACGGCATGGTGTTAACTATGTGTGGAAAGGATATCATTTGATTGACATTAAGGAAAACAAATTGTATTGATTTAAACGGAGGAGGTCTTGTTGCCAATGGACCATTCTGCTTTCAGTTGATGTTTCTTGATATGTGCTACTGTTCTGCTCTCTTGGGGTACAGCGTACACGCCGCCCAAGAATAAGGTATTCTTTTATATTTAGCAATCCTGCGAATTTTTTGATTATTATTTGTTATTCGTTTTAGGCGAATGCCGTCATGAGTCCATTAGAACGGTTGCGGCATATACCTGCCGTGTCATTTTCCAATCAGACCTGCTTCTTCATTTATGGTGAGGTGGGTTACAAAATATGGTTTTCCCTTTTTCTTCTAAGTTTGGATGATGAAGTCTACTAAACGCTGATGTTTCGGATACAGTTAATGCCAAACACGATCCTGCAATTGTTGTTCTTAAGTTGAATAGCAAGTACACGATGGGATCGCTGCAAGGTGCTGTAATAACACGTCGGAGCCACGTTGGTGTGGAATGCTTGAGTTGTCCCGCGTCAGCGAAAGCCGTGCTCATCCATAATGCCCGGCTACTCTTCCTCGAGAAGTGGTAATAATTTGATGTGGCCGCAAAGCCGCTACGCCACCGCGGTGGTGTAATTAACCTGTTATTCATAAATCATGCCGTGTGAATGGATGGCGGCTGCTTTTCAAGGGGGGGGGGGGGGGGGGGTGCGGCAAATCTGCCACATGCGAGCGTATCGCTGTCATCCGGCCTCTCTCTAATTTGAAATGTCCACTTACATTTGAATTAGACGTATCTCGGCTGGATTTGCTCATTTTCTGTTGTGGTAGAGCAATTGGATATTACTCTGCTATCAGGAGTATGACCTTTTACCACCTTCCGTGTGCCTTTCTTTAGTTGACTTCCATAGCGTAAGGCTCTGCAAGGAATTTTAATTTCTTTTCTTCGGGCACTGGAAAATTTCCCTACCTAACCCATATTCCTTGAAACTCTTGTCATTCTAATATTGAATGATAAACTTAAGGGCCCTTCCTTTCGTTTCAGTTTTGTAAGAGTCCTGCGGAAAAGTTGGTCAACTTTGAATGAAGTATGAGTTCAAGGTAAATATTAAAATTTTATTGTTTTTCTCAGCTTCCCAGTTTCAAGTAGAATGAAGATTATGAGGTTCCGATGATTACGTATGACTTGGTGTAAAGGCGTGTGAAACAAAGATTCCCACTTGATACAGCTAAAACGATGGCTATAATGGTTTTCATTTAAAAAATCTACGAACACTTTTTTAATGGCGATTATAAATAAATAGCTCCCTGTTGGATTTACAGGGTATGAAAGGTTGATGAACTTCACTCCACAAGTGACAGCCCAAACTTGATAATTGCAGCTCTGCGACCAAAGTATAATTACAGAGAGTAAGCATTGGAAGGAAATGACATTTATCAGCGACGAAGGTGCTGTTCTCAGTGTTTCAAGAACGCTATATTTTGACATGATCAACAATATTGAGTGCTGCGAACCTGGGTGTGAGACACTATGCTTATGAAGTAAATCTCTTTTGTGCTTATGTTCTGCTACAGATATGAAGATTAGAGCTACGTGCTGGATTTGGAGAGTAGTGCTACCATTTGACAACAGACAGAATACAACGAAGCTTTTCTGCTGCATGTGACTGACGCACTTCACCTTGTATCCTGATATCCAAGACTGCAGCTGTGCAGGAAAGTAAGAGAGCCACGAGAAACTACTGACGCTGAGGATCTTCTGTGCCTCGACGGGTAGAATTCTGAATTAGGAACAGCTGGCCTCTTCCGCAGTCTTCAGAAGAAACTTTCTGAATCCCTTTTGTAAGAAAAAAAGGAAAATAAATAAACGAGCAAGGCGCGACAGCAGGATAAGATGAAACTTCAGAAAATTAGCGACTCACGTTTCTTGTTTTTGTCCTCTTCTGCGGGCGTCTCGTGCGAGTGGGTGGTGTTTTGTGCAGGTTTCATCGCGCGGGCAAAACTTCGTGCTTCCATCCCGCTTCTCTAACTCTAGCAAGCTCTCAGGCTTTCTCGTTCGGCTTGCTGCGCCGGTGGAGACGAGCAGATTCTCGAAATTCAGCCGCATCTGTAGCCTTTTTCACAATGCAGTTTACAAACGAATTATGAGCTTCTTAAATCTGCAGACCGTGTCATCATTGAAAAGGAGTAATAATGACTGTGTGGCTGCGTAAAAGATAAAAAAAAGTCGTCCGGGATTCGGTGCTAGACATCTCAGTATATTTTTGGAAAATTAGTATGCAAGTCACACGTGGCTGTGCTGTGCGCATGTATACGAACATCGTCGTGGTTCAGCTTCGATGTTAAGACTACATCGCAAATTTGCCATATGACTGACTTGGTGCACTAGTAATTAACGACTGTAGGCTTACATTGTTTACTGAATATCGACGAAAAATCGCGGTTTTGTCATGAACTTAAATCATAATGTACGTAGACCGTTAAATTGTTGCCAATGAATGTAACTTCTACTTTTTACTTCACACGCGAAAAAAGCACGCGTTCTTTGAATTCCATATGCAGATACGATACACAAAACCTTGAATTTGAATCATTATTACTAAACCTGTAGGGAGATTACCCCAAACATAAGAGGTGACCGCCGGCCGCTGATGGCCGAGCGGTTCTAGGCGCTTCAGTTTGGAACCGCGCGACCGCTACGGTCGCAGGTTCGATTCCTGCCTCGGGCATGGATGTGTGTGTTGTCCTTAGGTTAGTTAGGTTTAAGTAGTTTTAAGTTCTAGGGAACTGATGACCTGAGATGTTAAGTCCCATAGTGCTCAGAGCCATTTTTAAGAGGTGACGAGCCATTCACGAATTCAGTATTTGGCTATCACAGTAATATACTTAAAGTGTGAGTGAGTTAAATGCAACTACTTAAATTATAATACTTGACATTTTAACTTACCAATATCACTGTGTCATAGATGTTAGAACGCGGACTTTATATTTATTCTCTTCTCGTCATCACCGTTTTCACTCTTTCCGTATTCTCAGCAGTCTCTTTTTCTACATTCTTCTTAGCTGTCAATAATGTTCCGTAAAGTGGGCTTGGGATTGCATAAGGAGTTAAATATTTAATTACTTGGGCAATATTTTAGTGGATCTGCGACAATGTTTGGCTCAAATAATTTGTCCTTGTCTTAGTCGCTGAAATTCATTTATTTTTACTCTTAGTAAACGTTCCCCTTCGGATAATGTTTTAGCCCACTGCCTAACTATTTGTTTTTCCTCGTGAATTGTTGCGTGTGAAGGGCTACGTTGACCAAACAGTAAAGGGACGGTCCAGCACACCTCCAAGTTCCGTAATTCACCATTAAGAGGTTTACATACCTCATGTCTTGTAAAGTTTTTTCGATGTCCCAATTGGTCTCCTCCGTCGATAGTGGCTCCAGACGAACATACAATCGAATGTGAATAATGGAATGGGAAACGGGAAATTCTGAAATCTTAGTGAAAGTCTCCAAGTAATGATCCTTGTTTTTTAATGGAAAAATAAGGGAAAAGTCAGCCTTGGGAGCCAATCCAATGGTAAAAAACATAAGTTCACCGATTCTAACTATCACATATCCGAGCACCTTTTCATACTCTAAAATTATCTCCACACAAATTTAGTGACAGTTCGAAGTCGGACACTCCGAGGCACTTTAACTCGCTAAATCACTTTACGCGAAAACACATTCAGTTCATTGCACATGCTTGGTGTGTGTCCAGAAACTAGTCAAAGACCGAATAGTAAGGTAGCAGCGGTGTTTCACGCCTGCTGGCACAGGGCGCATTTCTGAATGGGCGGTTTACGTTCCGTGATCATCTAACGTTTTATGGGATGCAGCTTGCCACCGATCCTAAGTGATTCTGGCTTATAGCAGTGAAAGCCTTGTTTCCAGGGCTCTCGGGTGTCCAGCTGGATGCGGTCGTTGAAATCCCACAATATTTCGGCGAATAACCTTTCCGCTATCGTCAGGTGGTTCTGGTGGAAAGCCCGACTGACGGACATTAATAACACCGACAATGAGCAGACAGACCATTCCATCAAAACCACCTGATGATGGCGGAAAGGTTATTCGCCGAAATATCGTGGGACTTAAACGACCGCGAGAGCCCTGGAAACAACACATACACCGGGAAAAGCCTCCGATCACATATCATTGTAAGCCTTTCTACGATGTATGGTGAAGTATGATAAATTATGGATCGACGTGGGGTACAAATGCTGTAGCCTGACGCTTTTCGCTGTACAGCATCTTCCGACCTGTTGTACAAAAAATGAAATAAGAATGGATGCAAATAGATTTTATACAGTAACAAGATGTAGCTTAAGTCTTAGTAGGGCGTCAAGTTGAATTCATACCTTAATGGATACAACGTATCTAGTAAGCATTGGACATCTTTACTCATCATGAGTGGCCAAACTGTCGCACGCCGCACGGTGCGTACAAGGTAAACATATTAAGCCACCAGGTGGCGTTTGGGGCATGGTTGCCAGGTCCAAAAATAGAAAAGCCGGACTCGTCGTCATGTTTAACCGGACATTTTGCCCCAAAAGCCGGACTTCCTCTTTATTTTAAATAGAAATAAAGTCAGTCGGGTGTTTTCAGTCGTTTATTAATAATCAGTTACAGTCAGTTTTTTGGGAGATTCACCACAAACATGCTTAAACTAAAAAAGAGATCAGTAAACAGCCTCAGAATTTGACAAGATAATCTTATGTCAAAATAAACGAAAACTTCTTCCTTCTTTCGATCACTTCAGTTACGCTTATTAAAAAACAGCGAGAACCTGTAGTTAAGCATTAATATTTTTCATTTGAACCCACTTTATCAAGACTGTAATTTTTCTTGGAAATCGTTTCTTCTGCTTCATCCCTGGAAAGCCTAACGAATATTGGACAGACCGAACGTAACAAATACTTGGTCGGACACGACCGTAAAAAGATGGACATGTCCGGCTAAAGCCGGACACCTGGCAACCCTACTTATAGGCAAGCCCAAACATTGAATTATGATCTGTCATCAACGTTTTTAATTATGAACAATTCGTAAAGCTTCCTTAAATATATTGCAATTTATAAATCTTCTTTAAATATTACATTACAAATGAAAATGAGATTATTATTTTTATTGAAGTGAGTGCTACTATGCGAAGGACCTAAGCAACATTAATCAACACTGGCTACATCATTTACAAATACACTCTTTTAAAAAACGCCAAAAACTGGGTGTTAGGTATGAGGGGGAGAAACGTACTTCATTAGGACACCAGGAAGAGGAGGCAAGATTCCTTTTTTATTACTTCCCAAAGGAAGTACACCTAGAAAGGTAGGGGGCCAAAATTTTGTCGTCGTCGTATGTTAGGACCGACATTAAGTCCTGAGAGGTTACGGAAAAGTCTACCGATTGTTACGTAAGTCTCTGAATTTATGCAAGTTACATTTGAGTTGTAACATACTAAAGCAAAAATAGAAATACAAAATAAGCGTTCGTAATTTCGTTCACCATAAAAATTCTATGAAGTACAATTAATTTAAACATTGTACGCAGTTTCACCACAGTGAATCACTTTAATATCATGAATGAACAGTCTTTTCAAGTTTTTCCATGCTTCCATAGATGCGTACAATATGAATTTGAAAGTCTCTGCAGATAAACAGTATGTATCGTGGAAACAAACTAAGTATTTCGTGTAACGAATCCATTTCTCATCCCTCGCTTTTTCCCATGCCAAAAAAGTTACACCCTTATAAATATCAAACAAGTCAATGTTTAATAAGAATACAGATTTCTACCTTGGGACGAAACTAGGAACCGCACGGGGGACGAAGTTACGAACAGTCTCAGATTTATTATATTGGCCACTACAGCAGTGTAGGCCAACCTTTAACTATGCCGATTGCACACCGGAAACTACAACACACGACTGAAATACCTCCCAATATTTGAGTACAGATCAGTGCTCACGCTTGGAATTGCGGACGGTTAATTTAACTGCTAAGCAAACTCACTTCAGCATAAAAAGTGAATTCTTTCGTAACGCAAGCTTCACGTGTGCTCCACACAACAAACACGCTCAACAATACGAAGGACAGAGGTTACGCATTTACACGCACCTAAACTTTCGTTACCAACTGTGGAAACAGAAAATTCCTGAGGGGACGAAATTAGAAGCGGGGACATATCACGGCACCTCACCTATCAGCTCGACTCAACTACTGGTTCCGTAAAAGAAAAAGAATAAAAAACGCGTAGCTTAATCTTGTAAGACATACATTGTCCTCTGACCCATCGATTATGAAGCCTTTCGGGCATGTTAAACGTCGAGCTGAGCTGTGTCGCTCAAAGAATAGTAAAACGTCTTGGAAAACATCCAAGGCCCTTACCCTCCGAAGTCATGTAGCCTTTCGCCTATATAGTCGCTGACTAAATCGTGTGGAATTATAAGTCCTTATTTATATATTTACCATCAGCTCATTGTAGCACACTTCTTCTTCTCCCCAAGGTTAGGGAATTACCTTTCGCGGGAATATCATCCATGAAACTTAACACGAAACTGCGTACTGATATTCCTCCAGTTTTCGTCGCTATATGCAACAACAGTTTTCAGTTATTAGCCATGGAAACAGTTTCTACAGCACGACGTATTTGTTTAAACTCTGTTTTTAATCGATTTCCAATCAACAGTTATGCAATTTTGTTCCCTGTATTTAAAAATTGCCCTTTTTTCTTTTTATGGCGACCATCGATAATTCAGTGTATGTGATGATGCTCTGCAGAACGTCTTTTTTTACATATATAGTGTGTGTTCCTAAATATCTAACCCCTAACGTGACTTCTATGTGTTTGGTGTCACCTGAAACGCATTATTTTAGGACTTGCCGCTTTGATAAGTAAGTAAGACACCCAGGAAGAACAGAGACATTGTTGTGTTGAAGTAGTCTGGTTTGCAGTCCACGCTCCGTTCAATTCACGCATATAAGGCTTTCATCCGTATTGCATGGAAACTTCTTAATCATAATTCGTTTTTCGTTGGCTGGAAAGTGTGCATAGTCTATAGATCTTATAAATGGATGTCTCTGCACATTGTACTTGATGCCGGAAAAATTGTGTAGTAGTAAAATGGTTCTTGGTAATTAGAGTCCATCTCGCGACCACAGATATTTCCACTTCTTCCACAGACGCTACGTGGTCCTACCTCGTGGGGTATGTCGGACGTCTCTGCGATGCATCCTACTTGCTACTATCTCTTTCCCGGGTTTTATGGCACAGGGAAGCTCTAAATCTCTCTACCTGCCAGCACTTCTTATTGCAGCCTTTCGGTAGTAAATTGTGCTGTATCCGAGCACTGCCTTTCCAAGGCTAATTTACTTCAGGACAGGTAGCCGTACATTGGTGAAGCCAGACACCCTGCAACCGGTAGAAGGCAGGAAGTGTAAGAACCACGTATTCGTTTTTCGTGCTTGCCGTCTTTGCTCACAAATGCAGAAAGACTTTATATGAAATGTGATATACTGTTATCTACAAAATCCCGTAGAATACCCGAATATACCGCTTGCAGCTTAAGACTGCCTTGTAAGGAGAGAGAGAGAGAAAAAAAAGGTGACCCTTGGGTAAAATATTTGTTTACGAACCTCTCTCTCTCTCTCTCTCTCTCTCTCTCTCTCTCTCTCTCAGCCGGAAATGCATAAACTGGGAAAACCAAAGTTTGTGAAAGCTGAATAGCAAGCTCTGTCAAACAGAAAACTCCAAAAATTATCACTGACAGCTTGCAGTGCTGTTACTAGCTTTCAACTGCGAAATGCAAACAACACTCACTGAAAGCCGTATATAGCTACATAACACTGCGGTAACACCAAATTGCCGATGCCATAGAAAATTAGCAAAATCACGTCGCGTGGTTGACCGTGACAGACTTGCGAAGCAGCTACGTTTTAAAGCTACAAGCAAATCTCGTTACACCCGATAGTTACGTTCCGCGGAATCGCCGCGCCTACGGGATTCACGTAAATTGAGTGTCATTTTATATGTAAAATGTGGGGTTAGATTCTATTTTACTCACATATTAAGTTTACAATAGCATCGTTTCTTAGTACTTTCACTAAAAATAATTATTATTTTAGTGAAAAGCATTTTAATCCGAAATTTATACATTTAAAAATTTAACACTGAAACACAACAATTCCCTGAAGTTGTTTCATCTACAATGAACTCCCAGCCCGCTCTTGTTAAAACCCCGTAGTGCGCCGTGATTCTGAGAGTGGTAGATAATAAGGAGCTTTAATTTGCAATCCGCTGCAGCATTTACTCCGGAAAGAAAAGTGCGTAGGTCCTTGGCACACTTATATCCAGGTGCTGGTTTTTCTTCAATAGAAATGAACGTAGGGCTAGGCATTCGTTTCTAAAGTAAGTCCATTTTGTCAAGATTGAAAACCTGCTTCGCAGCATAGTCTTGTTGTGTCATAATTACTTATATCCTGCTTTTAAATTCCTCGGATCCAACTTCGTCTGTCGCAGCTGCCTGCCCTGTTATTTTACTGTTTCGAAGGCTGAAGTGGTACTTAAGGCGATCAAACCCGAGCTGGCTGTGAAATGTGTTGGCTAGTATTTTTCTTTCGTTAAAACTGTATACCAGCTCTTGGCTTTAGCTTGAATAGCAGCTGCCGGCCGCGGTGGTCTCGCGGTTCTAGGCGCGCAGTCCAGAACCGTGGGACTGCTACGGTCGCAGGTTCGAATCCTGCCTCGGGCATGGATGTGTGTGATGTCCTTAGGTTAGTTAGGTTTAAGTAGTTCTAAGCTCTAGGGGACTGATAACCACAGCGGTTGAGTCCCATAGTGCTCAGAGCCATTTTTTTGAATGGCAGCTCCAGACAGAGGTCATGTTCTGTTGGTTGTTGCGCTCAGTCCAGTGGCTTAGCATGCTTTCCCCGTTCTTTCCGTCGCTTACCTGCGAACTTTGGTCAGTCTTATCGTACTTAAGTCAGCTGAACAGTGAGCAGTTTTTCGAAATGATTTCACATTGTCATGAACAGTTCTGACAGTTGATTCACTTGGTCCCAAGCACACTGAATGTCAACAATACGCTCCCCTTTCTCATAGCGATCCAAAGTTCTCTCTTTGTTTCTAATGAATACGAACTTCGTACACGCTTCGTTCCCTCGACAGGTGCACTTGCTTTCCTTTTACCCGACATTTTAAGTAAAGGCCATGTCAAGTACAACTTCACAGCTCTGTTGACCAGAACTAACGATTCACGTCTCCACAAACATGACAGAAGATGAACGTTGATTTGCAGTAATGCATTTCTGTTTTCGCGTACTGTTAACAGCACAGTATTTAAAACTAAAATCGCTATTACACGAAAACGCGGATAGAATCCTCATATAAAGGGGTCTGCCTACACTTACTGTCTCTTGCCGTACGGATTACTAGGCGTGGCCAACTCGTCCGTTTATATAATATTTAAATTCTTGTTCATTTAACCCGTTGGAAATTATTACTTTCTTTACTTCACCTTTTGTACTGTAAGTATTCTATATGTAGTATTTCTTGTGTTTTTGCGTGTTTTATGTGTGTAAATGTATGTTCATATCAAAATGTTGATGTGTAGTTTACTTTTGAATTTTGATAGTTCCCTATGCCAGGCTGTGCTCCCAGGTGTAGTGGCAGAAATCACACGTAATTCGGCAATGTAGTGTGGTCCTATTTCGACAGTAGTTCATTATTCTGGTCATAAGTAGACTTGCCTGTGTTACGAAATGGAACATGTCACTACATGTTTCTTGTGTGCTGCGTGTCAATAATTTAAAAAATTTATAAAATTATGCTGCCTAATGCGTTCCCGTCGTAGTGAATCTTGTTGACACAAGGCCGGAGGGTCGGATGGTGAATCTAAAACTTTGCGTTTCGGCAGAGCACCTGCCCCTCTTCTTCGTCACACTTAAATGTAATAAGCAGGTGCCGCATCAGCACTTCGAAAGGATTCAGCGACTTTATCCGACGCAGCGCTGAACTGCCTCAGCATATGGTAAAATTACGTACAAGGTATTTTAGCAAGCTGCCCCTCTTGACACGCTCTTGAACATTTTAAAAGCTTTGTGACTTTGACAGATAACTCTTTTCTTACATTCATCTTATGTTGTTAAATCAATCTGTATGGAACAGCGTATTCGTATTCCTACAATTGGTGTCACAAAATCGTTATCTACAGATTGTTGGTGAAAACGACGAGATTCGAATGGTCACTACCGGTAATGTTTTTCGTACGTGTAACGGAGACAATATTTTTTTTTTCTTTTTTCCCATCCGGGAACCATCCTCTCAGAAATAAGGGGCTACGAGTTACAAAGTCGTGCGTAGTTGAATACTTGAGATAAAAATGGCCTTAAGTGTTATAATAAGGAATTAGAAGTTTTGTGTGAAATGGAGTGTACGTGCCAAGACCATTAATGTGTAGAAAAGGCTCAAACTACAACGAATACATATTGTAGTACTAAATGCAATCAACAGATGGCATGAGGTTTAACAGCCCCCGCTGTTAACGTACGAACGGCTCAACGTATCGCACATTTAATTATCAGCAGGGGTAAAATGGCGGCGGCAGCAGCAGATGTTTGTAACATTTTGCGAGGAGAAACGACGAATTAAAGGAAAAGTTACAGTGGTAGCAATGAGGAAAAAAACCTGAAAAATGGAGGGAATGAATACATAAGCATAAATGTATCCCTACAAAAGCTCGTCCAGCGAAGGAGGTAAGTCTGATCGCTAACCTACGCCACAAATCGGCAGAATATTTGTTCTTCAGTTACCAAATGTATTGTTACAGAAGATTTACAAGAACATGATACAGCAATCGAGACAAATAAAGCCATTTATCATCGGTAACATGAATGCGCCTGACTTCATAAAATTTGTAAAATTCAAGAACGCAGCGGATTGTAATACATGCACGGCAAATCTAAACATAATCCAAAGTACAGTGGCTATAGTTAGACAAACAGAAGTTAGACCAGGAGAAGCTTAAATGAAAATGAGGCCTGGGAATGTATCCCATTTTGAGAAAAAGTGTAACAAAAGCAGAATGAATTTCCCTATCTTTTTGGCGAGTATTGAACTGTGCCACTTAAAACTTTTTATTGCATTTCCACTTTAAGTAAGTTTTTCATTGTATTACAATATAATGGTCACGATATCCTTTGGAGACTAGCTCCATATTTTTCTTAACTTTCAAATAAAACGCATTAATGATACTATTATGACCCTTAATCATCTAGCATACTTAACTCATCTTCTGAAATTCATGATCTTGGCAGTTACAACATTTTTTATTTCAAGTCTTCAGTCGTGTCAATGTCATTTCGATGGACATACGGAGAGACTTCTAACATCCCAAAAACATATTTCGTTGACGATTTCCACCTGGTGTATAAATATTGCCAAATATACATTGCAATTGATGGATATGTCCTTGGTTAAGAATACCAGTGACGTACTTTTCTTGCGCACGGTGTTTGATATAACTTTTCACAACCTTGGAAAAGCGTGAATGAACCCAGCGTAGTAATTCAATTAAGCTGAAAAAGCGACCTAGGTGGACTAGGGTGTCGTTGCGTAACGCAAATCAAAGGCGACCGCCCGCGGGCAGCGGCGTGGCGTGGTGTGACTAGTGACAGCGCGCTGGCCGCTAACGCTGCCGTTGCCTGCCCGGTATTGATTGAGCCGCAAGCGATGGCTGCTGCCAGCGGCACGCCGATGCCACGAATACAAAGCTCCCGTTCCCTTTCCCATTCTCCCATTGCCGTAGCCTACACGTGCCTCTAGTGTACTGCGCAGTTCGTACTACCATACGTACCGTACACTGCCTCCCAAAAACAAGGACAAGATAACAGTAAGCAAAACCAAATTCTTTTGTCCAATCAAGCAACCTGACGGTGTCCAGTCAAGCATCATACTGATACCGACGCGGCAGCCACTCTGGTCGTCCTCCATATCGTACATTCCTCCAAAGACGCATTTATGCAGTGTTGCACTAGTCAACCTGCACGCACTGAAGGACCTGTTGCATATGCGCCAGAGGCGCCAGATTCGATGAAACCCCAAGATTGCAGCATCTTGCGTGAGATGGGGTAGTGTAGAGAAATACTGACACATGGTTTTTCCTCCAAGGTATGTCAGCTTAATCTTGTAACCTCTTTAGAATTGTCTTCAGATTTTTAGTGGCAGAGGAGGATTATAAGGCATGTAATTAAATATATTATCCCGTGAAAAGTATGCAGTTGAAGGTTAGTCGTTGAGAACCACTCAAAATCAGAAAACCAGAAAGTTATGGGACTAGAAACGTACTACACTTCAGGTAAACCTTACAGAGATTACATATTACAAATTAAATATTACAAAACAGAGCGCATTAATTAGGCTAACAAGTTTGTTGTTATGGCCATTTTCCGCAGCTAGTGTGAAAGTCTTATAAACTTAAACGCCTTTTTCTTGCTGTAATTAATAGTTACTCTCGATAAGCGCTTGGCTGTTACATCAGAGGCCTATTCAGTGGATTTTTTTTTTCTGGAGTAATACAAACAATACTTATACAGTTCATACCATAATTTTTACACAAATAAAATTTTGCATACAGTTGTCCGACCTGTCAAAATCTGCGTTTCCTTTCATCTGGTCGAAGGGTAGAAGACACACTTCCACACCACTTACTGTATTTTGGCATCTGTTCACGTCGAGATCTCCAGGCTTCCTTGTTTTCATACTTCGTTTTTTGATAACGAAATTATACGAAATGAACTTCATCGTTGACGTAGCAAGAAGAACCTCAGATTCTGTTCTCGTCCTGCAATGTTACGTTGCTGCTGTTGTTACCTGAAACAATTTTTCCTGGTTACTATTATATTAGAAGTTGCCCTAGATTTCAATAAGATGGTTGGTGCTGCTTCACCACACGCGAATCTCATCATTCTGTGTAAAGGTGTTGTCAAAAGCTGCAATTATTTTCTTAAGAAAAGTTCAATTCCTGTTTGGTCTGTGGTCTTGCCTCACGTTCTCCCGATGTAACGAGATGAAAATTGGAGGCAGTGGAATCGTTCCTTAGTTTGTTGCAAATGCGGGTTCTCTAAATTTACGTAGCGAAACGCTGTTGAGGATGTGTAGATAAACAGTATTTGCGATGGACTGTAGAACAATTCTACTAAGTTTAGGGCCGCAAGGACAAGATAATGCGGCTTCGAAGCAATCATTTTTCCCCTTACTCTGTTTATGGCTGGAACAGCAAAGAGAACAACCTGCAGTGGCACAAAAATATTCGCTGCAAACTCTGCAGTGGCTTAAGGGATGCGTATGTAGTTAATTTCTAAAACTCAGCCAAGAATCTGGAGGGGTAAAAAGTTCAAAGCGAATAACGACGCTGTCGTAACCCAAGGAAAGTGTTCACACGTACAATGAAAACTATTGAGAGATAGATAATTTTACAAAAGATTTTGTGGGATCCTAGGGGAGAGATGGTATATAGTGTACAAATATGTAAGGCTAGTGGACTTTTACTGAAAGGAGGACTGTTCTACATACAGGCGTCGTGTGTAGGAAGAGGTAATTTTATACGTGTTACCCAATCCGGCGCAGAGGACACGGCGACCGACTGGCCCCGTTGTGCTTCGTCGGAACGTGGCGTAGGCAGAGCGTCGCAGCCGGGCAGATCGATGTGTCGCGGCTCATACCAAGCTTGACTGGGGCCGCAGATTGAAGCCTGGCTGGCGGGACTCCATTCGCCAGGTAACGGCTGCCGGCTGGCTTCCTACGTGAGCCCCTAATCCGCGGCTTAGGGATCGATCCGTAGTAGCTCCTAGGTTCCTCCCCCTCCCCCTCCCCCCCCCCCCCCCCGCCTTCCTGTTACCTGTGGTTGTGCTTTCTATGCATGAAAAAATGATGACATACGTAGATGCAACACCAAACTTAAGCAACTGAATGCTTCAAAACCAAAATAGTAGTTGTCAAAAAAAAAAAAAAAAAAAAAAAAAACAGTGAAGAGAAACAAACATCAAGATACATAATGAAACCATACAGCAGTGCAGTCGGTTCTGCACTCTAGGCAGTACGTGCACTACGGAAATCGGAAGGAGAATTGCACCTCCGCTAAACAGACCTAAAGTAACAGGAAATACTTCTGATAAGCAGGCGTAAACGTATTAAAAGCTGGAACGAATTCATCAACAGATGTGTCTGTGGTGTTCTGTTATATCACTGTGAAATAAGGGTCCTAGTGAAACAGGATATACAGCACCTGGAAGCTTTGGAAATGTGGATGTGGAGAAGGATGCTGAAAAGAAGATGGAGAGAGAGTGGGACGAGTAGGTCCTCAGAGTAGTAGATGAAACTGCCACAGAAAAGAGGAAAACAAAATTAGTTTGCCGCGTGATACGTCATAACAGATTCTTGACTGGCATATTGGAAGGAAAGACTTTAGGGAAGAAAGAAAAATGAATGGACTTAATCAAAAAGTACACTGCCTCGAAACACTCAACAGAGGAGACACTATTAAGGCTGCAATGATAGCGCCTTAATGTTAGACGACGACGACGATTATGGTGATGGTGACGATGATGATTTAAGATCTGTGATTTGAACACTGCTATCCTTTACTAGGTATGGTGGTATTTAAAGTTAATGGAGAAAGTGCAGTTTAATTGTGTGTCCGAGCCACAGAAAAACTTTATTTTCTCCACCTGCCTATTTCAGCCACAACGTGTTGCGAGAGGCGAAATCCACAAGTGGGTAGAAGAAAAATAGGCAGCCACGTGTGAATGGATTGCGGGTCGAAATCCGAAAACTCTTTGAGTTCGCTAACTTAGTGAGAACCTAATTTATGCCTCTGAATATTGCATGTTCATTTACGCCGGAAGCATTTCGCTTTTTATCCAGAGAAGCGGAATCAGTGGTCTGAAGTTTCCTAAAGCTTGTGAACAGCGCTCCAGTTTACTGATCAGTTGCATATATTGTCCAACTTGTTTCGTTGGTTTGCTGGTGAATATTCCGAGTTGTGTGGTGTAGTGCATGAAACAATTTTGTTCCCGACGGTTTTGTCCAGAACATCTTCAGAAGTCCTCCTGGATTATTGAGGAGCTATAGGGTAGTTTGTGAAATGGCGAACTTTTTTTTATAAATCAAGCCATACAAATTTATTTTTAAAAGGCAAGTACTATTTTATATTTGTTCGGATTGAATTCATATACGAGTATACCTCAGTTGGATGTTATACAGTGATTGTACCGGAAAATACGTGTTATCAAAAACATCTGCTAAAAAAGAAACGGAACTACCAAACCTTTACATTCGTAGTCTGACAGCAATTGGAGGAGCCCGAAACTATACAAAATACCCTCCCAAAATCTGCTGAGTGTGGATTCTCAGGTTGAATGAAAGGCAAGACCATATGACATTGTGTGATGGTCTAGTAAAGCAGTATAATAGACAAAGGGGCGTTCAGTTAATACTATTTCACATAAAGCAGCCCATTTCTCTCTCTTCCAAAGACACATAGGACCAATCTAGAAGTAATCTCTTCATTGCTCATATGCCCGTAGCAACAGGTTTAATTTGGAAGTAGCCCTTCTGAAAACGAAATGGGCAAGAATACAAGAGCAGCATAACGCCACTTCAAGGTTTAAAAGGGAACAGATGAATATATTTGTGTACATATTGCGAATGAAAATAGGAACATGAAGCACCTCCATTCGAAAAATGGAGATGACAGAATAAGGGACCAATACATACGGGAGCAAGGTAAAAGCGGTATATACCTGGCTGTAAAAGTCAAAGTCAAACAGATGTTTTGGCAGTCGTAAGTTCGGTCAGTGCACTTAAACGTTTTCCCAATGAGTACCTCATGTTACTGAATGTCATCAAAATAACCTTCTGTTGCTAGCACACACTCTTCGTTTAACTCGAAGAATGTCTCTGGCAGTAAGTTTCTTTGGTTGTGAGAATACGTGTTAGTGAAGGTCAGAATACAAATGTGGACTGTAGGATGGATATTGGACCAATTTATAATCCATGTCTCACATATTCTCATCGTCAAAGAATCTTTGTGGGAAACTCTTATTTCCTACGTTGCTGCAATGAAACATCTTTGTCTTCTACAATCCAATAGCCTTCACCCTTTTTATTTAATGTAGGTGATTCGTGAAATGTACGTGACATATACCATTTATTGTGTTATCAATTGCAGGGTAATTTTTGCATTATAAGACGCACGGCCGTAAGCTTTTCTATCAGCGAAATACAGATTGCCTGGTTTGGTGCAAGAGTAACAGCTCCTACCCATTGCTTCAGTTGCATGTTCCTGAACATGCATCAAATGTTGGACTTGAATGTCTCGTGTACAATAAGAAATCAGAGCACAAAATACGGTTTTTTTTAAATTCCTCAAACATTGATGAGAAATTCTTACGCGCATCTGCTTTTCTTCACGATCAACTTCGGCATCCATTGTACACAGTATTCCCGCCTATTTAATTCTTCTTGTAGAATATATTATAATCTTTCCTCTTGTACGCCAGCATCATCAGCCATATCAGATATGTAATAGCTGATAGTACAATATCATATTGTGCCTTTTCTCGATGTTTTCGTCTGTTGTCGCAGGTTCATGACGCCCTTCATGTGAATTACGTTTGAACCCATCTACTCATTTTATAAATGCTGAAAATGAAGTAGACTATGTCGTATAAACGTATAAATATAGAATTTGATGACGGCACGGTTTACGACTTATCCAGTTGAAGGAATACATCTACTTTAAAATTTATTGAATCATTGTGTTCATAACTTTTCTGCGTAGAGCGTAAAGTACACCACTGCGCAACATTTACAGAATAGATTTTCACAAACAGAGTAGCATGTCGGAGATAGCAGTGCCATCACTTTGCCAAACCGAGAACGTTCCACGTCGCCCCACATCTGCACCTCAAGAGTTCCAAATTCCTCCGTTGTTCGAGGCATACACAACGCAGAAGTACACGTCTTGTCGTTTATATACTTGCTTAGAAGAGCTGTTTGTAGTCGCATCAAGCAAAGTGAAAGCTTGTTAGGAGAGCAGTGTATTTTGGAAACTCTTGATGTGCACTGTCCATCGTTTTTATGTTTGTTGTTCCATCCATCTGGAGAAGGATGGGTATACATAATGAGCTGCATTTCTTGCGAAGCACAGCTTATTACCGTTACAAAAAACAAACTGCGTTTAATCGGATCACGAATAATCTCGTTGCCTTTGGACGATTTTGCTGCTGCTGCTGCCCCGCCGCCTATTTTAACATCTTCTGCCCTGGAAAGTGCTTTCCGTTTGTTGTATTCGAATAGTCCATCGCATGTCTTAGTGTTTTATCAACTTCACTCAAATTTATGTAGTCGCATAACTCATTAATTTTTAACGCATTGTGTGTTGAGTGAAACGAAGTGTGAAAGAAAGTACTAAATTGCTATTTTTAGATGTACGTTTCGTTTCTCAATCAGGATTTTATGTCTGGTTTTTATTGAGTTCCTTTACGGGTGGTCCATCCCATGAACGTCTGGGGAAGTAATTCCAGTGGTGGTTTCCTGTTACCTTACACTGTCCTCCACATCCTGTCGGCTCGCTGACCCAGTTTCCCGCCGAGGTTGGTTACCCAGTCGTCCACTGGGTAGCTCAGCTTAACGGGGGCACCACGTGTAGGTAGGATTGTGGAGAATTGAGGTGAGAGACGCTAAGAGAACTCTTGTTGAGTTCTTGTATTCGCATCTCACCCTCATTTTTAGGCAGAGTCGCAAGGTTGTAGCAACGACTCCCCCAGGTAATCTCCCAAGCCCCAGGAAGGAGAGGAGCCTGTGTAGGGGGTCGGAGAGTGGAGTGTATAAAATTTGCAGACGACATGGTTGTGATGGCAGAGAGTGCAAGAGAGATGGAACAAATGTTAGATGATCTAGACACAAAATTAGAATAATATGGAATGAAGATTGACAAGAAGAAAACGAAGAGCATGGTAATTGGAGGAAAAGGGAGAAAATGCCGTATGAAAATAGGGAGAGAGGAAATAGCTCAAGTGAATAACTTCAGTTACTTGGGAAGTGTAATAATGGATGATATGTATTGCTCAACAGAAATTAGGAAAAGAATTGCAATGGCAAAAGGAGGATTTAAGAGGAAACAGAAATTACTTTGTGGACCACTAAACAAAGATCTGAGGAAAAGACTTGCCAAATGTTACATCTGGAGCGTTGCACTATATGGTGCGGAGACCTGGGCATTGAGGAAGTAAGATGAAAGAAGATTGGAGGCACTAGAGATATAGATATGGAGAAGAATAGTAAAAGTGAAATGGGAAGACCGAGTAAGGAATGAAGAAGTATTAAGAAGAGTTGGAGAAGAAAGAAACATGCTGAAAGTTATCAGAAAGAGAAAGCGGAACTGGATTGGACATTGTTTGCGGAGGGACTGTTTATTGAAGGAAGGAATAGAAGGAATGGTGGAGGAAAAAGAAGATACCAAATGCTGGACAATATAAAAGGAGACAAATATACAGAAATGAAAAGACTGGCTATGGACAGACAAAAGTGGAAGAGGCTTAACCTGCGACAAGACCTGCCGTAAGGCAGAATACCGTACTACTACTACTACTACTACTACTTTACTGGTGGTGTTAGCATCAATGTATCGCAGCTCTTGGCCAGAAAAGATCAGCGATTGTATTTAAGGAGTCCGAAGCTTCAATTTCTAAAGGAAATTTAGAGGCTAGTATATTTTCTGTCATTTTAAATTAATATTCACACCGCATTTACTTCCGCAATCATGAATGTCTTTCAGTGTTGTTAAAAAGAACAATAGCTGTGAAGTGCCCCGCCGGCCGTTGTGGCCGAGCGGTTCTTTGCGTTTCAGTCTGGAACCGCGCGACTGTTACGATCGCAAGTTCGAATCCTTCCTCGAGCATGGATATGTGTGATATGTCCTTAGGTTAGTTCGGTTTAAGTAGTTGTAAGTTCTAGGGGATTGATGACCTCAGATGTTAAGTCCCGTAGTGCTCAGAGCCATTTGAACCACTTTGTGAAGTGCCCAAGGTTATTTTCGGTTTATTATTCCTAGGAATAGATGGTTAATACGTAATTTTTCAGGCTTTCCGTGGATTTGCTAACATTTGAGTTACTCGGCAGCGCACCGACAACTCAATGCCAAGCAGGCGGACGTAACCGTCCTAGAATCTGTACGATTTTTGGTTATGCAGTTGTAATGGCATGGGGCTAACATTCGGAAGAAGTGAGAGTTAAATTCACGTCGATCTGCTCGCATTTTAAGTTTCCTGGAGTTTGCCAGAATCTAGCAAGGCGAATGTCAGCATGTTTCCTTTCAAGTGGTCACTGCCTAACCACCACTTCATCCCCATCCATCTCCAGACTGTTAGTGTACTCCTTTTCTGATGACCTCGTTGTTGGCGGATCGTTAATCCCCGCTGGACAGGATTATTACTGGAACTGATGAGGCGTGCTAGTCTCGTGCTGTCATTAACTTTGAGCGTGGTCTCGTAGTAGCGTAACGGGTGACACTCAAGGTATTTCATTGCACGTTTATGAGTACTCCTGTATAAAAATAAAAACGGTAATGCATAACTTATATAATGAGTTTGAAGTAATATATATATATATATATATATATATATATATATATATATATATATATATATATTTTTTTTTTTTTTTTTTTTTTTTTTTTTTTTTTTTTTTTGAGCGCACACAATTTTAGCATTTATTCTTTCCACACAAGCAGTGTCCATAAATGCCCATACAACTAAATATGTACAGAAACATTTAACTCGAACATTCGGTTGCAGGCCTCTCTGCTTCGTGATATAGCGCGTCTGTTACATAGGGCACATGCGGTCAACTTGCGTGCAGATACAGAAATCAGAAATATAAACAGCTAAACAGCGTGCGATAGGAGGACAACATCGATGACCTCGTGTAACATTAATCGTGCTATTCGCTCAACTTACCTTTGACATGGTGCAGTCTTCTGCAGTTAACTTTTGTAGTAATATTTCGGCTGCGTATTTTGGAACCATCACCTGTGTTCGTTGATATAGTTGCCGTAGAGAAGTTTATCTTACAGGCACTGCCAGCGAGAAAGCGAGTCTACCACAGTTATTAAAATCACAGAGATGTCGAAGGTACAGTCATTTCCAAAGGCTTTACTTTTAGGACGAAACACTTCTTGTGTTGAATGTATCATAGACGACAAAGGCAGCCAGATTGGTACATCTTCTTTCTGGTGCATTGAAGGTTGGAAAGGCACACACGTTCCAGAAGTTACCGAGATAAAAAAAAAAAAATCATCAAGATACTTCAGAATATCCACCATCGATATTTTCCAGTCTTTGTTGATAACTTGAATACTGAGTGATAGATTGCAGACTTACTGGCATTATCATAGTTCATATTAAGACCAATTCCAATGATATGTTAAGCAGCAGCAGATTCGTTCCACTGCAGATGTTGTCGCTAGCTGCAGTCCATTCAAGACGCCGCGTTATTCGTAACACATTATCGCTCTTTCCACATAAAATACCAACGTCTAGGTTGAAATGATTGTCATAGATAATTTGCAAGATATTTCAGGGTGTATACGCCACGGAACAACCGCAAGAAAACGCGGTAGTTTTTTCATCCGGGAAAAGTCCAGGAATTTTTAGAATTTCGGAAAATTTTTCTTTGGTTTAGTTTTCAGTTAAATTTCTGTAAATTTGGCCAGTAACAACTGGTAATCTGACAAAGAATTTTACTGTAACCCGCAGTTACAGAATAATACTGCATCAGCACAACGTAAACGAGAGAACAACACAAAAATAAAAACTTTAGTATGCGTCATTTACGACAAAACACGGTGCACACACAAGCGTCTGTCGACAGCAAAATGTGTCTAAGGTTTTAGGACGAAAATTATGCATTGTGCATCTTTGTAACAACAAACTGCTGTCGATGAGCATGACGTCACAAGTGTTTCCGTTTCTAACAGATTTCGGGAAAATATTGCGAATGATTGTTTAGGAAGCGTTACTTTCAAAGTAAATTTCCTTTTAAGCAAGACGAATTATGTTACACGTGATAATGTGCGACGACTTTCTTAAATCACAGAGCGTTCGATTATCATTCATAACTTAAAACTTTGGGAACTGACAACCTAGAAAAATTTCGAGCCCAGTAGACCAGCGATTTATGCCATTATTTAAAATTTCACTGGAACATTTGTGTTGGATATAAAGGGTGACACACACTAAACACCACCAGTATTATATGTGAAAGCTTAGCTTTTGTTCTAGGTATATTGTATGTATATTAATTTAAACCATTAACCTTTCCTGTTTGTGTGTTCGCGCTACGTGACAGTGAGGTTGCCGAGGTGACTACTCGTACATCACGTGTCCTACGCTCTGAATATCTGCTGTCACTGTTTGGCGACATGACCTGACGTGAGCTATGATTGGCTGGAAAAAACGCATCGCAATCTCCATTTCAGTGCTTTGGATGTTACCGTGCTGCAATAGGTGGAATGCGTGTTTGTACTTCAGTAATACGAAAATATGTAGTGTACACGAAAGCGTATGTAAGATCTATCCAGAACATGTTGGTTTTTGCTGGGTATCGTTTCTTAAAGTGCCGGGAAACTCTACGACGGTGTATAGTATCTTTACCATTCAGAGGACTCATAAGTTTTACAGCTTCGATGAAAAATATACTGTCACTTAAAACGGAAAAAAATGTACTTTCAGCCGGGATATATTGTATTTTCACGCGCCAAAAGTGTTTTTAACCGGGAAAAATTCGGATTTTTTTTTTCTTGTCCACGTATACACTCTGTATTTGGAAAGCTGTGCGCTTTCGGGCCAACGTTTTACATACAGTTTCAATTAAATTCAGATGTACATTTTGAGGAGATTCGTGTGTTAATAAAGCAAACGGAACGAATAAACCACATGCGAACTTCAGTGATTCAAGAACGGCATGTGGGGAAGGCCGCTAGGGTATTACGGCACATGGTTGCGGCGACCACGGCTCTGCAGAGTCCCCTGGCTTTGTGCAGCCGGCCGCGCCGCTGCAGATTACGGGACTTTGCGCCGCTTTCACGGCGGACAGGTCGGTTGCTCGGCGGTTTTTCACTGAAAGCCCGCCCCGGCTGAATGCGCGCCAGGCGCACTCGTCTCCGCCCTCGAGCTCGGCAACTGAATCGAGGGTGTCGCTAGGCGCTGCGGCGATCAAAAGCCACCTCCAGCTTTTCCCGCGCTTCAATGATGTTGGGACCTTTCACCATCCTGCGATGTTCGCTTAGTTACGTTGTCGCATTTTGCTGTCTTTGAGTTGACAGTTCCTGTCTTTACGTTAAAGCGAAACACGAACCGTTATAGGTGGAACTCACCCATGACAATTATCATCATTATCAACTGTAACAGGATCCGAATACCTCTTTTCGTGATTTGTGATCCGCTGCTTTTAGATCTTGAGACGAGGGAGATGGTGCTCTGAAATTACGCGTTACCGAGTCACCCGTTACTCTTCAAACGCGTGGGTCGGCTTTCAGGAGTGCACAGGTAGGAATATGAAACAGATAGATTTCATGAAACAGGATCCTCCAGCCTCTGCGCCCTGTAGCAGTGAGTCCTCGAAGCCTGGCACTTAGCAGCCATCGAGGTCACTGCCCTTCACTTATTCCGTCCTCCCGATTCCCAGTTGTGGCTCTTCTCCAATGGAACGTTCGTGGCATTAGATCCAACAATGAGGAATTACGGCTGCCTTTGAAATCACAGTGTGTGCTTGCGTATTGCTTCCAAGAAACGAAATCTCGAGTTTCCTTCTGGTGCAGTTCGACTTGTCCGAGAGGCTACCTCTTGACTGACCTTCTCAATTAACTTAACAATGGAGTACACCATGTTCCTTTGAAATTCCATGCACACCTGTTTGCATTTGGACCTCCCGTTCTGCTTGCCCATCATCTCGATTTGTCTGTTCTCTCTGATACATATTCGAGCGACCATTTCCCTGCACTATCCGTTTGACGACTGCTGTCCAACTTGTGTGTAAACACAATTGGCAGCTTTCTAAGGCTGACTGGAGGCTTTACTCCTCGCTGGCGACCTTCGACAAACATTTCCCCATTTGTGGTGACCGGATAGAGTACCTTACGAACATTATCCTTACCGACACAGAATGTTCCATACCTCGCACTTCTTTACCGCGCTGCGTTCCAGTCCCCTGATGAACTGAGGCATGCTGCGACGCCATGAGCGTACGGAGACCTGTTCTCCGCATTTTTAACCGTCATCCTACGATGGAGGACTGTAATCATTATAAACAGCTGCATGTGCAGTGTCGTCACAGCTAGCAGAAAAGCTGCCTTAATTTCCTTTACTAGTTCTTTTGTTTCACTCCCTCTTCTGTTGTGTCGGGCAACCTCCGTCGGCTCTCCGGGACCGAAGTTCATTTCCCGATTTCCGGCCTGGCTATAGCAGGTTATGTCATTGTGGACCCTATTACTATCTCAAACACCTTGGGTCGCTATTCTGCGGAGATTTCGAGCTCCACCCACTATTGCCCGCATTCCTCCATCGAAAATAGTGTAGGAGGCTCGGGTGATAGCCTTCTCCTCTCAGAATCATGAATTCTACAAGGCCGCCTTTACTAAGAGGGAGCTTGACCATACTCTCACCTCCTCTCGATCTTTTGCCGCAGGGCTGGACGATGTTTACATTCAGATGTTGCAGCATCTTTCTCTTGCAGGCACTTCTTTCCCAAATGCTGGCGTGGAGCCACTGTCATACCCATAGCTAAGACGGGTAAGGACAACACCTCCTTCTAGCTACTGCCCCGTTTCTCTCACCAGCTGTGTTTGCAAGGTGATGAAATATATGATTCATGGTCAGCTGGTGTGGTGGTCCGAGTCTCGCAATCATCTAACCACTGCATAATGTGGATTTCGTGCGCGCCTTTCTGCAGTTGAACATCTAATCACTTTGTCAACCAATGTCATGAACGGTTTTCTGCAGAAATATCAGACTATGACCGTGTTTTTGATTCGGATGAAGCGTAAGACACCTGCTGGAGGATAGGTATCCTCTGTACTCCACTCGTGGGGCTGCCACATTTCCTTCACCAGTTTTTAAAAGACCAAGTTTTCAAGTTGTGTGTAGGGCTCGGCCTTGTGGGACACCTTTATCCAGTTTCAGGAGAACGGGGTGCCACAAGGCTCCAACCCGAGCGGCGTCCTCATCGATATTGCCACTAACCCTAATATGGGACTGCCTCCCACCAGGCATCTCCGGCTCCTTTTCTGTCAACGAATCTGCGATCTATTGGATTTCTCCACGGACTAGTCTCCGTGAGCGGCGTCTTCAGAGATGTCTCGATCATCATTACTCGTGGAGCATCGACAATGGCTTTCTCTTTTCCACTGACAAAACCGTTTCGATGATTTTTTGGCGGCACAGTGGATTTCTTCCACCATCTTTACATTTTGAAGCTGTTGCTCTTCCATTCGCTGGAACTACAAAATGGGACTCGTGCTTGACGTGAAACTTTCTTGGTCCTCCCAGGTGTCTTACCCGGCCACACACTATACCTGGTCTCTTTAATGTCCCGCGTCCTAAGCGGCACTTCCTGGGGAGCGGATCGGTCCACCCTCCTCCGTTGGTACTGATCCCTTGTCCATTCGAAACTAGACTATAGTTATTTTCATTTATTTCTCTGCACGTCCGTCTTTTTTACGCCATTTCAACACAATCCAACGTCGTGGAATACCTTTGGTTATTGGCGCCTTTAACACTAGCTCGTTTGTGAGAGGCTCTGTTTAGAAGCTGCAGAACTAACAGTGTCACACGAGCGTGATAGCCTATTCAGTTAATTCGCATGCCATTTATCTGCCATGCTCGGCCGTCCGTCCCCCTCCTCTGCTACCTCACGGAGTTCACTTTTGACTCCTGCTCTGGCAGCTTAACTTCACGCTACCTGCCGCGTTCCGCTGGCTGTGAACCCTACACCGCCTTGGCTTCCTGCGGCAGCGCGTGTTCATCTCGGATTTCATTCGCTTCCCACTGAAGCTATTCCAGATTCGATGTGTCGTTTAAGTTTCTTGACCTTCGCATGCAAGTCAGCGATAGCACCTCCGTGTACACAGATGGCTCTAACACCGGCTGTGGTGTCGGCTGTGCCTTTGTCATTGGCATTGATCATTATCGGTATATGCTTCCAGAACACTTCTCGGATTTTTACAGCAGAGCTCTTCGCCCGTTATCAGCCCACCCAGTATATCCGGCGACGCAGGCTTTTTAATTGTGTCGGATGCTCCGATTCTCTCTGTGCCCTTTAGAGCCTTTGTGTGGTGTACACAGTCTATCCCTTAGTTCAACGGGTCCAAGGAACTCCCACATGCTCGATGTTGAGGGAACCAGCGTGATGTTCATGTAGGTTCCTGGTCATGTCGACCTGACGGGAAATGAGGCTGCTTACAAAGCTGCAGTCCTCCTAATTCAGCCTTCTAGCTCTTCCAATCCTTCGGATGATCTCCGTGTTGCCGTCTGTCGGCAGTTGGTGTTACCTTGATATAGTACTGGTTTTCTCTTCACGGGAAAAAGCTCGCTCCAGGGAATTAAACCTCTCCCAATGACTTGGCCGACTCCCTCTCGACTCTCTCGTCGTGAGATCATTTTAGTTAGGTTACATTTTGGGCACTGTCATTTTAGCCATCACCATTTGTTACGTGGTGAACTCCCACAACTTTGTGCTCATTGTCATCAACCTTGCACGGTTCGCCATTTCCTGACCCAATGCCCTTCTTCTGTTAACCGCATGCCGTCTGAGTTACCGACCATTTTGGGGAACAACTCACGGGCTGTCGATCGCGCTTTACTTTTTAACCGTCGTAGCAGTATGGCGGAGGACGTTTAATCTTTGGTTCGGGACCTCCGCTGTCTCTAGGGCATATCTTGTGGACCTTTCTCCAAGGGGAAGTCTTTGTTTTTAGCTCTGTTTCCTTCTGTCGATTGGGATGAACCTATGGTCGCTTTTAACTTCCTTTTATGATCACTAGCGTTTTTGTGCAAAAAAGACTGTGATAAAGTGTTTCTGCTGTGCTTAATCTCAGGCGCGTTTACAGTTTTTACTTTGCACGAACATCCTCGCATGCGACGACTGGTATATATGACTAGATATGTGTTGTTGTTTTTCGAGAATGACATGTCAGGCATTTTGTGGTCTGTGCATAATGTTCCTTAAATATGTATTGATTTTTATTTTCTTGCTAAATTTTCTCTGCACTATACGATCCATACGGTGTATTGAGTTTCAGTTCATTTTTTGCATTTGATAATGGCTGTAAAGCTAAAATTGCAATAGAGTGAAGTAAATTAAATTTAAAACATGCAGTCAGGTGGCGGAAGTTTTATGCAAGAAGGAGATACATTAGATGGTCACTCCTCTTAAGTGCACAGATACATTCGGAATGATAACAGTTAAATTCTCCATAAAATAGTGTGTTTGTACTAGTGCTGTGTACTATTTTTCGTCAGGATACACGTCTCGTTTTATTCAAGTAAGATATCGCCAATGGCAGTTTTCAACCCCGTTTCTCAGTTGAATACATGTTGATCTAATGTGCGCATGCACGCATCACTAGAACTTTCCCAATTTGATACCAGTGTTGTACATGAGAAATAAGAGAGATTGTATCCGGCCAACAGTGAAGCACCACAAAGCTGACAACGACATCGTGCTTCAGAACAGACTTCTGAGCAAACTTCCTATATATGAAGTTTCGCTTGATTTTTGCGACTGGATTCGTGATTTCTTGTCAGAAAAGTCATAGTGTGTGGCAATCGACGCAAAATGATAGAATAAAACAGAGGTGATCTTCGGTGTTCCCCAAGGAAGTGCTGTAGGACCCTTGCTATTTCTAATCTACAGGGTTATTCTAAATAATGAACCCATTTTCAGAACTTCATATTTATTCAAGTACAAATCCAAAATGAACAAGCTTTATGCCAATTAAAAGAGGAAATTTCGAAGTTTTGGCGGGCGGGTGGTGATGGTTTCAGAAGCGGCCTGTTACGTGAAAGAAGCTGTTTACTCCCCGCCTCTACCAACCATTCTGAACGATGTGCGGACCCGGATCACTGCTGCCGTGCACCCAGTAACAGCAGGTACGATTTCGCGTGTGTGGGACGATTTTGGCTACCGCGTCGATGTTTGCCATGCAGCCAACGGTGGCCACATTCAACATTTATAACATTTCTAATGATTAAAAACCTTTTAATTACAAATTATTATAAATTATTCAATTTATTAAACTGATATTAAAAATTATGAAAAAAAAACTTTGAAACTTCCTGATTTCATTGGTATAAAGGTTGTTCGTTTTGGATTTGTACTTGAATAAATACGAATTTTTGAAAATGGGTCCATCGTTTAGAATAACCCTATATGTAAACTACGCAGAAGACAATCTGAGCAACCCTGTTAGATTATTTGTATATGATGTTCTCATTTACAATATAGTACAGTCGTTAGAGGATCAAAACCAATTGCAAAATGATTAGGCAAGGCGTATGTATGGTGCGAAAAGTGGGAGTTCAATCTAAAATAATAAAATGTGAGGTCCTCCACATGACTGCTAAAAGGAGTGGTTTAAATTTCGGTTACACCATGAAGCACACACATTTAAACGCCACCAATTGAATTAAATGCCTAGAAATTGAGCTACGAACAACTTAAATTGGATCGATCATACAATTAATGTTGTTGAAAAGGGAAGGCAACGACTGCATTTTAGAAGGTGCAACAGGTCTTCTAAAGACTGCCTACACTGCGCTTGTCCGTCTTCTGCTAGTGCGTTGCTGTGCGGTATGGCAGCCTTACCACATACGATTGGCGGAGGACATAGAAAAAGTGCAAAGAAGGGCAGCTCGTTTTTTATTATCGCGAAATAGGGGAGGAGTGTCACGCTAATGATAAGCGAATTGGGGTGGCAGTTATTAAAACAAAGAAACTTTTTCGTTGCCGCGGAATCTTTTCATGGAATTTGTCACTGACTTTCTCCTCAGAATGTAACAGTATTTTAGTGTCGCCAATCTACATAGGGAGAAATGATCATCGTAATAAAACTAGAGAAATTGGAGCTCGTACAGAAAGATTTAAGTGTGTTCATTTTTCTGTGTGGAACGATAGTCCCTGTCAGGCACTGAATTGTGAATGGCAGATTGATCATTTAAGTATAGCTGACGTCTGCAGGTAAGGGAATATTTTTTGGACGGCTGATGACACAGTGGGTAGCCTCGAGACTGACGGGAGCAAGGGGAAGGACTGTTTCCCCGCCTCACCTGTTGGAAGCATTCTTCTCATTTGCATAACGATACTATTTCTGTAGGTGTGCTGTGAGCCTACGGTAGGGTTGACGGGTATCGCTGAGACAACCGGTTTTCGGTGATACCGTTTAACCTGGTCGTGTTAAAACAGCTCAAAATAACCGATTTCTGAAATAAACCGATTTTCGAAACCGGAAAAAGTGTGAAAAAGCTTGACACTCTTAGTTTCAAGACACATAGAATCTAAATATTAAATAAACAAATAGTAAAAAACTTAGTCTGTTCACCGTTCGTTGGTTTTCTCGAAAAGTGATGGGTGCTTCAATACTACAAAAAAAGTGTTTTCCTGTTGATTCGAGTTTTTTGAAACTCGGTTAAAAATGATGACGTAATCGGTTATTACCACTATTTGGGCATTACGAATAGTCGGTGCTAAAGAGTGAAAACTGAGGTCGAAGGACTCCATATTTCATGTTAATTTGTCCGTTTTCAAGGGCTACAAGCCGATAGAGGCATATTATGTAGACCCAGGCAACAATCAGCCGCTATTTCTGTTGCATAATATGAATGAATTGCTGTAAAGTTTTTATTTTATTGCTGTTACCGTAATTTCCTTCCTCGTTTATAATGTAATAGAAATGGCCGACAAATCTTCAGTCTTTTAAAGCAAATAAAGTATTGTACTTCATTGCTACGTCTCTGTGTGTGAAGTATTTCCAAACTAGGACTGGTACCATACAACGGATATCCGGCGACGACAGCGAGGAACTACCGTATAGATGAGGTCGGGAAGTCTTGCACACTGCACCTACACACGGCAACATGGGCATTAATGTCTCAGCAGTGCTGTACCAATTCTTATGCCATGTGTTTGTTGCTCGTTTGTCAGCATTGTTATTAAAATAGCACTGATCCCTATTCCCGTTTTCTATAATAACGCAATATTACAAACTAATGCAGATTTTTACGAATAAAAATAACTCCTTGTTTAAAAGATTTATATTAAAACGAAAATTTTCGGCTCTGCTGCTATGGCTAGTTCATAATTTCGGATTTTTAATCTGCTATTAGTAAAAGATTAAAAAGACACCTGCTACAACCGATACCAAACAAATAACGAAAAATATCAAATATTTTGAATTAAAATACCGATATCGGTTTTGACCGTCCGCTTTTTCCCATTCCTACCAATGAATAATTTGTTCTCAAATTGCCTTGTTTCTGACGGAGGAAGGAAGACAGAGAAAACAGAAAAAGGCAGAGTTAACTGTGTTACTGGATGAGGAGCTAGCGGCGGTTGTGCCCTACACGCTTCACCTGTCGGGGGGGAAGGCAGCAGGCGGTTGCGTGTGCGTGCGGCGGTGTAGGTAGGCGCGACGTGCTGGGGGCCGTATCGACCGCGCCGCCTCCGGGGGACGCCAGCCACGGCGCCGCCACGGCCGCCTCCGTGTCCCACGCAGTCTGTCTGAGTTCGGCTGTACCAAGTGAGGTTTGCACCGTCTGCGGCGACATAGTATGTTAGAACAGTTTCCCACGCTCTAGTGCACTTAACTTCCGCTGAACTATCAACATTGTGTTCATGCAAAAACAAAAAACACACACACATTTAACATAGGACAGCATAGTGGTTACTGTAAAAATAGTTCGTCAGTTCACTTTCCAAGCTATACGTCGACTAAGCGGTGCCACTAGATCAGTGCTACAGAAGTAAGGACACTCTTTTCATCGGCGTGTATCCGTCACTGTCGACACGTCTATCGGTTACAAAGTATCCGTTACTTAAGTTTTAGACCAGCGGCCGTCAAATTGCGGCTCGAATCAAGTGTTCGTGCGGCTCGTGGTTCTCAAACGTATTTTGCAATACATCTACATACATACGCCGCAATCCACCGTGCGGTGCGTGGCGGAGGGTACCTCGTACCACAACTAGCATCTTCTCTCCCTGTTCCACTCCCAAACAGAACGATGGAAATATGACTGCCTATATGCCTCTGTACGAGCCCTAATCTCTCTTATCTTTGTGGTCTTTTCGCGAAATGTAAGTTGGCGGCAGTAAAATTGTACTACAGTCAGCCTCAAATGATGGTTCTCTAAATTTCCTCAGTAGCGATTCACGAAAAGAACGCCTCCTTTCCTCTAGAGACTCCCACCCGAGTTCCTGAAGCATTTCCGTAACACTCGCGTGATGATCAAACCTACCAGTAACAAATCTAGCAGCCCGCCTCTGAATTGCTTCTATGTCTTCCCTCAATCCGACCTGATAGGGATCCCAAACACTCGAGCAGTACTCAAGAATAGGTCGTATTAGTGTTTTATAAGCGGTCTCCTTTACAGATGAACCACATCTTCTCAAAATTCTACCAATGAACCGAAGACGACTATCCGCCTTCCCCACAACTGCCATTACATGCTTGTCCCACTTCATATCGCTCTGCAATGTTACGCCCAAATAATCGACGTGACTGTGTCAAGCGCTACACTACTAATGGAGTATTCAAACATTACAGGATTCTTTTTCCTATTCATCTGCATTAATTTACATTTATCTATATTTAGAGTTTGCTGCCATTCTTTACACCAGTCACAAATCCTGTCCAAGTCATCTTGTATCCTCCTACAGTCACTCAACGACGACACCTTCCCGTACACCACAGCATCATCAGCAAACAGCCGCACATTGCTATCCACTCTATCCAAAAGATCATTTAGGTGGATAGAAAACAACAGCGGACCTACCACACTTCCCTGGGGCACTCCAGATCATACCCTCACCTCCGATGAACACTCACCATCGAGGGCAGTAATGTGCACCTAGCAACTAACAGCTGAAACCAAAAACCTCAGCTGACGTTAAGTACTTCTTAATAGTGTAGGGCCGCCCGGAGTGGCCGAGCGGTTCTAGGCTCTACAATCTGGAACCGCGCGACCGCTACGTTCGCAGGTTCGAATCCTGCCTCGGGCATGGATGTGTGTGATGTCCTTAGGTTAGTTAGGTTTAAGTAGTTCTAAGTCTAGGGGACTGATGGCCTCAGAAGTTAAGTCCCATGGTGCTCAGAGCCATTTGAACCATTTGAATAGTGTAGGCTTCCTGCTAAATAACAAGCAAACATACAGATACAGTAATTTTTGAAGACGTGCTTAATTTTAATTGATGTTGGTGAATTCGGCCGTGAGCTAAGTAATGTTGGGTGCTTATTTTTAGAGCAATGGGTTAAGTAGCGCGTTCATTGCAGGGTTTGAGAAAGGGAGTGTTCTCCAGCACTGACAACTCCTGGTCGTTCGCGATTCGTACCTGTCAGAGGGTATGCCATAAATTTCGACACAGACGTACCATAGATTCGTGAATAAACTACTTACTTGTAGCAAGAGGCGTTAAATGATTAAGGCTTTTGTGTTACGACTCAATGAGTAGAAGAAAAAAGATACTCAAAACGTGTAGTAAACATTTGTGATCGTGTGTCACGTTGCTTAATGCGTTTAAATATAAGCACGATTATTGTTAATAATCTGTTAATGATCCACTCATCTAAACAATACAACACAGCGCAGCACAACACCACGCCACTTCGTCACGCAGTCACACCTTAGGACTGCCTGACAATCACAACATACAGAAACACAGAACACTCGACACGAATGGTGCTCGCTTCTAACGATCAGTACTTGGAGGCCGGTGACCAACTTATCGCGCTGTAGCTGCAGTTAGTCTATTGGGGATTTATAACATCGTAATTTATGTAGATTACCAGTTAATAATATCAGCACTTTCACGGTCCGAGGTGCTGCCTCACAGTGTCCGGTATTGGCAGTTGAGCTGAACAGTTTGACGACCACTACTTGAGGTAGTTAGGTAACAACGCGTCGGATTTATCGTTGCCACTAAGCAACCAGCGTTTGAAGTACTTTTTGATATACGAATAGTGAGAGGACGGGGGAAGCACTATAGGTACACTTTATTTCGAACATTGTTTGCGCTGTGTGATTACAGTGGGGAAAAAAACCTTGTTCGAACTAATTTGGACCTGCTGATTCCGAAGCTGCAGTTAGTCTTTCACCATCGCCCTCCGGTTTGTATTTACGATGGTTTATAAAACAAAAAAATGTATGGTGACGTTTAGAATACAAATAGATGTACAAATTAATTTGCAAGATGAATATAAAACTACTCGTTCCACTCATGACGATTTATCGTGCAAAATGATCCATGGAGCATGAAAGTAACTATCTAACTAACTAATCTTTGTTTGAAAACAGAGACTATAGTTGGCTGTATAATTCCTACACCAAATTTGTACAATAATACGAGTAATATACTTCATGGGAAAAAACTAAGTTACTGTAGTGTCTAGGCCTAACATAAATTTTTAAATCAAACCGACAGCATTCTTTTGCTGGATGATGATGGTGGTGATGGTTATGATGGATGGACGGATGTGGATGGATGGAGGGATGGATGGATGGCTGGTTGGATGAGTGCTTTTGATGACATTCTCCTTCTCTGGAATGAGTATCGTCGCGCATCAAACACGAGCAGTAGTCACTTGACACTGAAGGTTTCCGTTTACCTTTATAGCGGCATTCAGTCAGCAATATGTCGTGATGGAATCTGTTCTGTCTCCATGGTCGTCACTAGCTAAATGCGAATGAAGGACGTGCAGTTTTGAGGTATTGTTTATCCACAGTTTTTATAGTTCTGTATAAGATTTCCCACTAATACGTCACTGTTTCTGCTCTTGTATTCACTATGAAACCCTCAACGACATCCTTAATAGAACACCACACTGCAAGCTCTGACTGGCTCAAATATTTCTTCAAAGTAATTATAGGCCATTAACTTCCTCATCTGTGGCTCACTAAAAGTCCCTTCTTCCAGTTTTGCGTTGCTTAATTCAGGGATACTTCACTTAGGTGCGTAAACCGTTTCTATAGCTCCCCTTTTTAAAATCTTAGTAAGTCCGAGTATTATATGCACTCGAGAAAGAAAGACATTTTCAGAATCCACTAAAGGTTCATATTTTCTTTCACTGGAGCCAATCCCTCTGGTTGTGGCCATTGTTTAACTGTATAATGGCTATCTGTTTTACGGCTGTCTCGAAGACAAAGGAAACAACAGCAACACGTTGTGAGATACTCTGGAGACCAATTAGTAAGCCACGTACCTTAAGATCACCACATGTTTCCCATTTGTCTTGTTCATAGTTAACAGCTTAAAGTATCAAATTTTCGTAATTCTCTTTGTTACAGAGATTACTATAGGTAAAGACGGCATTATGTAATACGAATAGTGCACCCTTCAGGCTTATCTTGGATGATAGTGTGGTATCAAATCTTTATTACTTTGCCTGAAGTGAGTAATTTCAGTTTCATCGTAAAGTTTCCATTCCTTAAGATGTGAGGATAAAATTTCTGCCTGCTCTTTGAATAAGTATGAACCACTAACTAGCTCGTTCATGGCTACGTGTGTTACTAAAAGTGCTTCTCTTCACTTGATCGATATTACGATTCCTCTGACAATGAGTTTGTAGATTAGGAACTTCTTCGCATGCGAATGGAAGACCTGGCACTGGTAGGTCTTCATCACAGGGAACGGTTCCAACTGCCGATGGTAGGTTAGGGTACACGATATTCTTTGATGAAAAGCTGAAACAGAAGTAGCAATTATCAACAAGGTTTTGAGGCACCAGATCATTTGGTATACCAAATGGGAAATGTTTCTTTCTTACCTGTAAGTCATTATGTTGGTTTAGAATTAGACGTAGTGCCCGTTACGTGAGATGTTTCGTTACTATCTTTACCGTACAGGCATTTGAAGCATAAACGATATGACGCCTTGACTGGCCGTTTTTGTGTCGTTATTGTGAATTCACTTAATCCGCGGGGGCTATGTCAAGTCGTTGGTGTACGAAACGCCGGCCGGTGTGGCCGAGCGGTTCTAGGCGCTTCAGTCTGGAACCGCGCGACCGCTACGGCCGCAGGTTCGAATCCTGCCTCGGGCATGGATGTGTGTGGTGTCCTTAGGTTAGTTAGTTCTAAGTTCTAGGGGACTGATGACCTCAGGTGTTAAGTCCCATAGTGCTCAGAGCCATTTGAACCATTTTTTGTACGAAACCCCCGTAGAAACGGATAACACCTGCTTGCTGGTCCAAGCTGCCTATCTCTTGGTACAACAGACACTTGAGATATCTGAGAAGTGTGTTTCAGACCTTCTCGCGCCATTGCCGTGCATGAATTGAGACTGTCGGTCGTACTTTCCGTGTCCAAGTAGGTACCTCCCATAGTACACCCCCCCCCCCCTTCCCCCAATATCCAGGAGAATGGCGTGCCGCAGGACTCTATATTGAGTGTCTCTCTATTTTGAGTGTCCATTAACGGTCTTGCAGCAGCTGTCGGGCCCTCCGTCTCACCACTGTATGCAGATGTCTTCTGCATTTCGTAGTGCTGCCGCAGTACTGGTGTTGATGAGCGTCGCCTACAGGGAGCCATCCACAAGGTGCAGTCATGGGCTGTGGCCCATGGCTTCCAGTTTTCCGCCATGAAGACGTGTGTCATGCATTTCTGTCGGCGTCGTACCGTTCATTCGGAACCAGCACTTTATCTTAATGACGATCCACTCACTGTAGTGGAGACATATCGATTCTTCCATCTGGTTTTCGACGCTCATTTGACTTGGCTTCATCTTCTTCGTCAGCTTAAACGGAAATGTTGGCAGCACCTCAATGCCCTCCGCTGCCTGAGCAACACCAACTGGGGTGCAGATCGCTCCACGCTGCTGTAGCTCTACAGAACCGTGTTCAATCCCGCCTTGACTATGGCAGTGTGATTTATGGTTCTGCGGCGCCCTCAGCATTGCGTTTGCTCGATCCATTGCACCATTGCGGAGTTCGACTAACGACAGAAGCTTTTAGGACGATTTCGGTGACAAACGTACAGGTGGAGGCTGGAGACCCTCCGTTGAAGACCAGACGTTTGCAACTGCTCGCCAGTTAATGTTGCACACATTCATAGCTCCCCTGAACAATTTAATTACCGTCGTCTTTTTCCCAACCACGGCGGTTCATCTCCCGCATAGGCTGCCGAGGTCAGACCTTAATATTATGGTTCGCGTGTTGTGTCTGGAGTCCTTCCCTTCACCACCTCTCCTCGAGGTCCATTCACGTACATTTCCGTGGTGTAGCTGTAGGCCAAAGCTTCGCCTGGACCTTTCGCGTGGTCCTAAGGACTGTGTTAACCCTGCAGCTCTCCGCTGTCACTTCCTCTCGATTCTTGAAGTGCTCCGGGGCTCGGAAGTGGTTAACACGGACGGTTCGATGGCTGATGGTAATGTTGGCTTCGCTTTTGTCCACAGAGGCCATATTGAACAGCATTCTTTGCCCGATGGCTGCAGTCTCTTCACTGCAGAGCTGGTGGCCATATCTCGTGCACTACAGTATAGCCGTTCGTGCCCCGAGAAATCATTTCTTATGTGTACTGACTCCTTGGGCAGCCTACAAGCTATCGACCAGTGCAACCCTGGCCATCCTTTGGTGGCGTCCATCCAGGGGTCCATTTACGTCCTGCTCCGGTCCCGTCGTTCAGTGGTGTTTGTGTGGACCCCAGGACACGTCGGCATCCCAGGCAACGAACTTACCGACAGGCTGGCCAAAAAGACTACGCGGAAACCGCTGCTGGAGACGAGCATCTCTGAACCTGACATGCATTCTGACTTACGCCGCAGTGTTTTGCGGCTTTGGGAGGCGGAATGGCACAACAGTACACAGAACAAACTGCGTGTCATTAAGGAGACTGCGAATGTATGGAAGTCTTCCATGCTGGCCTCTTGCAGGGAATCAGTTGTCCTCTGCCGGCTCCGCATTGGCCACACTTGGGCGACTCACGGTTACCTCTTGCGCCGTGAGGACCCGCTTCAGTGTCTGTGCGGCTCCTGGTTGACAGTGGCCCATATTCTGATGCACTGTCCCACTTTGACTACCCAGCGACGAAATCTTGGGTTACCGGACTCGTTGTCGCTCATTTTATCTGACAACGCGTCATTGGCTGATTTAGTTCTACGTTTTATTCGTGAGGGTGGGTTTTATCACTTGATCTAAGTTTTAGCTCATGTCCTTTGTCCCTCTGTGTCCTCCACCCTAGTGCTTTTAGGGTGGAGGTTTTAAAGTGTTACAGAGTCGCCTGGCTTCTCCTTTTTATTCTCGTGGTCGGCAGGCTACTATAATCTGCTTTCTTGTTTTACTAGCGTCTTTGTTGTTTTCTTGTCCTCTTTTGTTCCTTTTAGTGTTCGTTGCCTTTCCTTCGTTCTTGTGGTTTTTCCTTTCTTTCCGTTTTGTGTTATATGTCTCGTCTGTTTTATTCTCACACTTGTGGCATTGTTTTATTAGAAACAAGGGACGGATGACCTCGTAGTTTGGTCCCTTCCCCCTCATTTAAACCAACCAACCAACCATCCATCCTATCAGTGTTTTCCACATATTCGTTTCCCCTCTGATTCTCCATATATTTGCAATGAAAACTGGATTTTTGTATGCGATATATAATTAGAAATAAGAAGACATGCATTTTTCATGAAAATAGCAATTAGATATCTGTTAGTTACCATACATTCGATAAATTTTATATTTAAATGAAATAGGTATCCGAACTGAACGGAAAAGGTCGAAAAAGTAATAACCGAAACGAGACTCGAATCAGCGATTACCAATCTCGAATGCAAGTAATTTTTATCCATCTTTATGTATTTTAAATTTCACGGTATTGGTAGTAGGACAGGCATCTCTGTTTGAAAATTTGCATCAGCCGGGAATCTAACGTAAAACCCCTATGTGGTAGGCGAGCACTCTACCCCACAGCCACGGCCACACGGTTTGGCGATAAAAATCGACCTTGACAAGCATCTTTAAGACGGTCGGAAATCTTCAAATTCGATTTTCTCGATAATTTTTTGAGAATTTTATCTAATTATTTTGGGGGATTAATATCTGAGCTCTGTACGTCACGTACCATAAATATAAAAGTTTACAAAACTCCGATTGCCCTGTGGACCCATTGTTAGTACGTCCTTATGTAAATGAACCCGTATTTGCGAGTAGATTGAAAAAACACCTGTGCCGGCGGAATGTAACATATTATCCGTTATTTGTTATACATTTAATGATCCGTAAAACAACAATTAAAATAATTAATGAATGTTAATTTACGTATACTAAATAATTTCAGATTTGCCCAGGGAAAGGCGCTAGATTTATTACTATTCACGTTTCTTAATGCAGCAGTCTCGAACTTTCCGAAGATGTGATTATCTCTCCGGAAGTGTTACCTAATCAAAATTAGCGAATGGGTTGAACTTAACGATACCAGACGTCGGCAATGTCTCGCGACGTGACGATGTAGTGTGTGTCACGCCATACATGTCAAAAAATTAAAAAATATTTATTTACGTTATCTTGATTTTTTGTTATGCGTATGTGAAACTGAATAAATTTGTGTGGTGCCGTTTCGCGTTAATTTATTAAGGCTTCTTCAGTAGTATTGTGTGCTAGTGTTACATTAAATGTGTGCTTTCTATTCTACAGGTGAATCTTACCTTCTATCAAGATCATTAAGAATTCTTGAATAACTTGAAGGAAAGGGTTCGTGGGTAGAAGAATAGCATCACCAACAAAATATCAAGCACACATGTATAACACAATCACATACTGTCACTGAGGGATCTAAATAAATTAAGACGAAAGGCGTCTGGTGCAACATAAATTGCTTTTATTCAGTTGCACGTAAACAAAGACAATCTAAAAATAATTAATGTAACTAGCTTCTGAGGATTGGTATATCTACAACAATTAAAATTTTTCTTAGATTATTTTTGGAATGTAGGTCATGCTGACAGACAGAACTGAAATGAAACGTAGTGGAGCCAGGTCCAGTTAGGTTTGGAAGGTGACATTTGATTCTGACTTAGGGAAGCTAACGAATGTGATGTTATGTGAGTAATTCTATTTCTTTTGCGTTGAGTGTTTCAGGCATAATAGATTTTAGGTGGTGGTTTGTGTCTCTATTTTCATGATTCAAAGGTGATGGTAGATATCGATGGGTTCGGTATTTGCAAATTAGCACATAATCTAGATAAATGTGTAGTTGCGCAGACTACATGCGTAAAGCCTACGGGATTATTGAGTCTCCACTGGAGTCAACCACGCCTAATACGCCTGGAAGTAACAGTCTGTGGGGATGCGATATATAACGATCAAATAATTTCGCTTCCAGCTAAGCCTAAAGACGGTAGAATACTGTGGAACTGCAGTTCATCTGTGAAAGATGCGGCTAATAAAACGTATGTACCAGTCTGTGGGATACTAACTGGGAACATGATATGTATAGCGAAATGGTGTTAATTCATATTCAGAACTTTAACTTCATACGCTAGGGATATGCTTCGTTAGGTTCCAAGGTTGATCAACCTACCTACAGTCAAAGAATGTCGTGTTTCTAGTGAAATATCAGCAAATAAATTGTAAAAATCAGTTTCGTGGTGGAAACTACTGCTGCTGCTGCTGCTGCTGCTCCTCCTCCTCCTCCTCCTCCTCCTCCTCCTCGACCCCTAACGGACTGAATCCGTGGAGGCCGCAAATATAAAATAGGAATATAAACAGCACGCACGAAGGCATATAAGTAGAAATAGTTTCCAAGCTCCAGCCATGGATGGAACAAAAAGGACCCATTGTATATGTAACGGTAAATGGTTCCCCCTGCATAGCCGATAGAGGGTAGATATACCTGTGGGTCTAACGGTAATTAAGCCATTTCGTCATTCTGAGGCTGCAAACGTATGTTACCCAGCCGATAGCGTGTTTGGCTCCTTTTGTGTGTGTGTGTGTGTGTGTGTGTGTGTGTGGAGAGGCAGCTTCAGTTGATAGCGCACGGTAGGCCATGGCATGGCATAGCGTCAGCGTGGTCGCGTCGTATTGATCTGCGTCGTTAGGCACGAGCGTCCCCGGCGCCCGCATGTTTGTCTCGGCACGCAGCGCAGCGCTGCAGGTGCGGGCGGACAGCGGCCAATAGCCGCTGGCGGTCGCCGAGCGAGTCGGGGGGCAACTGACGTGACCCGTGGGCCGGGCGCTGAAGCAGGCCGCAGCGGCGTGCTAAAAGTTGAGCAGGCTATCGGAAGTGTCACAGATCATAGCTACAGTGTTCAGAATACGTTATCAAAGTTGTGGACCCAAGTGTACTCTTTTAAGCAACTACAACATCCAGCACACTTAATAGGTGTCCAAACTTGTATTTTAGACGCTGTTCCAGTCTTGGCTCCAGCTACCAGTTGCTCTACAAACCAGTGAGCGGCGAGAACGGTTCTGCAAACTGCAGTGAGATGATAGGATATGGGTTTCGCCTTTTTGCAAACACGCGGTTTTTTCTTTTTACCCAAACTTGTTTCAGCACCTGTGTGCCATCATCAGTGGGTTTTTGTTCATTGAAAACTGTAGAAAGTAAAAATATCTCAGGTTATTATTGATTTAGCAGATTGAGGCCTAAAGAAAGTTTTTGTTTGTTCGTTTTGCTTCTTACCGGGACTTTACATTAAATAGTTGTGCAGGATCAACTGTAAGGTGTCCTTCACTGATAGCTTACCATCTGCAAACCAGTTTACATTTACATGTCGCATTTATCATTGTATTTCGTCCCCTGGGCAAGGCCTATTTTCGGGGTCATTGTGAAGTCGTTAGACTTAGTCTTGTACTATTGCAAGGCGAACTTATCCTGTGTTTCGGAACCGTTGCCAAATTCCTCAAAATGACGTTTGCAGTTTTGCCGAAATGTCGATTTTGTTGTTAGAATGTTTCTAAATGGGTTTTTACGCATAGACCGCTGTTAACAATTTGACCTTGTTGGTATACACAGAGATCGAGTGAATTCATGACACAAGTAATGAAGAAACCAGATTTCAGGCTGACGTTCACTGCAACAATGTTGAGGAATTGTCATTCATTCTTGAAGAAAATACATCAGTGCTCTAGTTCTAACAATTTTTGTTCATTATTGAATTTGGAATTACTGTGCAGTTAAATTAACACAAAACTGAAAAATTGCGCTGGAGGTACGTGCATTTCGGAAATGGTCAACCATCATGAGAGCGAGAACCATGCTGCAAAGCTGTTTGCGCATTGTGGAAAATCTTGCTCTCACAGTTCTGTGAACTGGCGACCTGAACCAATTCCTTGCCAATTCCACCTCACCTCACACCATACATTTCGCGTAACGACTATTAGGATAAAATTAGATTAAGGTTAATACGGAGCCTTACCGAGATTTGCTCTTGCGGCGCACCATTCGCAAATGGAATAAGAAGATGGAAAATCAGGCTGGTACTCCAATACCGTTCCCCTTGGCGGAGTGCACAGCTGCAGATGTAAATAAAGGAGACACAGAACACCGTCATCCGTTCCTTGCATCTTCCGAGGGTTGGAGCGTTATGGTAACGTATCTAGAAAAGCTTGTAAACCCCCTCTCCCCCTTCCCCAAAGCGAAGGCTTTAAACCTGAAAGAATGGTTGCGCATTTTGGAAGACCCTTTAGGAATGTTTACGTGAGTTGTCTTTGCTAATGCTTCTCCTGAGGTGTGTGTAATTGGGTTGTAGTGCACGTCTTCCATTAACATCCAAAGAACATCAGAGGAGAATTGCTCTTGACGTCAATCTCTCTTCTTGGTTAGGTCTAGTCAGATGTTCATACTATCATACGACCTGTGGCATCCTAAGTCCATCACTTTCCTGGCCGATCACATTTACGTTGAAGATGATAAGAAAATGTGCTGCTTGTAATCGCAACAGGCTCTATTTTCCATCTGGAAAATGTGCTGATGCATGACATGGATTAGCAAGCTGCAAAAAATTCACAAGTGAGCTATAAAATATTAGATACATGCGATTGGCAACAAGTTGTTTTACCGGTTTATTTTACAAGTCACACGTCTGTAAAATGCGTTATACACATACCTATTGAAGCTGCTGTAATGACAGGGTTCTCAAGAGTAATAAATTTCGTATCATCAGGAAAGTAATCTAGTTTTAGTGAAGTTCTCGTTTTACTAAGGTTTAAAGCTCCTCTTGACGCTTTTCCGTGTTTGCGATTTAAAAATTGGTTTGTCCTGAAAATCATCCTACACAAGCACAGTTTATTCATTTTTTATTTTTATATTTACCCAGACATATTTCGACACCTATGTGAGTAGTGGAACAAACTATGTTTCAGCACAGTTTGTTAGTGCAGGTTGGCTATATCAGGGGCAAACCTGTTGTTCTGTTAAGTGCTTTTCCATGTCAACATATTATGTTAAGTGCTTTTCCATGTCAACCTATTGTTCTGCTAAGTGCTTTCCCATGTCGCTGCACTTAACCTATTGTGCCCCCACCCCCTCCCACTCCCCCACCCCCTTAGGAAGGGGGATGCTGGCGCATTTGCTTAGTGTGGGTTGCCAACATCAAGGGCAGGTATGCACTCAGTGGCAAACTTATTGTTCTTCTTTGATTGACAGGTACTTCACCTGTTGTTCTGTTAAGTGCTTTTCCGTGTCACCCCTGTTTCCTTTCGACTGACAGGCATTTAACCTATTGTTCCCCCAACCCCCTCCCCCATCCCTGCTACAGGTACAATTTCAGATCTGAGTTATTGTAATAGGCCCCCTCTCACTCGTATCAATTTGATTGACTACATAATGAAACTGATCAGTTAATTAACCTCTCTGTTGGGAAAGTGCCACCCCACCACCACGCCCCCCTGGCGGGAAGTTAAAATTCTATCAGGACAATGCAACCTCTACTGACCTAAGAAAATGCCAGGAAGATAGGTCACATTGACTACTTAATTAAAGTGATCAATTAATTAACCTCTTTGGTGGGTAAGTGCCACGCCCCCTGCCGCATTCCCTGGGTGGGAAGTTCAAATTCCATCAGGACAATGGACCCTCTACTAAACTAAGGAAATGGCAGGAAGACAGGTCACAGTGACTACATAATTAAAGTGTTCAATTAATTAACCTCTCTGGCAGGAAAGTGCCATGTCTCCCTGTCACGCCCCCCTGGCAGGAAGTTCAAATTCCATCAGGACAATGCAACCTCCACTAACCTAAAAAAAATGGCGGGAAAAAAGGGCACCTCCACTAACCTGCGTGAGTGCGCCTTGAAGTTCTGTGACGTCACTATAACTCTCGAAGAATACTAACTATATACACGAAAATAGACCCAACTTTCACCTGCAGTGGTGTGATAACAGTGGCTCGCGGCGGGGACGACGTCGACGTCAGGCGTCATGTCACAGGATGTGTTTGTTATGAACACTCTTTTGTTTAAATTATATTCCATCGATTTCACCAACCAATAGGATGGTGCGAATTAAGAAAAACAACCCCATACATGTGAAGAATACAGATTTAATTAATTTGCATAAATTTTTTATATCAATGCGGTGTTATTGGTACAGTAGTTAATGGGAGTGAGTGAGTGGGTGACATGGAGCAGAACAGCAGGTTGTGTGCAGAAACTACGTTAATTTGCATAATTTTTATGTTATACACAGTACAATTAGTTTAAGGGGGTGGGTGACAAAGAAGAATGCCCCAGAAATGGCGTTGAAAAGCATGTGAAATTCGGAAAGTGTACAAGAAAATGGTGAGAGGAAGTAACTGATTACTTAATTTGGTATCAAAGGCGGTACAATAGTTTAAGGAAATGGGGGTGACATGGAAAGCCAGGTAACGCAACAATAGGTCAAGTGCCGACAAAGGCCCAAACATTAGGTTAAGACACCCAGAGTCCAGTACCGAACCTTAGGTTATGCAGCATGTTTGCCCTATGTAATTGCTTCTTGCAAGACCTACATGTTTCCAAACAGCAGAGAATGATGGGCAAGAGAAAGCCAAACCCCCAAAAACGGAATTTTTTATAAATAAATAATGTATCCTTGAATTTCCTGTTACGAGATCCTTCCTCTCCACCAATTTCCATATATCCCATACAATGCCTTGAATCCACTAAATTGTTTAAATAAACAATATTCCACACAATGTCGAAATTGTTCAAACAATATTCCGTACACTACAATGGAATACCCTCCAACTGATCGATCAACTGAGTCTTTTTCCCACCCGCCAACAATAAGTTTGCCCCTGAGTGCATACCTGCCTCTGATGTGGGCAACCCACAGAAACAAACGGTGTCGAAACGTAGCTTGTTCCACTACTTATGTGTCATCTTCTGTGGGTCAAATTTTGAGTTCTGTAAAGTTCAATATCAAATTTACAATAATTTATCTCTTGTAGGCCTAAGAACTACAATATGTGCATTTTGCTTTGTTCCTTGTTTCAGACTTTTGCCTTAAGATTACATAGCTAAATGAACTGCATTATTATACATCGATTTTTGTACCGCTTTTCGTCGGTTTTTTGACAGCATATCATCTCCAAAACTAGCCATGAAGGAAAATTGGGTACTTGTGAACTATTTCGTTGGTAGAGGTTATGTGCATTTCTGTACTTATATTTTTCGTCCCGTTGCGTGTCTCCGGTTGATGTCTCGATCAACTGCTACTCAGTGCACTGTTTCCGTGCAGTTTTCAGAATTTTGTTTTTGTTCAGTAGTTCACCTCATATTTACCTTTAGAAAATGTGACAAAATGTGATCTGAGCAGACACTTCTTGATTTCTGTGGCGCGAATTTTGAATGTTTCGTCAGAACTAGTGTGGTGTGGCTGTTGGGAGAGGGCAGGATGGATGGGTGTGTGTGTGTGTGTGTGTGTGTGTGTGTGTGTGTGTGTGTGTGTGTGTGTGTGCGCGCGCGCTGCGCCATGAAAGAGAGAGAGCTGGAAAGAGGGGTGTGGAGGGAACCGAGAAAACAAGAGTTTTTTTTTTTTCGACATTTGAGACTGATTGTTTTATTTGGGGATGTGCCTTTGTATAGTTCATTGAGTGTTCCAAACAGAGTTTTGTTGCACAGTGTCGTATTTTCATTCAGGACCCCTCTTTCCTTGTATTATTGCTTTCTGTTTCCGCTAGTTCTCCTCTATGGTGAGTTTTTGATAGACTCTGTTGCTTTCTCTGAGGATCTTAATATCAGTCTCCATGTTTTTTGGATGGTGGTTTTCTTGTATTCGATGATCTGCAAAAGTGGAGTGTGTACTGTCACTTCTTAGGGCTCTGAGGTGTTCAGAATACCTCGTTTTGAAATTTCTGCATGTTTGGCCTATGAAGACTGACTGACTCGAAGAACAGGTTAACTAGTATATTCCAGCTTTTGGAGACTTTGTCGGCAGAAGTGTTCTTAGTGCTTAGATTTTTTTGTACTGTGTTATTTGTGCGGAATGATATTTGTAGCCCTTGTTCCTTCAGTATGTTTCCTGCCCTGTGGACGTTTTTGTTACTGCATGTTTGTACGTGCCATACTGTACTCTTTGTAGGGTGTTCCTGGTTCCCTGTGTTTCTCTGGAGTTTGTGTTCTTGGTTCTCTATTGTGGCTGGTGATTTGTTCATGGTTTCTTCTTTCGTAATTTGTGTTTTAATTTTGTTTTTCAGTTTGTTTGTCATTTACGTGTTGTATCCATTCTCTCTGATTATCTGGCGTATTGTGTTTAGTTCTTGTGTGTACCTGGGTTTGTCCAGTTAAGTTCTGTGGAGCCTGTGTAGCATGTGTCCGAAACTTAGAGTTTGTGTGCTTGGGGATGGTTGAAGCTCATGTGAATGGCTGTACTTGTGGCTGTAGGTTTCCTGAAAATTCCAAAGTTGTTTGTTGTTGATTCTGTGTATGGTAGTGTCTAAGAAATTTTCATTTTCTCTTCTTTCTCAGTGGTAATCTTCAGGCCCCACACGTCATAGTCGTAAAATCGCTATGCAACAGCTCTCGGTGGCCACCAAGAGCTGTTGCATAGCGATTTGATTCACGGATCCAGTTATATGGCTCCTTTAGTGTATAGCGATTTTACGACTATGACGTGTGGGGCCTGAAGATGGCATCAATGTAATGCCGAAACTGGTAGCATATAAGAAGTTCATAAAATAAATTTCTGCAATACATACGGCTGTTGGTAAATTATTGCATCAAGAAATACATGCTAGCCGTTGTCCCACAGTCCATAATGGATCAACGAAGAAGCGCACCTTTCGGTTGTGTGAAGTCAGCCCAGTACAATGGGCTCACGTGGAGAGGAGACAAAATGAGAGAAAATGTTATGTAGATCGGAGTTCGCCATGACCAGTCGTGAATGAAGTTGCCCGATTTGTTGTATCAGCGCGGGCTGTCCAGTGGATCTACAATGAACGGTGTGCCACTTGAAGCCATTTAACAGGGCGTGGGAACGGTGATCATAAAATGACCCTAACCGAAAGGGACCTGAGACTCGTGTCACCTCTTGTCAATAACAGTTGGTTTTAAACTCTTTCCAACCCGATAGGAGTAGTTGCAGTCGTTGAGTGCAGGTCCATCTTAACCGATTTTCGAGACAACAGTTGTCGGTTACCTCGCAAAATGCCACTGCACACAGTGATACACAAAGCTGCACCTTTTCATTGAGCCTAATAACAAGAAATATGAATAGTAGCTGGAGAGTGTAGCGTGGTCCGACGAGTCACCTCTTTTTAAATGACGCAGCGTGGCGGTAGAACTTACGATCCGATGAGGCCAGCTTTTGTTGAGAGCACTGTAGGCAAGAAGTATTTCTGTGATTTTGGTGGTTTTACGTACCATGACTTGGGCGCACTCACTCAGGTTACTGTGAATACGAACCACGGCGTTAATTTCAGCATGTCCTTTCTTCTGGATCTTCACCAGCTGGGGCCACATCGCTATTCACAGGACTGCACGCATGACTTCCTGACGTGACGGAACACTCAGGCACCCTACCACACCTCGACTTACTCTCTGAATCACCCGACCTTAATCGCATGAAAATGTCTGGGAATATTCGAAACAGCGAGTAAGGCATGGCGGGCAACATCACCGCAATTTGGCCGCTCTAAGGGATCTAATCATTGATTCGCTTTAACTGAATATGGCAACCTGAAGAAATTTGTAAGCTTTCTGGCTTGCCTATTTCATGTTGTTGTCAAATCTAGAGACTGTTTTACACGGTATTAGCTTTATGTTTCCCGTAGGTGACTAAATTTTTGCCTGATGTGCTTATTTGCACTGAAATTTGGAGAGATATGTCCTGATGTGGCATCTATCCCATGTGTTTTACTACCATAATATAATCTGATCGATTTCTTAATAAAATAGTACAATATTTATTAGTGTGAGAAAGTTTCCAGTGCCTTTAGACGTTGTGAAATTGGACATTAAATACTGGTCTTGACGTTAACTGTGGCACTATGCGCATTTCAATATGGTAATGTATACAAATAACGTATATGATGATGTGCCTCGTTCGTGTGTCTGCAAAAAAATACAAATTGTATAATAACCATTGCATTGTCTTCGTTTGAAGCGAACGTGCTGAGTGTAAATGTTTGTGTCGTTCCAGAGGTGACGAAAGAGGTGGCCCGCGTGCAGGCGCAAGGTCGTCCCCTGCCCCGAGAGAGCAAGTATGTGGACATTTACCGCGAGAAGCCCATCCGCGTCGCAGTCAAGGTGCTCGTGCCCATCAAGGAGCATCCAAAGGTGAGTACTCTCAACGAGTCCATCTGATTCTGTTTTCTTTTGAGTTATTTCTCGACTATCACTTCACTTTCCCTAATGTTTACCAATATCACCCACACCACAGTTTCAAGCTTCTACTACTTTTTATACGAAAACCACCCCCACCACCTTACACTTCGTAGCAGAAGTTGGTAATTTGTAGAGTCTGTTACATCAGCAAATATCTTTTCTCTAGACACTGAAAAAAGGTCGTATTGGCGTTGTCTTTAATCTAAGTAATCTTAAAAAGTCACATTGTTATGACTGCATCTTGGAGACGAAGGTTACCTGTCTAGAGCGTGTAGTTTGTAGTGTGTGTTCGTTGATGCGCACCGATGAAGTGAGCAGGGTTTGGCATGCTGTCTGTACGCATTTCCCTTATTCCCGTAGTCGCTGTAACTTGTTGTTGTTGTTGTTGTTTCCGCCGTCGTCGTCACTCCGAAGACTGGTACATGCAGCCCCTTCACGCTACCCAGTAGTGTGCAAGCCAATCATCTCTGAACAACTGCTGCAAGCTACATCCACTTGAATTCACTTACTGTATTGACGCCTTGGGCCTCCCTCATTAGCCTGCACACTTCCCTCCGGTACGAAACTGGCTATTGCTTGTTGCCTCCTGATGTTGATTCCTTGTTTTAATCAAGTTATGCCGTAACTTTCTTTCCTCCTGAATTCTATTCAGTACCTGGAGAAATTTGTTAACATCCAGTATAGATTTAAGTGTCAGGAAGTCATTTCTGAAAGTATTCGTATGGAGTGTAGCCATGTATGGAAGTGAAACATGGACGATAAATAGTTTGGACAAGAAGAGAATAGAAGCTTTCGAAATGTGGTGCTACAGAAGAATGCTGAAGATTAGATGGGTAGATCACATAACTAATGAGGAAGTATTGAATAGGATTGGGGAGAAGAGAAGTTTGTGGCACAACTTGACCAGAAGAAGGGATCGGTTGGTAGGACATGTTCTGAGGCATCAAGGGATCACCAATTTAGTATTGGAGGGCAGCGTGGAGGGTAAAAATCGTAGAGGGAGACCAAGAGATGAATACACTAAGCAGATTCAGAAGGATGTAGGTTGCAGTAGGTACTGGGAGATGAAAAAGCTTGCACAGGATAGAGTAGCATGGAGAGCTGCATCAAACCAGTCTCAGGACTGAAGACCACAACAACAACAACAACCTCGACAGCAGTTACGCGATCAACCTATCTAATCGTCAGCATCCCTCTCTGCACCACATTTCAAAAGCTTGCCTTCTCTTCTCGTCTGAATTGCGCGTCGTCCACGTTTCACTTCCGTACAAGGCAACCTCCAGACAAATACCTTCAGAAAAGACTTTCTCTTCTTGAGAAATGCTTTCTTGTCATTACCTGTCTACATATTATAGTCTCTCTACTGCGGCCGTCATAAATTACTTAACTGCCCAAAAAGCAAAATTCGTCTACTGCTTTTAGTCTCTTTCTTAATCTCAGCATCGCCAGATTTAATTCGATTACATTCCATTACCTTTTTTTTTGCTTTCGTTGGTCATTTTATATCCTCCTTTCAAGACATCGTTCATTCCATTCAACTGATCTTCCTAGTCCTTCGTTGTATGTGGCAGAATTAGAATGCCATTGGCAAACCTCAAAGTTTTTATTTCTCTTTTCCCTGAACATTAATTCCTTCTCCAAATTTTTCTTTGGTTTCCTTTACTGCTTGCTCAATGTACAGAGTGAATAACACCGAGGATAGTGTAAACCTTGGCTCAATCCCTTTTCAACCACTTGCTTTCCTTTCATGCCCTTCGACTCTCAGGACTGCCTTCAGTTTTCTGTGCAGGTTATATATAACAATTCGCCCGCCGTATTTTACCTCTCCTTCATTAAGAACTTCGAAGAACGTATTCCAGTCACCACTGCAAAAGCTTTATATGTCTACAAATGTTAGAAAAGTAGGCTTACCTTTCCTTAACCCATCTCCTAAAATATTTCGTAGAGTCATCAGTGCCTCGCGCTTTCCTATATTTCTGTAGAACCTGAGCTGATCTTCCCCGACAAAGGCCTCAACAACTTTTTCCATTCTTCCGTAAATAGTTTGTCTCAGTGTCTTACAACTATGTCCTATTAAACTGAAAGTTCGGTAATATTTAATTCTATCAGCACTTGCTTTCTTCGGAATTGAAATTATTGTGTTCTTCTTGAAGTCCGATGGCATTTCCTCCGTCTCCTCCATCATGGCTGTGTCACCCAAGGATATCAGTATCAGTAGTTCTTGAGGAATTTAATCTACTCCAGTGGCAGTGTTTCGACTTAGGTCTTTCATTGTTTTATCAAATTCTTCTCGCAGTATCATATCTCTCATCTCATCTTCATTTAGGCGTACTTCCTGTTCCCTTTCTGAACTGTCCAATCACATTAACGACCTTTCGCAGGGCGAACTGCTGCGAGACTTGCAGGAAGTGTGTCAGTGAGGTTCTGGAAGCTACCGCCAGGAATGTGGAACCATGACGACTCCAGTGCCGTAGACAGCTGCGCTAGGTTTCTCGGATGAGGATCCATGTCGTGCACAGCCCGATCGAAATGGTCCCACATATTCTTGGTTTTAAATCCGGAGAGTTTTGTGGTCAGGGGAGTTCGGTAAACCCATGCTCGTGTTCTTCGAACCATACGTACACAGCGAGCTGTGATCCATTGCATTGTCGTGCTGATAGATGGCATAGTACCGAGGAAAAGCACGCTGCATGTACTGGTGGGCACGGTCCCAAAGTGTGGATGGACCCTTGCGTTGATCTGTTGTTCCTTCTACTCCCACCTCTGACATGGACCCTTCAGACGATTGTTGCAGGGCCGTACGCATCAACGACCATCTATCTGATGGAGAATAAAACGTAATTGATCTGAAAAGGCCATCTAGTGGCGATACTGGTTGCATGAACCAGGCACCTGCTGCAGAGGCCATTATGCGGCAACATTCGCTGAACAGTCGTTACGGAGAGACTGTTGGTAGCCCCTTGGCTCGTTACGGAGAGACTGTTGGTAGCCCCTTGGTTCATCTGGGCGGTCAGTAGCTCAACAGTTGCACGAACGTTGCACGTCCATTCGCCCGCACACATTTCCGCTGCCGTCGTTCACCCATGTCATCTGTGGCCTTTGGTGCACCACATCTGCCTCGGCACCGGTTTTGTACAGCCCCATTTTCCCATGCACGGTATACTTCAACAACGGCGGCACGCGAACAGTTAACAAACTTAGCCGTTTTGGAAAAGCTTCCACCTTTGTTCCTAAAACCGATGATCATGTCGTTTAGGACGTCAGGTAAGTTGCTACGTTTTCGCATTGATTTCCGCATGCTGCTGACACCCTGGGCTGCTAGTACTGTCATCTGCCCTGTCTGAGTGGTTATTACACGTTGACGTCGAACATAGGCGGTGGCCACTTCAACATAGCCGGACTGTGCACAGTATTGCCTTCAAGATCATTTCCCCTGATTAGCCACACTCTACATTTCTTCCACCTTGCAGCTTTCCCTTCTTTACCAGTACTGGTTTTCCATCTGAGCTCTTGATATTCATACAGCTGCTTCTCTGCTCCAAAGGTATCTTTAATTTTCCTATAGGCGATATCTATCTATCCCTTAGTTATATATGCTGTTGTGTCCTTACCATCCTCTAGCCATTCCTGCTTAGCCGTTTTGTACTTCGTCAGTCTCATTTTTAGGCGTCTGTATTCCTTCTCGTCTGCGTCATTTCTGCGTTTTTATGTTTCCTTTTTTCATCAATTACCGTCAGTATCTCATGTGATATTCAAGGATTTAGACATGTCCATGCCTTTTTACGTATGTAGTCTTTTCCTGCCTTCCTTATTTCGTGTCCCCAAGCTACACATTCATCTACTTTATTCTTTTCCCTAGTTTCCGTCAGACGTTGCCTATTGATTCTTTGAAACTTTCAACAGTCTCTGATTCTTCCAACTTTCACGTGTCCCATCTTCTTAATTTCCTAACTTTTTACAATTTCCTCATTTTTAGTCTACGGTTAATAACTAATAAATTATAGTTAGAGTGTAGTTCTGTTCGTCTTTCAGTTTAAAATCTGCACGGAAAGGAAAGATAGCCAGTTTTCTGGACAGGAAAGGACGCATACAGATCATGACACGGCTTTTATGACTCGCTTGCGTGTAAATGTCTTAATGGCGCCATTGTATGTCATGTGTTCACAACACTTAAGGAAATACTGATATTACTCTTAATTGACGCCGCGTGGGATTAGCCGAGCGGTCTAATGCGCTGCAGTCATGGACTGTGCGGCTGGTCCCGGCGGAGGTTCGAGTCCTCCCTAGGGCATGGGTGTGTGTGTTTGTCCTTAGAATAATTTAGGTTACGTAGTGTGTAAGCTTAGGGACTGATGACCTTAGTAGTTAAGTCCCATAAGATTTCACACACATTTGAACATTTTTTTCTTAATTGACACACATGCGCTCAACAATTCCTTAACTGGAATGCTGCTGATAGTCGACGGGAAACATTCTTTGGAGATTCACATGCTCCGCTCCCTAGGTCAGATGGACGCCGTCGTGTATTGCGAGACGCTTTGGAGCACAAACTCAGCGCGACCATTGCTGCCAGCGTTATGATCTGCATAAAGTTTACGTCGCATTTTTTGGCGCCATTAATCTATTTATGACGCACTCCTAACTGGTTATGAATCCATACGAGTAGATCTCGTTCAGCCGTTCGTGATTTTGTCTTCTCTTTCGAAGATTAAATCTTTAACCACATTTTGCACTAAGTTATGTGGCTAGAAGTGTTCACCAGTGGATGGAAGAAAATAGTCGAGAGTTCAAAAATACTGCCCTGGTCTGCTGATTCACAGGATGGCAATGGAACTTACCTTGTGTATTTTCGTTTGTCTCTTAACCATTTCAAGCAAATTAGTCGGCGACTCACATCCTGAAGACATGAACAAGACAGGAAATAAGTCCGAAATGAAAGCACTTTTGAATATTGCGTCAGCTTGTTTCTAAATTGGTAACCAAGCAACATTACGAAACGGAGAAAAGGTTGAAGTAATTTCAGTCGTTTCCAGTTAATTTATAAGGGAAAAAAATGCAGGCCCTGCTAGTGCGAAATCAAGGTCAATTCTTACCTTTCGTGAGCGCTTTAGCCAACAAATGACAAGGAATGTTAGAAAAAAATTGTCTTAAAGACAGAATAACTAGCAAATAACCATGGTCTCAAAATTTCAGCTGAAGGAACAAAATTCGTGACAAATGTAAAAAATGCACCGGAATTCATAGAAACTGAAATAGGTAAAATAGACTAAGTAAATTATGCAATAGAATGAACTTGAAAATTTTGCAGTAGCTATGGAAAGAGCATATGGTTTGACAAAGTATATTTACAATAAGAAATGCATTTTTAGACAAATAAAACTTTTAACACTATACCACAGTGGTATGACTATAAGCTGGACAGAATAGAGGCACCTGAGCGACGGATTGTTAAAAAGATAATGAGTGCAGTACAAACTACAGATGGCAGCAAATGGGAAGTAATGAGGAGATCTACAGAAATATAAGGAAAATAGCAGAAGTGACGGCTAAGCGAGGATTAACCCTTTTGGGTCATCTCTACTGAATGAAAGAGGACTGGCTAACGAAACAAATATTTCCCCGTGTCTGGACGAAGAAATCGGCAGTAGCATCCGTATTAAAGAAATACCTAGGAGAAACATGGACAGAAGAAAGGAAAAGACAACGCGGGGAGAAACTGGAGCACTGGAAAAATAGGAAACACCAGAGCAATTGAAGGTGTTACGTAATTCTGGTTGGTGAATTCGAAAGGAAGAAAAAAAAAAAATCTAATGACACAAGTATAACGTAAAAACATATTTGAATGACGTCGGGCGAACCTTCTTTGTTTTTCACATATGCCGTGAATCATGTTTACGAAAAGCGTCTTGTGATTTATAAAAAGCCGTTGCTGATTTGCTTAGGGAACGGCGTTCTACACTCCTTGGCATCCAAATACTCGTATTTGCTGTCGTTCAGTGTGTGCTCTGCAAGGAGTCTTTCTGATGGTAGACACCAGCATAATATAATGTACACTGCTGTATCTTTATCGTCCTGTCTTGCCAATCTCAGTGGTCAGCGCGTTACGCTGAGGAGCTTGAAAGAGAAGTGAATTACTTTTGGAGGGCCGGCCGTTGTGGCCGAGCGGTTCTAGGCGCTTCAGTCCGGAACCGCGCTGCTGCTACGGTCGCAGGTTCGAATCCTGCCTCGGGCATGGATGTGTGTGAAGAAGTTAGGTTTAAGTAGTTCAAAGTCTAGGGGACTGATGACCTCAGCTGTTAAGTCCCATAGTGCTTAGAGCCACTTCTGGAGGAAACATAGCGGCATTGAATATGCACAATAGGCAGTGATATGTGAAACATTATTTTCAAGTAAGCGCCGTAGGGAAGTGGTAAAGAAAAGTTTCGAAATTCTACTGAAACCAGTTGTTTATCTGATGCTCCATTCTGAAATTGAACAGAAAGGAGGAAAATCAACAGCTTTGAGAAATATTATGAAGGAAGTGGCTGATAGCGAACTAAGAATGTTGAGGTAGTATTCGCAGCATTTTTACGTATCACCAGTTACAGTGCTACAGTATTTGATGTTGTACAATCAGACTCTCTCTTCAGGCTGAGAGCAAAGAGGATAATTGGAAGTACTAAATCTTGTTTCCGGGGAGAAGGCGCTCGCCCGCTAAACCAATCCATGCACGCTGCAGGGGGCCGCCGTGTGGTTGCGTCGTGTGACGGGCGTTTGCTCCGTATCAAGGGGTGCTTTCTGCGGATAAACCGGCAACGAGTTCACCAATCAAGTTACCCGGTTCATACCCCCCCTCCCCCCCCCCCCCTCTCTCTCTCTCTCTCTCTCTCTCTCTCTCTCTCTCTCTCTCTCTCTCTCTCTCTCTCTCTCTGTGTGTGTGTGTGTGTGTGTGTGTGTGTGTGTGTGTGTGTGTGTGTGTGTGTGTGTTTCTCATTGTTATTACATTTTGAGAGGGCAGGGCCAGTGGAGTCTTGTCCCGTCTCTAGACTGCTAATTATTGAGAGAAGCTAATCTCATGTTGAGGCTTACACTCTCGTAGATTAATTCAAAAGTGCTGTTGTCGAAATGCAGGCGTCGGAATTAAGCCCGGATCAGCGCAGGCGTCAAGTTCAAGTCCGGATCAGGCAATCAGTTGTACCTTATTACAAATGTTAAACGTAGAGTGCACCCACCTAAATTCTAAAAACATCAGATTGCACTAGCATCTGCTAGGCTTGCGAACAACAATACTCTGGTGTTGACCATGTGCATGTTGTTGGGCGTATTGTAAACTGCTGTAAGACTGTATCATACACCTACTACTTTCAAAAAGAACGGGTCATCCGACCTATTTGTTTGGACAGAGAGATGTAAGGGTATGTCCATTAAATTTCGGGCATGCAGCCGCGCAAATAAAGTTTCCTCCGCTGGTATTTCGGCCGCGTATCGTCCGGCCATCCTCAGAGTGAGTTACAAGACTGACGACAAGATGCCAAGCGCGGCCTTATATGCTCCACCGCGGCGGTACTGCGCATGCGAGTCACAGATGCTTGTCGGCGGCAGAGAAATACGCTTACACATGCGCCGCCTGTGGCGAAGGCGTACAGACATTCGATTCTCTTATCGATGTATGATCGGCGGCAGTGACATCATGACGACTTCTCTGCAGTTTAATTACCCCAAGAGCCTGATTCCGTGCTTTGTCCAAATTAAAACCACCATCTCTATTTATGAAATTATTAGCTAATCTAATCTCTATAGCTTTCTTTAAGACAGATTCCCAAAAGGAAGAAATGGATGTTAAAACCTTCACATCTCTGTAATTCATGAAATGCCCTGTATCGATACAATGTTCGGCCACAGCTGACTTGTCTGGCTGTAATAAGCGTCTGTATCTTCGATGCTCCACACACCTCTCATGATCGGTGCGTGTTGTTTGACCTATGTACGACTTCTCACAATTTCGACAAGGAATCTGATACACACCCGCTTGACGAAGCTGTAAGTCGTCCGTGAGCCGAGTAAGGAAAGAGCGCACACATGGCAAGAACGCACTACATCTGAAGGAACTATCTTCTTCCCCATCACATACCTGCATTCTAGGTTTTTCGTTCAGTGCTCTACGAATTTGTTGCGGGGAAAATGCATTCGATTTAAAAATGCATTTGAGGTATGTGAGCTCTTCTTGCAAATTGTCTTAGTCGGATATACAGTGTGCCCTATGCACTAAGGTCTTAAGGACACCCAAGGTCTGTGAAAATGCACATGTAAGGGTATGATTATGAGTGGGCTGTCTTTGGTCGCTGAGTAGTCCAGGCCTCCGTAACACGCACACCACTTTCTTAACAGCTTGTTGGGAGTCGCCTCAAACTTGATGCCTTGGGACACACTACCTGTTACAGTGGCTGCTGGGTGCCGCACTGCCGCCATATCCTGTGGCGTATGTAGTACAAGCAGCAACACGTGGCCACAGCCGCGCGTGCTATCTTGCGAGCCAACCGCAACATCCGAGGCGCGGCTAGTTCCGTTATATCGAGGCGCTGACGCTACTATATGGACACCCAATTTACTATGGTGTGCAGCGCTGTTCTTACGAAAACAGGCGGCGCCGTGACTTCACAATCACTCGGTGCGCTTAGTACACGCACCAAATTTAGCACTGATGTTTAGCCTAAAGTTTGTGCCTGACTTACGGAAACATAAGAATGGCATAATAGCGTTATAGAAAATACATTTGTCAGAATTTTAAATTACATACGTACACAATTGATGTTAATCATTTCAGTTGAGTATTTCGAGGGCTGGGAGTTACGAGAGAACTGCGTATTTCGCAAATGCTGTTGCTGCAGCTGATACCAATTTATTAATGTGACTCGATGTAAACGTATACTGTGGCAAAAAATAAACGCCGGTAGTGGGCATTGCTTGTCAACATAATTTACAACCACCAGAATCTGGTCCCGTTTGTTTACAGCACCACAGTGCACGGTACCAATATGTTCGAAAAAGCCGGGTGCGAAAATGCTATTTTAGAGAGTCAAATGTCTGGTTCTGTTGATTACAGAGATGAAGGGTCAAGTGTTCTGGATAGCCCCTGATGTAGCGATAACTGCATACTGTTCGCGCAAAGTGAGTTGAGACGCGGCGCAGTGGCTGATGGGAGCGACCGTAAACGAAAAATCGGCTTACAGTCGTTCCCATCAGCCAACGGGCCGAGTGTCAACTTCGTTTGCCGAATACTACCTGTCGGAAGAACGGGTATACTGTAGCTGTCCTACAGCACAGGGTCAAAATTTAAACAATACACACTTCCTCCAGCCCAGGCAAATCGAGCAAATCGGTTGATTCTTTTGCGTTGGGTGTGCTTTAGGATGGACCGTAGGCGTGTTAAAGCACAGTTTGTTCTTGCGTAGTTGCAGAGAAAACAATGAAAAACTATGATTTTGGGTACGATAAGTATTGAGGGGACGGCCATTTCGGTAGTTTCTACTCATGGCAAATGGTCGAAATTTTTACCGTATGTTGTTAATAAGATGCTTTTGGGCTATTGAAACTTTTTTCGACATTGTTATCCGTTGCGGAAATCCAGAGGTAATATCCGGTTTGAGGCGTAAATGTAGTTTTAGCTGACGTAGGGAACACATGTCAAACGTTCTAGTGTCATCACAAGTGTTCTGAGGTAACAAAAATTGGTTTTTAGTCAGCATTTTTTCACCTGTAGTACTGTATGCACTGTGTAATGGGTTCTTCACGCTCATACAAATGTGAGCAAAGTGATACTGCAGCGACAAAAAAATGGGCTAGAAAGGGTCTTAACATGCCTGGAAAGAACATGAAACGACTACCAAAAATTATGTAAAACTGGAAAGACTCCGAATTGAGTTAAGCATTTCTTATAATACTTTACTGTTTTAAGAGACAAATAAGCTGGCCGTTTTCTATGAATTGCGATCGACTGGTAAAGTATTAAAAAATGTAAAGCAAACGATTCTATGTGAAACTTACATTTTCCACACTTTTTGTTTTGTCCGTGAATGGGGAACAACAAATAATAGTAGGCGTGAGTAGACAGAAACTTTATTCCGCAACAAGGGAAAGCCGAAAACATAATAATACTACACTACAATACTGGGCTAGAGCAGCCATTGGAACGACAATCAACAGAGTTTGTGGATGAAACAGAGGCTGAAGTGCCGTGAAGAGGAATCTCTGAATGGTCCAGTTCCAGAGCGGGTTTGAAATCCAGATGAAGGCGAAACCAATAGCATGGCGTCTTGGTATCAGCGGCGTTGGAGTCCAGGACGAGACTGACTAAAGTCAGATCCTGTATGCGCTTATAAAACCGCAGGAGGCCCGCAGCGGATGAGGCAACTGCGGCGTAGCATAGCGTGATGGGCTCGGTACGGTCTTGCAGCCATCTGACATGGGCACGCCAGCCGGGTGTTGCTGTGTTACCGCTGAGGCAGCTATATGCATGGGCCGCGCCTGCGTTGTCCAGCTAACTGGCCGGCGCTGTGCATGTGCTATGAACGACTCGGCGTGGACTGCGTAAACTCAAAACATTTACTGAGCTAAGTAATTCGTTTCATGTAAGCAGCACACCCTGCTGTAACAGGGAAAGAAGCGAACCAGTTGAAAAATGCTTCTGTCGCAGGACAGAAAAGGCTAGTATCATCCCTTTAAAAGACTTACAGGAGAGTGGGAAGCAGTTTCCTCATTCGCCTTTCTTACCAGAAGCTTTGGCATGCGATCATATTCGTGATTTTTTTGTGCTGAAAGGGAGTAGCAGAGAGACAGTGAAGGCGGAAGAGAGAGGACACACTGCCAATGAGAGAGAGAGAGAGAGAGAGAGAGAGAGAGAGAGAGAAATGGGTGGAGATAAGAGCAGTGGGAGCAAAAGAGAGGACATAAGGAATGCAGATGAATGGAGATCATACGTAGGCTAGGAGATCAGGACCTTCCCAGACCTGCGTAGTTTATCACATTAGTGTAGGGGAGGACGCATTTTGAACAAAATTTTAAACACTTGCGTGTAGGGGAAAAATAAGTTGGAACCACAGAAGTTTGGAGTTACCGAGCTGTTGAAGATAGTGGCAGTGGGAAAGAAATACAAAAAGATACAGTTTAAGTGAGAGAGGAGACAGGGATGTATTGTAAATCAACGGTAGAAAAAGGAGACAGTAGGAGAAGAGAGACACACACACAGCAGTAGCAGTGAGAGGGTCCTGAGTATGAAGGCTTAATTACAAAAAGAGACTGGGTAAAAGGATTTACAACGCGTTAAAAGAGCGCTAATGTGTTGGCACACCAGAATATCTGGTGAGGAAGACGCTATGAGGACTGCGGCAGCTGATTCCCCGCTTTTCTGCCAGTCTTATAAACAGGAACATATTCGCCGTTTTTGTGCTCCGACAGGAGCATTTTTTAACTGCTTTTCAAATGACTGTTCCCAAGAATTTTGAAAAGAAAACCTTACCTCAAGAAAAAATTGAACAAATAGCTACTAAAGCGGGAAACTCGCATCGTTGTAATAGTACTGTAGAACCCCTTGGTCCAACATCTTGAGGACCACAGCCATTTGATTTATGAAACGATAGCCATCGTTAACTGAAGAGTCGAACAGTTTCAATCATCGACTCGGAGAGATTGTTACATGAACGTGGGCAAATACTGATGCCATCAAGAACGTGTTGAAATCAGACAGCCCTTCGCTGTCTGAACGCTCCAGCTATACTTGATCAGCTAAAGCTGGCCGACCTAATGGCGGACGCTACAGGGCTGCAAATTTTCCTAAATAGGAAGAGAAGCATGTTATGTACAAATTTCAAAAGCAAACAGATGGACAACTGCTGTAGGTAAATTTTGCGTGAAGTGGAGGGTTTTGAGCAGCTTTTACAGTCGATGATTTAAGACACTTATAAATTCAGTGTAAAGTATTTTCACACGTAATGCAGTAAGTGTAACTAATGATCAAGTCGCATTACTTTCAGCTTAAATTTTTTTTGATAATAACTGCATTGAAAATTTGAGATCAGATGAAATTTCAAATGATTCAGAGATCAGCCACACTTGCAGGTTCATCGACGATGAAAGTGAATGCTGCCGTAAATGGCACTTAGCACTAACAGTGTACATTGCAACATCGTACTAAAGTTAGCATACTCCTCGCAAAATTTTTAGCACCTCTGTGCTCTGTAAAATACTGGTAATGACACTAGCACTGAGTACGCTTGGATATTTGCATATTTGTACCTCAAAAACCGCGCATGAAATGTAACAGAAGAGAATCAAACAGTGGAAGTCCAGGATGGAATGTAACAATATTTTGAGAAGGAAAGTTGCTATTCATCATCTAGCGGAGATACTGAGTCGCAGATAAATTACAGCTTTTGGCCATTAACCTTCCTCAACGACACACACACACACACACACACACACACACACACAGGCAGTGTGGTTTGTGTGGTTTGTTTGCGTATGTGTGGCTATTGTTGACGAAGACCTTAATGGCCGAAAGCTTTAATTGTGAGAGTATTTTTGTTGTGCCTATCTGCGACTGAGCATCTCCGCTATATGGTTAGTAGCAACTTTCCTTCTCATAATAGAAGATGGACACCGAGGTTTTGGTATTCGAAACCTTTCCTTTTCTTATGGCCGCGCGGGGTAGCCGACGGTCTGGCGCCTTGCCACGGTTCGCGTGGCACCCCCTGTCGGAGGTTCGAGTCCTCCCTCAGGCATGGGTGTGTGTGTTTCCCTTAGCGTAAGTTAAATTAAGTAGTGTGTCGCCTAGGGACCGATGACCTCAGCAGTTTGGTCCCATAGGAACTTACAACAGATTTCCAATTTTCCTTTATTACGGCACCTAATTGTGTCGGTGTTTTCAAATAATGACGCACAACGCGTTAACACGATGCCTTGCAAAGTAATTACGTCTTTACAGTAAGTAAAGAGCATAATTTTCAACAAAGGCATACAGAAAAAAAATTCGTAAATATCGAGCCATATAGAGAAACGTGCTCAGCGGCAAGCAAGTCAACAACAACCGGAAAACCTGCGCAGAACTAAAGATGCGTATTCTGCTAAAGACTCAGAGAAGACAATAACAAACAAAAAAATTTCTTGCGTATGTAGGTATGGTCGCATTACATATTTTCCTTTCCTAATAGTTTCGACGATGGTCAATTCTTGATACACGTACGAATAATTTCGTGTAGTGAAAGCGTCACGAGTAGATAGAGCGCACCTGCTTAGTTAGAAACAATGCTCTAGCCGAAGTTTGTGTGCTTCGGCAGACATGTGGCTTTCTGTGCGGAATTGCTCCTCTCGGTAGCTGACGCACGGGCACCCAACCACGTAATGTGCCCCCCCCCCCCCCCCCCCCCCCCCCCGGGAGCCCGGGAGGCGCGTGTGATTGCATTCTTATCGCGGACCGCCCAGCGCATTCTCCGCCCGAGAAAAGTGAATTCGGCAATTCCGTTAAGACGCCGGTGACTCCCCGTGGAACCAATTTCCCCGTAGTTTATGAAGTCTGTGGCCGAAAGTGGAAGGGCAGCGGAGACAGAAAAAAAGAAAAAGAAAAGAACTTTTTACAATCAAGCGGTCCATAGAAACAACTTCTATCAGGCAGAGATTCAAGAACATTTCACGTAAATACCTACGTATGCGAATTGCCTGCATGAATTACAAGCCGGCCGAAGTGGCCGAGCGGTTAAAGGCGCTACAGTCTGGAACCGCACGACCGCTACGGTCGCAGGTTCGAATCCTGCCTCGGGCATGGATGTGTGTGATGTCCTTAGGATAGTTAGGTTTAAGTAGTTCTAAGTTCTAGGGGACTTATGACCACAGCAGTTGAGTCCCATAGTGCTCAGAGCCATTTGAACCATGAATTACAACGCTGTTCGTTGTAGAAGATCAATTTTTATTCATTATCAATGTCCTTTATTTTTATTCGTGTCATGTTAGAGATTGTATTGATAATTTAGAGCGGGAAATAAGGTCATCCAGAGTCTTAGCGCAGCCTGTGTTACTCTTTTCTACATCATACTTTATCGAGTGCTAAACCTCTATGTTTCGGCAGTACTGAAAAACAATAATTATTCGTTTTTCAAACTGCCACTTGATATGGCAATTACTGTGTTTAGTAACTGATTCAAGTGCGAGATACTTCTACCGTTGACCTCCTTACTGACAACGAGGACCAAGGCGTCATATGTGTAACTCTGACATTGGTTAACTGTGACCATTTTTTGTGGAGGTAACCGTGATATTCTGCCTTTAATTTTAAAGACGAGAAAAAAGGGGATGGTGAAATGTGATACCAGCACATAACCTACACCTTTAATGTAGCATCATGTTTTCCATCTGACGTTACATATAGACACTGTAGAGTGATTAGGGATTTAATGCAGGACCTTGATGGAATCTCTGGTGGTCATCTACTTGTCTTTTCGCCACCTACCCTGTCCGCGTTAACCAAATACGGTTGAAGGAAGAACACGTAATTAAATGCGTGTAGTCTTGTAGATCATAATCTTTACTTTGTTGTTAAATGTGTGTTGCACTTGCCTTGATTAGTGGCGCCAGACTAATTTGCCCATTCTTATCAAATTTAAACCTGTATGTTATTTAGTTATCAGTAAATGGCCAACATGCAGCCATTCATGAAAAATCATGCGTATGCAACCTGTAAACTGATTTGTTCAGCATCATTGTAGATAGAAATTGCGCAGTCGCAAGTGATCTATGAAGTCTGTAATTTTCTAACATGTGTCGGCGACACGTTCATAGTTCGACTCAGCGATGAGGATAAATTGGTATTTCTTGAGCAACTGGACTACATTCATGAAAAGATAGGGTTTACCATGGAACGGGAAGTGAATTGCTGTGTACCGTTCTTGGACGAATCAGGTCGACGTTAGGGGAGTGGATTGTTAGGCAGTTGCGTGCACCGTAAGCCCACCCATACTGATTTACGCTTGCAGGTGTCCAACTACGACCATTCTTCGCAAACTATCAGCGTACTCAAAATTTTTTTTACATACGATCTATGTAGTAGTGTCCGACTGTGGCAGCCTACGGGACGAACTGGTACAGTATTGCTGAAAATGGATACACAAAACATCAGAGTAAGAGAGCTCTGCAAGCGAAAACACCAGACCAACCAAAGGGAGAGCAGGTAGAAAGTCTGTGGCGTTTCTACCGTAAGTGCGAAATGTTTTTCGAAAACGCAGGTTAATGAAGAAGCGTAAAATGAATGTGCCTTCGGCCGCAGGCCAGGACGGGCAGATATTCTGGGACCTGTGAAGATGATATGTTTTAACGGAAAGCAAGTATTTATGAAACTCTCTGCGGGTGAGGTGTAAGTTGTTCAGGACAAACAGGACTCACTGTGCAATAACGGCGCATCGAACACAGCGACACACACACCTCCTCTGCAAACAAATGTGCAGCAGTGGCTGAAAATCGTTTCACTGGCCATTACATGGATTAAGGAAATTGAAGATGCTGGCCACAGCCCTATCCTGTTGGGACTCATTGGGTCAGGAAGCTGTGGAAGTACAGTTAGCAGATAAACAGTTATAACAACGCTTTTGTTGCTGTCTGTCTTCTCTGTACCGAGCATTTACTCCACAGTGTTGTGTCAATTAGTTCTAATTTCGACGGCACACCTTCAATATGTCCGTGCGGCTTATCAGCCGAAATATTAGAAGGCGACAGTCGTATGCTGTTTTGGATGCACACTGCGAAAATTGCTGGAATAACTATACTACCTTATCCAAAGTATTGCGGACACCCATATGTAATGCGGAATTAACAGTTGGGCACCCCAGACCAGAATTACAAAATGGCTCTAAGCTATATAGGACTTAACATCTGAGGTCATCGGTCCCCTAGAACTTACAACTACTTAAACCTAACTAACCTAAGGACATCACACACATCCATGCCCTACACAGGATTCGAACCTGTGACCGTAGCAGCAGCGCGGTTCCGGACTGAAGCGCCTAGAACCGCTCGGTTAAAGCGGCCGGCAGCAGAATTACAGACCACTAGTCAGTCAAGGTTGGATATGACGTATTATCGGAGCAAAGTCAGAAGAGGAAGGCGGTGGCGGTGGGGGGGGGGGGGGGATGAATGTCATGCCCAGGCAGAGAAAGCGTCTTCACGTTGTGCCACGCTCTTGCGGCGTCATGCTACCTACACGTGATTTTTCTGCCACGGTCCTGACTGTCTGTTCAAAAAGTAGTGCGTAAGGGCTTGTTCGCCAGCGTATTTTACGGGAACAAACATCCTGTGCTGAGATGACGATTCTAATCGGCACACGGGTCACCGTAATTGATATCCGAAAACTAAAGACAAAAGTTTAAGTAGAAAAAATATAAAATTAACAACAAAAATTTGCAATACCGTCTGAACTGATTAGGCGACCTGCATAGTAAGCTCATTTCTTGATCGCTCTATAGTTTGGATACCAGTATTCGCTGCGCCCGTTTTAAAACATTTATTTCTTAACGTTCCTATAGCTTTCAGGTGCTTAATTACTTGAATGGTTTTTATCGATTAATTATTCCGTCATTTTGGCACTTTGTAGGAGATTCCTCAACCCTGCTCAGTCGTTTTCTGGTCGTTATTTCTAAGCATATTATGGGCGTTGGGAGGGAACTCTCAAGGGATTGCATTTTCCCGCCAAGGCCAGCTGCTGCACGACGCATTCCGTCGCCGTCAGGCGCTATGAGCAGACCTGCTTCCGCGAGACAACCGCCATTCGGAAAGCGGTCACGTGCCAAGCTGCTCTTTGCGCGCTTTGGTGTGCCCTCGCTCGGCCGCCATCGCTAATCCGCTTACTGGCCCCGGGGCTCGCTGCGGGACTTGTGTGATTTAATAATCTGGCCGAGCGCGCCAATCGATGCGTGTGCTGTGGCTCCCTCTGGGCCGTCGAGACAGCATTCCATGTCGGGGGAAGATGCTTCCCACGGACACGGAAACTGCTGCGCCTAATCTTACAAATGCTGCTGGTATTTATTCGTTGGTGTCGGGAATTGACAATGAAAATGTTGTAAAATAAAATCCCAAATTCAGTAAATGCAGCGTAACACCATCTGACTTCCAACATAATAAATGGCCTTAATACTCGCAGACGGGAGAAAAGATTATCTATACTGAAGCGCCAAAGAAACTGTTACAGACAGGAATATTTAAGTACAGATATATTTAAAAATGCAAAATTCGGCGTTACGGTCGGCAACGTCTATATAAGACAACAAGGTCCGGCGCAGTTGTTAGATCTGTTACTGCTGCTACAATTGGAGTTTATCAAGAGTTAAGTAATTTTGAACGTGGTGTTATAGTCTGTGCTGGAGCAATAGTCTCCGAGGTAACGATGATGCGGGAATTTTCCCGTACGACCACTTCAAGAGTGTACCGTGAGAATATCAGAAATCCGGTAATAAAACACTAAATCTCCGACGTCGCTGCGGCCGGAAAGGGATCCTGCAAGAACGGGACCAAGAACGACTGAAGAAAATCATCCAACGTGACAGAAGTGCAACCCTTCCGCAAATTGCTGCAGACCATCAGCAAGTGCCAGTGTGCAAACCATTCAACGAAACATCATCGATATGGGCTTGCGGAGACGAAGGCCCGCTCCTTATTCTTGATGACTGCATGACATAAAGCTTTACGCCTCGCCTATGCCCGTCAACACCGACATTGGACTGTTAACTGGAAAAATGTTGCTTCGTCGGACGAGTCTCGTTTCAAATTTTATCGAGCGGATGGACGTGTACGGGTATGGAGACAACCTCTTGAATCTATGGACCCTGCATATCAGCAGGGGACTGTTCACTCTGGCGGAGACTCTGTAAAGGTGTGGGGCGCGTGCAGTTTGAATGATATGGGACCCCTGATACGTCTACATCCGACTCTAATAGGTGACACGTACGCAAGCATCCTGTCTGATCACCTGCATCTCTTCATGTCCGTTGTGCATTCCGACGGACTTGGGCAATTCCAGCAGGAAAATGCGACACCCCACATGTCCAGAATTGCTACAGAGTGTCTACAGGAACACACTTCTGAGTTTAAACACTTCCGCTGGCCACCAGAGTCCCCAGGAATGAACATTATTGAGTATATCTGGGATGCTTTGCAACGTGCTGTTCACAAGAGATCTCCACCCCTCTTACGGATTTATGGACAACCCTGCCGGACTCTTGGTGTCAGTTCCTTCCAACACGTCGTCTTGGGCACATCTGGGTGCTCGCGGGGGGCCTACACGATATTAGGCATGTGTACCAGTTTATTTGGCTCTTCATTGTATAATAAACATTTATTTCAAATTACCACAAAACAAAAGTTGCTAGAGATCCTTCATGTACATCGAATCGCAACATCTCACTTATTTCATCATGGCATCAGTACTTCGTGTTTGCTCAGCACTGCGACGTTCAGTTTCACAATCGGTTTAGACACCTCCGCATGTTCCAATTTGGACATAATAATTACCATGTGATATCTCTCTAGCTTTTCGAAGTTCTCTGGTTGTTACACCTTTCCGTTTTGCGACATCATCCCAAAACCAAGGTCGATGTTTTCTGTCACAATACATCATATTCCATCATTAGCATTGGTAGAGTTCCTCCAGGCTGACGCATCTTTCTCGGAGGCACGAGAGTACAGTCAAGGGATGACACGCTAAAGGAACTTGAATGTACACCTCATGCGGTGTTTGTGATGCGAATCTTCTGCTTGATGTCCTCGCAGCGGAATTAAATTGCGGGAGTGCAGTACGTATTTGTATTTGAAAGTTATAATTAATTATCTGTTTTATATTAAATGCGCACATCTGCGTTTTTCCATTATTAGGATTAAAGTCATCGTTTTAGTAGGAATTGGCTAGTGCTTAAATGACACGAATGATGTTGTTTCCTGTGTCATTAAAAGATTTTCGTTACACGGCACCTACATCAGTATGATTTGCTTATTTTAATGCTCTGGTTTTGAGATTTATACGAGGGCAGTTCAATAAGTAATGCAACACATTTTTTTTCCTGAAACAGGGGTTGTTTTATTCAGGATTGAAATACACCAGGTTATTCCCCAATCTTTTAGCTACGCAACACTATTTTTCAACGTAATCTCCATTCAATGCTACGGCCTTACGCCACCTTGAAATGAGGGCCTGTATGCCTGCACGGTACCATTCCACTGGTCGATGTCGGAGCCAACGTCGTACTGCATCAATAACTTCATCATCATCCGCGTAGTGCCTCCCACGGATTGCGTCCTTCATTGGGCCAAACATGTGGAAATCCGACGGTGCGAGATCGGGGCTGTAGGGTGCATGAGGAAGAACAGTCCACTGAAGTTTTGTGAGCTCCTCTCGGGTGCGAAGACTTGTGTGAGGTCTTGCGTTGTCATGAAGAAGGAGAAGTTCGTTCAGATTTTTGTGCCTACGAACACGCTGAAGTCGTTTCTTCAATTTCTGAAGAGTAGCACAATACACTTCAGAGTTGATCGTTTGACCATGGGGAAGGACATCGAACAGAATAACCCCTTCAGCGTCCCAGAAGACTGTAACCATGACTTTATCGGCTGAGGGTATGGCTTTAAACTTTTTGTTGGTAGGGGAGTGGGTGTGGCGCCACTCCATTGATTGCCGTTTTGTTTCAGGTTCGAAGTGATGAACCCATGTTTCATCGCCTGTAACAATCTTTGTCAAGCAATTGTCACCCTCAGCCACATGACGAGCAAGCAATTCCGTACAGATGGGTCTCCTTTGCTCTTTATGGTGTTCGGTTAGACAACGAGGGACCCAGCGGGAACAAACCTTTGAATATCCCAACTGGTGAACAATTGTGACAGCACTACCAAGAGAGATGTCTAGTTGAGCACTGAGTTGTTTGATGGTGATCCGTCGATCATCTCGAACGAGTGTGTTCGCACGCTCCGCCATTGCAGGAGTCACACCTGTGCACGGTCGGCTCGCACGCAGGAGATCAGACAGTCTTGCTTGACCTTGCGGCGATGATGACACGCGCTTTGCCCAACGACTCACCGTGCTTTTGTCCACTGCCAGATCACCGTAGACATTCTGCAAGCGCCTATGAATATCTGAGATGCCCTGGTTTTCCGCCAAAAGAACCTCGATCACTGCCCGTTGTTTGCAACGCACGTCCGTTACAGACGCCATTTTAACAGCTCCGTACAGCGCTGCCACTTGTCGGAAGTCAATGAAACTATACGAGACGAAGCGGGAATGTTTGAAAATATTCCACAAGAAATTTCCGGTTTTTTCAGCCAAAATTGGCCGAGAAAAAAAAGTGTTGCATTACTTATTGAACTGCCATCGTAGTTACTCGTCAGTATAGATGTTATATAACAGGGGTGGAAAGCAATACCATTCCTTGAGTTAGTTCGTTTTTCTGTATTCTACAACGGGTTTTTGTATGCTGCAAAATGACAAGAAACGTCTATCAAGTAACGGACTTGATGAACTTAATCGATAATTCGTTACAATTAGATACGACATGTTGAGATACTTTGAAAAACAAAAATTATAACGATAGAAATAAATCTTTTATGGTTGTATTTTGTTAATCTCTGACATGAATACCGTAGAGAAAGACATTTAAATCAGCACAGTTGTAATTAGGTTTCAGCCACAATGTTGCCAACATGTAACCGAATCTTCGAATGAGGTGACCGAGCGTGGTGGTGCAGTGGTTAGCACATTGGACTCACATTCGGGAGGACGACGGTTCAATCCCGCGTCCGGCCATCCTGATTTTGTCTTCCGTGATTTCCCTAAATCGCTCCAGGCAAATGCCGGGATGGTTCCTTTGAAAGGGCACGGCCGATTTCCTTCCCCGTCCTTCCCTAATCCGATGAGACCGATGACCTCGCTGTTTGGTCTCTTCCCCCAAACTACCCAACCTTTCGGATGGAGGGAATGACAGTCAGTTCCACAAGAAAGTGGACGCCGTTATCTGTATGAAATGAAAAACACTATTATAAATATGTGTTTACACGAAAATACTTGATATTACTAATTGCACAATTACCTAATAGTTAATCCAATCGCCGCCATTATCGATTCCAGCTTGACACCTTAGCCCTCTCTCCGGTAAGTCGTCCACGTTTCTAGCGACTAAATATCGTTTGATCCACTTCGCAACGAATGTCTTTCACTTTCTAAGAATTTTAGCAGCAGCTCCATATGATAGCTTTGGTTCCTTTGGGTAGTTTAGAAGGAACACTGCCTCGTGGCGCTTCACATTTAAGGGGCGTTCAAAAAGAAGCGAGCGGGACGCATAATTACAAAAACCAGTACCTTTATGTGAGAAGAACTGATCCTGGCTGCTGAAACACTTGTCTCACTGTGACACGAGGCGGTGAATGGCTGTCTCGTAAAGTTCCCGGGGCTGCGATGTTAACCAGTTCCGCACGTACAGCTGGACGTCGTCGTCCGAGGTGAATCGTTCGCCCCCCCCCCCCCCCCCCGACCCTTTTTAAGGGGACCAAAAATGGCCCACTTCTGATGCTGATGCACTTACTGCAGCACGGAACAGTGAATGCCCAGCATTACTCGCAATGCTTGACCACCCTTCGCCAAGCGATCAAATCAAAACGACCAGGCAGTCTCACCCGTGGGGTCATCTGCTCCACGACAATGCAAAACCTCATACGGCCAACACAATCATGGCACCTCTGCAGAAATTCAAATGGGAGGTTCTCGACCACTCCATGCAGTCCGGACCTCTCTCCCTGTGATTGCCACATTTTTGGTCCTCTTAAAAAGGCTCTGAGGGGCAAACGATTCACCTCGGACGAAGACGTCCAGCTGTACGTGCAGAATTAGTTAACATCGCAGCCCCGAGAATCTTATGAGACAGCCATTCACCGTCTTGTGTCACAGTGGGACAAGTGTCTCAACAGCCATGGTCAGTACTTCTAACATACAGGCACTGATTTCTGTAATTACGCCTCCGGCTCGTTTCTTTTTGAACGCCGCTTATATTTTGCACTCATTTAGAATTGCAACTGACAAAACAGAACATAACATTCAACTCTCACACTTCTTATCTATACACTGCGCAAAATTGCATTGATTACAGATTCGAGACCACTACCAGAGACGTCGCTGCGGACATCACATTTAAAATTATGGTTACACTTTCTTGTAGAACTGACTGCATATATGTTTAACGGCCATATGTCTTAACTCCCACTCACCTCGCAGTGTTCAAACCACGTTCGCTTTTCCCCCTCGTAGTACTGGACTGCAACGATGCTGGAACGTACCTGCAATGTTCAAATAAGTAGTTAGGGGAATTGGGGGGGGGGGGGGGGGCTGTTGCTTCACTACCGAGTGATGTCACACGAGCCTGGTAGAACTTCGATTATTATTAATATTCGTGCACTTTTTACAGCGCTGTACTGCCCACACTCTAAACATGTTATTCTTGTGGTCATATTCATATCCATTCGTTGCAATCCAACAAGACGATGTTCGTGGGAATGATGTAGTTAATCCAATTCTCGCGTGGTGCGACGCGGGAGATGCGGGGGAACATCAAATCGTTTTTTTTTTTTTTCGCGTTTTGACTCAGTTCTCTCATTTCACAAACTACTGCTGCATTCGCGTTTTGCGCACGAATGATTGAATGCTGATGCGCACGAACGACTGCACGTCGAGGATTATACTTGTGTCACGATGTTTACAACACTTTTGCGGGCCCAAGATTTCCGCGGTTCCGTCGTGTTAGATAGCCAGCCTCTCACTACTGATCACTTGGCGCCAAACAGATGCGAAATCAATAGCGCCACCTCACTACCAATAGCAGCGATGCTAGTGAATATGAAGCTTACAAAAACCTAGGGTTCGTTTCACTGTGCTAACCTACCTGTGAATATACGAACAGACATTCATGCCATGTATAGATATCGATTAATAATACCTAAATTAGACCTTAATTTCATGCAAAAGATGGTGTGAGAAATAAAGTTTCACGAAAGGTTAAAAAGAATGTTAAGTTTGAGCATCGTTTGTCGTCGACATCGAGATCCTTAGAGACTGATGACTAGGTCATTGGCAGTAGAATAGGGTACGGAAGCGAAAATGGTGGCTTTAACGAGCCAGCGCTATCTCAAGTGATACAGAAAAATGGTGAGTATGGTTGAAAGGGGATTCGGAACATGCTCCTTTGGAGTTCGAATTCAGTGCGTAATCACTGCCTCACTATCATCGGTGATGGGTTAAACTATCTTCCTGAGTGGAAAGATAGAATTTGCTTTTTGCAGGAAACGTTGAAACATCTGACCCGTCCGAACACACAGCACATACACATATTTTCACTGTACATCTACAGTATCCTTTTTATTGCAAGCTCACAGAAACTGTCTTGGGTACTTACAGGTATTGAAGTTTTACACTGCATACTCTCAGCTCCTGAGTGAAAGATTCACTAGAAAGGAGAGCATTTTTTGCCAAGATTTTTAATCATCTCGTAAGCGTGCCGACGGCAAGTTAGAATGTTACACTGTTGCGATTCTTTTGGAAAAAATCTGGAATCCTCAGAGAATTATATTTTACCTAGAAAAATTGGGTAATCTCAGGGAATTTCAGGAAGACACAAAATCACAAGAATTCAGCGTTTTTAATGTGCCATTGAAATTGAGTATTATTGAGTTTTATAAACAACAAATTTTAAAATACTCAGTATTTCGAAGTGTGTTAAGTACATGAATATTATTCCATATAAATTGCCGTGCCGGATTAGCCGAGCGGTCTAAGGCGCTGCAGTCATGGACTGTGCGGCTGGTCCCAGCGGAGGTTCGAGTCCTCCCGCGGGCATGGGTGTGTATGTTTGTCCTTAGGATAATTTAGGTTACGTAGTGTGTAAGCTTAGGGACTGATGACCTTAGCAGTTAAGTCCCATAAGATTTCACACACAGACATATAAATTATCGATGTTTAAAAACTGCAGTTAAACTACTGATTATGGCTGGTACACAGCTCAGCTCAGAGGAAAGAACAGTAATTATTGTGGTATGCGCTGCCCCATCGCTGCTCACCATTAATTTCCAACATGGGCTTCATGAGACCATCTTCCTCCTCACACCTGAAATTCTCAGGGAGGTTTTTTTTTCCCCCTCCAAGTGTGACTTCTTCTTCTTCTTCTTCTTCTTCTTCTCCTCACCGATCACAGGCCGTGTAGACCACGCGTTACATCAATGATATGCTTCCACTGCCTTCTATATCTCGCAGTCTCTCTCCACCCTGTGGAAAGTCCTAATGCTGCGATGTCCTTCTCTATGTCATCTTTCCACCTTGTACGAGGTCGGCCCAATGGTCTTGTTGCCTGGAGGGTTCCTTCAAATGCTTTCTTGATGATTCTGTTATTTTCCATTCTAGCCACATGTCCTGTCCATTACAGTCTCCTACTTTTTAATTTCTGTATGATAGTGGGTTGCTTCATTAACTAATAAATTTCATTGTTCTTTCGAACTCTCCATACGCCATTCCCCAACACAGGTCCCCAGATTTTTCTATCGGAAACATTCAGTTTTTCTCTTTCATTCTTCGTAAATGACCAGCTTTCTGGACCATATAGTAAGTACTATGGGGCACACTATAGTGTTGTATATTTTCATCTTTTTGGTGCCTGCCGGCCGATGTGGCCGAGCGGTTCTGGGCGCTACAGTCTTGAACCGTGCGACCGCTACGGTCGCAGGTTCGAATCCTGCCTCAGGCATGGATGTGTGTGATGTCCTTAGGTTAGTTAGGTTTAAGTAGTTCTAAGTTCTAGGGGACTGATGACCACAGATGTTAAGTCCCATGGTGCTCAGAGCCATTTTTTTTGGTGCCTGACAAAGCTTTACTTTTTAGTGGGTTGCTTAGTCAGTACAGACATCTTGACCGTGGGCTGTTTTTTCGTTTATATCCATTGTTATAATATTTTTACTGTTGAAACGTGATCAAAGGTATTTAAACTGAAGAACTCTTCTGAATTTAGAATGTTGGTCAATTTCAAAGTAAGGATTTGGACTAGCCACCCTGATTACTCTTGCTTCCTTCCTTCCCTCCTCAAGAGTTATAAAAGGCATTTGTGTCTGGGACATTATTTCTGTTACCTTCGTTACAGATACTTTTAGAAAATCTTACTCCATTCAATTACGGTTTAGTAAGTCACAACAACACGAATCTTTTGTCATTAATGTGTTCCACGCACTGAAATTCGTCATCCTATACATTTCGGGGTATGCGATGCTGTTACATGTCAGATTGAGAATTCGTGCCGAGGATACGGGCATTTCTTTCTTGTGGCTCATGTTTTTATGAGCGTTGCAGTCGTAAACAACAAGGAATTCAATTTCCGCGGCGTTCTTGGGGTTAAATGTTGGTCGTTTGGGCAAATGTTACTGCTCTCCTGCGTCGCAGTCCCGCGGCCTGGCGTCCACAGTCGTAAAATCTCCGGCGGATTATACTACGTGACGTTCAGACGTAATGTCTTAATCGTTGTTATAAGTCGTAAAAATACTCCGTCGTCTCCGTGTTCCACAGGTCTTACATCCGCCACTTTCCTCTGCTGGTCACGGGTTGGGGGTGCACTTTTGTGCAATCTCCGCGAAACATCGCTTTGCCTGCTGGCTGTTTTTCACGGTTCTGTCGAGCTCCTTACCCTGCGCAGTCTGACAGCGGTTGCGGAAAGCAAATATACGTTTTCGTTTCCAGTGAGTCGGCTGGACTCTATTCCTGGTTAATGTTCTGGCGTGCTGACGACAATATGGTAGCGAATGACGACATTTTGTAGTAAAAGTTGATTGTTGTAGACTAGTGGGCCATAGTGTAGCACACGGTGATAACAAGGAAATTACATTCAAATCCTATCGTAATCATTTGTGCAGACTACGTATTTCAATCTTTTCTATGATTTTTTATTGTTTTATATCCACACGACGTATTTATTATTTACTGGTCTATAAGTGGAGGTATAATGTGTTTCTGTGATACTCTGTGTCACTTACAGTAGAAATGAATTAACCAGTTGCGTATATGTTTAATGTTGAAACAGTTGTGTAGTTAAGCACGTCAAATTAAAATGTTAACTGCAACTCCTATGAGTAATTATTTAATGTCTTATTTAATTCCGTCAATTCCGTGAATAGAAATAATAGTAAATATAATACTCCATCACGTCATTGTAACATAGGTTAATACGCACCTTTGGAGACTTGTAGTACTGTAACAACCATGTTAGGTTAATATGCAGTTAGGAGTCAAGTAGTACTATAACAAACACGTTAAATTTTCAAAATGTAAGTGCAAATGTGGAAGTTTTTCATCAGTGTAGAAGACGAAAGTTGCATCATCAAGTCCGCAGCTCGTGGTCGTGCGGTAGCGTTCTCGCTTCCCGCGCCCGGGTTCCCGGGTTCGATTCCCGGCGGGGTCAGGGATTTTCTCTGCCTCGTGATGACTGGTGTTGTGTGATGTCCTTAGGTTAGATAAGTTTAAGTAGTTCTAAGTTCTAGGGAACTGATGACCATAGATGTTAAATCCCATAGTGCTCAGAGCCATTTTGCATGATCAAACGTACGTAATATGTTACTAGACTTCCTCTCATTCCTCAAACATTGTTTCGTTAACCCCTCTGGAAGTATAGTTTATCTCGTAAAACGTAACAACTGCGTCGTTCTGTGACTATTAGGCGAAAAACGGAAGCAGATGTTAGCCCAGTATATCCATACAGTTCTTCAAAATGGAGTTGTAGCTGCGAAATGTGCTGGACAAAATAAAAATAAAATTTTTGATTGGCGACGAAATATTGTTAATTAATAATCCATGATCTAGTCGTTTCCAATTCGTTACTGTGATTTGAGGGACTATTCACCGGCAGCACAACTATTCTGGAATATCCGGAGTTTTCTCATAGCCATAGTGATAAGAGGCAGAAGGATAGATTATATATTTAGAGCTCATTCGTCATATGGGGAAATTATGCCTGAAAGTGCAGTAAAAGAATAATTGACTTTTCTCTTGTATTAAAACGGCAACAAAATCATTAAGTTTTTTCTGAGTCCAAGGTGGTTCATTCGTCAGCGTTTAACGCAGTTTCAGATACTGGGATCAGTATTTAATCATGATCATGTGCACAGTGACTTTGCCGCGTGTTAAAACTACATTAATTACCAACGGTGAAAAGGATTTTCATGTTGGCGTTTTATTTTAGGACTGCAAACGATGTGGCATGTGGCATAGTTCGTCAGACACTTGGTTAATATTGAAGGGGGAAGGAGTGGAGCGATTAAAAATTCCGTCAGTACGTCATCCAGATTTACATTTATTTCTTTGGTGACATTGGTTTTCAGGGAAATAGGCCGTGGTCCAAAGCATATTTTCTGCCTGTCTCTCCTATATAACAGTAGACAGCCTCAGAAGCAGTGGAGATGTCTGTAGGTGATTCCCCTACGTAAGCTTCTTTTTAACAGCCAATCAATGTGCACACTACTTTCTCAGGCAGGCAAAACCGGCAAACTATTTACCTAAAACAGTCGATTCGTGACGTTATTTAACCATGACCTAAGATGTTACGGAACTATACAGTAGTGTAGAAGCATAGGTGCTGTTACTTCTATTTAGCAATAAGCTCCATAGCTCCTTCCATTTCATTTTGGCGTGTTCAGCTTGCTGTGCAAGTGCAGTGTACAATCATTCGCTTTTAAAAGCAGTTCACACTAGCTACATGTATCTCCATTTCCTCTGGGGATGCTTTCCCCAGAAGGAGAGGAAACGCCAGCACAGAAACATGCATTAAACTTCGACCTAATTCTCAGAAGACAGGTGTGACTAAGGCTGTAAATACTGGCCTTGAAAGTCTACGTTATATCATTTACGTTTATTGTTTTCCGAAAATAATTTAAAGTGAATACCGGAATGGTTCCTTCAGCAAGACTACGGCCTTCTCGCTCCCCAGTCTATTCAGCATATATATTCCGCTGATAATTCTATAGCATATGACGGAGGGTACCCTGCACGAACGTTATACATTATTCTAGTCCAGCCTTAGCTTGTAATCTTCCCCTAATGACACCTACTTCAACGATGCGTCAAACTCGCAAGTTCTATGTTTGTTTTAAGCAAATGCAAAGTTTTATTTGCGATAGTCGGTCGCCATTATTTTGGGCTCGCAGCTCCGCCGGCTGTACCCGTATTCGAAAACTTGATAACAAAAAAGTATTACTAGACATTTTTTAGAAAAACCGGTAAATGGTGTAGAGCATCGCGACATGTTAAAAAACATCGCGTTTGTCTAGGTAGAGGTATTGCGTGCTACTATCATATTACCATCAGAGGAATACGGAGATACGCGCCATTCATGCACGGAGGGGGAAAGTGTTGCTTGAAACACCCACCACCAAACACCAAGAGGTGTGTTCATCCTCTGATAAGTTAATTACGCCATTTCGTTCCTATGGAATTCCTATTGTCAAGTTTCTTAAAGGTGCATTGGTAGCGAAACGGGCAATTAATGCGTGTGTTACGAATTTTCATCCACTTTCTTATCCGTAGACCCATTGCAACAGTTTCAAACACGATTTAATAATAATTTTTACGTTTGGTAGCACCTTACCTTTGTACATACTCAACACAGCTCCCAAGAGTTTGTTTCTCTTGATGACCAAAGTAAGGGTTTATTCCACCTGCTGTTCCCTTCTTGAGCGGTTGAATTTGCTGTGTGGATTCCGCTTCTATAAACAGCGGGGAAACCTCGTGTGTATAATAGCTGCCCAAGTATTCTACAGAACTGATTTTTCTGATATGCATGCAAAAAAAAAAAGAGGCTACACACTCGAGGATAAGCAATAGCGTGGTAGGAGTATATGATAACAAATTTAGATCGAATCCAGTACGCCTTTTACAGTATTCGCACCAGTACGCAGTGTAACGCCCTATGGCGGCAACACAGGTGTGTATTATGGCATTCGAACGATCGTAAAGGTGCCGAATGGCATCCTGCGATAGGTTGTCTCAAGCACCTTGCGCATTTTCTTGCAATTCGGCAGTGGTTCTCGCAAAGCCCTGGAGAAAGAGTTAAGTTCCCGATGAGGCGCTTCTTACATCTAGCCGGGCGTTCTACGTATTTCATATTACAAATGATACGTTAAACGTATTATATAGAACATCAATTACTACATTTAGAAATTACAGTAGAGCAGATAAAAAGTTCACAGTCTCTCAAGATAAATGCAAATAGTAAATGCAGATTACGGGAAGTAAGGTTTTAACTGTGTGTGCTGGGAGCAATGGGCGTCAGAGAAAAATTCCGAAGTGGGAGGGAAAGAGGAAGGTGATAACAGGCAGTTAATGAAGATGGAAAATAAAGACGCGTGAGTCGTATGGAAAGGAAGATGTGTAGCTGGAAGAAGAATGAAGAACTGCCTTTGCTGTCGCTTAGTATTCAGAACTCTCTGCACATGCGAGAGAGAAGCTCCAGAAAGAGGCAGCAAGGTGCCTAAAAGGCATTTCTTGTTAGCAAGATAGACCAACAGATATGTTGAATGAGCCTTTTAAGTGCGAAGCGTTATCGCGCCAGAGAGTGGCTGCTACTCCGCCTACAGCGCGCAAGCAAAATCAAGACAAGGTCGTCCACCAGTTGATGCGAATGAATGCCGCTTCTTTCTCCTACATACCGAGGCAAAGAGATTGATAGGGACGACACGTGACGTTTTCAATTTGTCCGTTACAATTACTTGTTATCATAGTAAGGGATAAAAATGTAGATTATTGCTGTAAATGGTAGTGACAGAACTAGCATAAAATTTTTCTTACTAATGGTAAGAAATATCTACTGCATTTAATGGATATGAGACTAGATTGTGAGAAACTGGACAGTAAACTGGACAGTAATCGGTTGTGTTCGAATGAGTGAATTAGTGTAATGGTGCACAAGCAAAAGAAAGCTGATAAAAGACGACAGTTTTGAGGTTGAATGCGTAGGTGCATTGATAATTTTAACACGCACACACACACACACACACACACACACACACAACAGTACCACAGCACCAGATACTTTCCAATTACAGCGAATGTAATTAAAAAAATTATGGATTCATATGGAATGGGGTACACAAAATTATATGAATCAGTTCATATTTGGTGGTATTGCTCTCTATATTTGTAGAAACAGATCGTTTTAATATTTCATATAAATATCTATGTCACAAAATTAATTCTGCTCGCCGCAGAAAAGTATGACTCCTTTGATCTGCTCACTAGCTTTACTACAGTGTCTTTCGAGAAAAAATAGTTAAATCCTGCTGTGTGAGTTTTACTATAGCGTCGTATGAGGAATACATGCCATGTATGACACTTTTTCCCTGTATTCCTTATGTATCTACTTGCTACTGTTAGTTTTTAATGTGTACAGGTAAATTAAATTAAGTCATTTTCATGAATAAATCCAATAGGGCAATAAATCATCTCACGATGTGGACAATGAATTTTATAAAATTGTTCGTTTACATAAATGCATTGTCAAAAGCTTTCTCTAAGTCTACAAATGCTAGAAATGTAGGTTTGCCTTTCCTTAATCTAGTTTCTAAGATATTAGCATGCGATAATTTTTTGACAGCAAATATAGTAAAGCTCCCCATCGATGGTTCGAGTCGTCCTTCGGACATGGGTGTGTATGTTGTCCGTAGCGTAAGTTAAAGTTTGATTAAGTAGCGTGTAAGCCTAGCGACCGATGACCTCAGCAGTTTGGTCCCGTAGGAACTTACTACAAATTTCCAAATAGAAAACCGTGACTAACATACAGTATTATTCTACTGTAGCTGAGGACGTTTCATGTTCGTATACTCGTTTCCTATGGCGTGAGATGAATACTGGCTCTGCGTTCACTTAGTGGCATACGACAAATATTCCACATTCAACTCCTCTTACATTACGTCTAGTTTAGTTTGTTTGGCTAGTCTAGTGTAAGGGCTGATGCGCTTCATGTGTCCCTGAATGGAAGTAAAGTAACGGAAGTTATTCGTTAATCCCTGTGGACAGGAGTTAAATTTTATCAATTGAGAGAATGTCCGGAAATCTGAAGAACGTGCCTCATATTATGAAGTATGTTGCACTCAACGCGATCGATTAATGTTAAAGAATGTAGCTTTTAAGTAGCTCTCATAACTGAGAGTTTCTGCATACAGCCGACCGTGGTGGCAGAGCGGTTCTAGGCGCTTCAGTGTGGAACCACGCGACCGCTACGGTCGCAGGTTCGAATCCTGCCTCGGGCATGGCTGTGTGTGATGTCCTTAGGTTAGTTAGGTTTAAGTAGTTCTAGTGGTCAGAGCCATTTGAATCATTTTCTGCATACAACCCGTTGTTTGATGTGAGACATGTGAAAAAAGAAATGTAATTTTTTATCTCATGCTATTTATTTATTTAACAAGTGTCTTCACCATAAGAGCTGTAAAAATAATGAAAACGTTAATGGTGTGTTATATGCCGTTTGGTGTTTAATAGCTACTTCATTGTTCTTTTGCAGTTCAACTTCGTTGGAAAACTTTTAGGACCAAAGGGCAACTCTATGAAGAGACTACAAGAAGATACGATGACGAAAATGGCGGTTCTTGGGCGAGGCTCCATGAAAGACAAGCAAAAAGTAAGTTCACCTCTACAGATTGGATTATCGTACATAAATTTCTTTTCTGGTTTTGTATTTTGTCGTGTTCGTCTGATGATTACTTATTTGCTGATGCTATAAATCGTGCCCGACGGTTTAATCTGTTGGAAACGACCCTTAGGTATACGCACCATCCAATCCAGTATCTGTCTTTTTTAGGTGAAATTTTATCTCGAACACATACGAGAAACGAGAAGAGATTTCATAAAACCCACTCAAGACGTATGTACTGGGCAGTAGTAACCGGTTGCCAAATGTCAGAAGCGCGGTCCTGGTTGTGATGGATTGCCAGTGCTTTTTGATTTCGTTTCTTTCAAGTGACGGCAGAATTGTTGAGCATGGTGACTAGTGCGTGATCAACGTGAGTGTTTTAGATGGTTATTTGGGTCGATACCAGTTTAGAATGTGGCAATAGATGGTAATTTGTCTTCCCCCAGCGAGATACACAAAATAATTCGTGGACCGCCTTTGTTTGAAATAATGATTTCCTAGTTGTGCGTATCAGTAATGTCGGATATTCCGCTTAGACCTTACGAAATGTATGGCTTGTGCCATCGTCATGGCTTTAATATCTGTTCGTAAATTGTCATTTCTGCACAAATAATACACTTCACATTTCTTGCGGAGCATTAAAGCTTTCAATTCCCCCCCCCCCCCCCCCCCTCTCTCTCTCTCTCTCTCTCTCTCTCTCTCTCTCTCTCTCTCTCTCTCTCTCTCTCTCTGGCTTTTGTGAACAGCAGTACATGTTCTGCAATTTCTAACGACCTCTATACCCGTAATTGAAGCATAGATTTCAGAAACCTAAGTACTAATGGACCGTGCGTGCCGCCAATTGCACCGAGTTCGTGCTTGAGAAGGAAGCAGCAGTAGAAATGCGGGCACGCTGCCGAGTGCAGGGAAGGGACTCTGTTAAGAAAACTACCTGGCTCCACAGCCGTTGCATTTCGCCAGTGCGTTTAAAGTTAAAACAGGGAAGCGGCGGCGACGCGCTGAATGCTAAAAGGGAGCGTGGCGGCAACTTGCTAGCAGAGCAGCAGGCATCCAGAGCCGCGCCAAGTTACCTTGGCGGGGCAATTCTTGGCGGCCAGTTAGCATCCTCAACTTCAGCTCAACGGGGCTGCGAGAACAAGCCGCGTCTGAGCGTGTATGTGGACAGTGCCAAGGTTGCGGCTGGGTGGAAGGAGGCTAAGGAAATGCTAATTTTCTTGCTAAAGAAATATTACAAAATATTCCACCTATTTTGAAGTTTTTCCCTTCATTTATCACAGAATTTTCTGGAGTCATTCAGTCAACAGAACATGCAGTACTTGACAGACTGTTTCTAAGCACAAGCTATGTACTCCGACAAACAGTTATTTGAGTTTCGCAGGGCAACTCGGAACTAGGAAGTTCTATCTTCTTAGTGTGTTACCAACAAAAGAGAACGGGTTTTCGTTTTGTGTTTCGTGCGAAACATATATAACTATTAAGGAGATTGCTTAAATATTTCGTGTACGAAATTGAAGTTATTGCAGTGTAAATACTTTGCTGCTGCAAACACACATGTGATTCAACTATGGCGTTGCAGCTAATTATGTTCTATACAGTATTGTTTGTAAGTAAATAATGGCAGTTTGTGACTTACCTACGTTCTTTGTCGGAAGTGACCCGACTTGCGCAGATTAAGGAACGAGGAGCCGATAGGAGAAGGAAAAGCTAAAAGTGCGCGAACATTAACTCTTTTGAAAGTCTCTTCGGGTTTGCTGCCGGAGTATTCGAGTATCGTCCCTGAGTGCAATATATCGTTGCCGCCAGTGTTCTAAGGGCGGCAACAGCGTTGTCCTATACATGGCTACCAGTTGGATCGCCGAAATATCGAATCGAGTTTATTTTAGGATCGCGCAGCAAATCCGAAGAGACTTTAAAGACTTATTACGCCGGGAAAGCCTACGATGTCACAGTATCTGTGTTGGCAACAGGTTTTCTGGCGCTGGAAATACTGTTGACAGAACATCTCCCCCCTGCAGGTCCAGGGATTAGAATAGGTCCGAGGTATTCCTGCCGGTCAAGAGGCGACTAAATGGAGTCCACTCGTTTCGGCCTTTATGTGATGGTCCCCTGCAGGGCTTGACCTCTATTTCTCAAAATTTTCCCGAAGAGCGAGCCAATTGGGGAAGGGCGCCTTACATGGTGCATAGTGCCTACCATGCGCTGAGAGCTCTCACATCCTTAGTCGACGTGGATCTGCACTTCCGCCCATTCCCCAACTGTCGGGCATGGCCACCCTCCTGGGAGCGTTTTCCTCCATCCTTTGTGCAGTATCACTTTCTGCGCTGTCGACGATAATGGATAGTTCGTTTGTGGCTGATAACTAGCACGGTAGCCAGTCCATTGTGGTGGGGGCACCATGTACCCTGTTGGTTATAGCCCCCTGACCACACAGGGATCGCTCTGCTGATGCCTGCGCCTTTAACTCCCCACGTATGCCAAGGAGTAGATGCTCGTCACCCTGGCGGCATCGGCACTCGCAGCATTGGCCATCCTGCCAGGTGGCCTTTGCTGCGGCTGGCTGGCGCCCAGGGGAAGGGCCCCTGGTCGGAGTGGGTGGCTTCAGGGTGGATGACACGCCATGAAGCGTAGTATGTCATCTCTTACTGATGATCAAACACCAGCAGTCACTAAGCGGTCAAGGTCGCCAGGCGAATGATGGCAGCATAGCTTATTCACCACTGTACCTCGTATGTACGAAAGTTGATGGGAATCTATTTTGTCAATGAAACCTCAGTTTTTTGTGCAGCATTTAGAGGACAAGTTTGGGTAGGTGGAGGGCTTGTCCAAAATGCGGTCAGGATCGGTCTTGATCAAAACAGCATCGTCTGCCAAGTCACAGGATCTATTCGCCTGTGACAAGCTGGGGGATGTTTCTGTTTCCATCACGCCCCATAAGAGCTTAAATATGGTCCAGGGTATTATATTCCACAGGGACCTTCTTTTGCAGTCTGACGATGAGCTGCCCGTCAATTTATAACGGCGAGTTGTCCATTTCGTCCGGCGCGTCCACCAGGCTCTGAGGGATAATGATGTTGCCACCGGTGCCTTCATCTTAGCCTTCGAGGGTGACACATTACCCGTGGTTTAAGTGCTGGAAGTTCGGCTGTATGCCTTCCCACTGTACTTCCAGTGTCACCTGACTGGATTGTGGACGTCCTTCACATCTCAATACTCCCTGTGCCCCACCTCCATCTGTGTCAGCTGTGGAGAGCACCATTTGCCTTGCTCGCCGGACTGCAGGATTCTCGAGAAAGAAAGAAAGAAAGAAAGAAAAACAAATTAATACAAGACCCTGGATTGACTGACCTAAACTGAGACTAAGAAAAAATACGAGAGGCTACATTCTGTGCATATGACTTCAACCTACACCGCCGCTACGACAACGGTTCTACCATCTTCCCTTCTGCTGCGTACAGTTGGCTCCCGGATCCGTCAGACTCCACCTACCCCCTTGACGGTGCGGGCACTGGCTCCATGTCAGGGCGGCTTCCGCCATGGTCGCTCTACCACTGATAATCTTGTGCCCCTCGAGTCTGTCATCCGAACAGCCTTTTCCAGACGCCAACATTTGGCTGCCGTCTTTTTTAAGCATACGACACGACCTGGCGACATCATATTCTTGCCACGTTGTGTGTGTGTTGTCTCTGGGTCCCGCTCCCGATTTTTATCCAAAACTTCCTGTCGCTCTGTACTTTCCGTGTCCAAGTCTGTGCCTCCCATAGTTCCCTCCGTATTCAGGAGAATTTCGTTTCCGCGGGCCACCGTATTAAGTTTCTATTTTTAGTGGCTATTAACGGTCTAGCAGCATCTGAAGGGTCGCCGGTCTCACCTTCTCTGTATGCGGATGACTTCTGGATTTCGTACTGCTCCTCCAGTACTGGTGTTGTTAGGCGGCGCCTACAGGGGCCATTCACAAGGCGCAGTCATGGGCTCTATCCCACGGCTTCCAGTTTTCAGCCGCGAAGTCGTGTGTCATGCATTTCTGTCGACGTCGCACCTTTCATCCAGAACCAGAACTTTGCCTTAATGACGATCCACTCACTGTAGTGGAGACCTGTCGATTCTTAGGACTGGTATCGACGCCCGATTGACTTGGCTACCTCACCTTCGTCAGCTTAAACGGGAGTGCTGGCAGCACCTCAATACCCTCCGCTGCCTGAGCAACATCAAGTGGGGTGCAGATCGCTCTACACTGCTGCAGCTCTACAGAGCTCTTGTTCAGTCCCTCCTGGACTATGGGAGTCTGGTTTACGGTTCGGCGGCGCTCTCAGCGTTGCGTTAACTCGACCCAGTGCACCATTGTGGCGTTCGCCTAGCGACGTGAGCCCTTAAAACGAGTCCGGTGACCAGTGTCCTGGTGGAGGCCAGAGTCCCTCGCCAGTTATGTTGCACACGTTTGTAGTTCTTCCGCGCATCCGACTTACCGTGTCCTTTTCCCAACCACGGCGGTTCATCTTCCGAATCGGCGGCCCAGGTCAGGGCTTATGATTGCGGTCCGCGTCCCTTCTGGCTGAACTGGAGTCCTTCCTGTTACCACCTCTCGTCGAGGTCCAGTCACGTACACCTCCATCGTCTACACCTAGGCCGCAGATTCTGCTGGACCTTTCGCATGGCCCTAAGGACTCCGTTAACCCTGCAGCTCTCCGCTATCACTTCCTCTCGATTCTCCACATGTACTGGGGCCTTGAAGTTGTTTACACCGACGGCACGATGGCTGACGGACACGTAGTTTTTGCATATGTTCATGGAGGACATATTGAACAGCATTCCTTGCCTGATGGCTGCAGTGTTTTCACTGCTGAGCTGGCGGCCATATCTCGTGCTCTTGAGCGCGTCCGCTCAGGCCCTGACGAGTCATTTCTCCTGTGTACGGACTCCCTGAGCAGCCTACAAGCTGTCGACCACTGCTACCCTCGGCATCCTTTGGTTGCGTCCATTCAGGATCCATCTATGCCCAAGAACGGTCCCGTCGTTCAGCGGTGTTTGTGTGGACCCCAGGACACGTCGGAATCCGAGTTAACTAATTTGCC